>NW_027325987.1:0-336836 GCF_048594095.1 Paramormyrops kingsleyae
TTCACGAAAACACGTTTTCCTATAATGGTAGGTTGAACTCTTATAGGGGAAGCGCAGGTTTCATGAAAACAACTCAGAATGTCAAGTTATAATGAAATCTTCATTTTGTGTTAGTTTGTCATGATTTCTTCACGAAAACACGTTTTCCTATAATGGTAGGTTGAACTCTTATAGGGGAAGCGCAGGTTTCATGAAAACAACTCAGAATGTCAAGTTATAATGAAATCTTCATTTTGTGTTAGTTTGTCATGATTTCTTCACGAAAACACGTTTTCCTATAACGGTAGGTTGAACTCTTATAGGGGAAGCGCAGGTTTCATGAAAACAACTCAGAATGTCAAGTTATAATGAAATCTTCATTTTGTGTTAGTTTGTCATGATTTCTTCACGAAAACACGTTTTCCTATAATGGTAGGTTGAACTCTTGTAGGGGAAGCGCAGGTTTCATGAAAACAACTCAGAATGTCAAGTTATAATGAAATCTTCATTTTGTGTTAGTTTGTCATGATTTCTTCACGAAAACACGTTTTCCTATAATGGTAGGTTGAACTCTTATAGGGGAAGCGCAGGTTTCATGAAAACAACTCAGAATGTCAAGTTATAATGAAATCTTCATCTTGTGTTAGTTTGTCATGATTTCTTCACGAAAACACGTTTTCCTATAATGGTAGGTTGAACTCTTGTAGGGGAAGCGCAGGTTTCATGAAAACAACTCAGAATGTCAAGTTATAATGAAATCTTCATTTTGTGTTAGTTTGTCATGATTTCTTCACGAAAACAAGTTTTCCTATAATGGTAGGTTGAACTCTTATAGGGGAAGCGCAGGTTTCATGAAAACAACTCAGAATGTCAAGTTATAATGAAATCTTCATTTTGTGTTAGTTTGTCATGATTTCTTCACGAAAACACGTTTTCCTATAATGGTAGGTTGAACTCTTATAGGGGAAGCGCAGGTTTCATGAAAACAACTCAGAATGTCAAGTTATAATGAAATCTTCATTTTGTGTTAGTTTGTCATGATTTCTTCACGAAAACACGTTTTCCTATAATGGTAGGTTGAACTCTTATAGGGGAAGCGCAGGTTTCATGAAAACAACTCAGAATGTCAAGTTATAATGAAATCTTCATTTTGTGTTAGTTTGTCATGATTTCTTCACGAAAACACGTTTTCCTATAATGGTAGGTTGAACTCTTATAGGGGAAGCGCAGGTTTCATGAAAACAACTCAGAATGTCAAGTTATAATGAAATCTTCATTTTGTGTTAGTTTGTCATGATTTCTTCACGAAAACACGTTTTCCTATAATGGTAGGTTGAACTCTTGTAGGGGAAGCGCAGGTATCATGAAATAAACTCAGAATGTCAAGTTATAATGAAATCTTCATTTTGTGTTAGTTTGTCATGATTTCTTCACGAAAACACGTTTTCCTATAATGGTAGGTTGAACTCTTATAGGGGAAGCGCAGGTTTCATGAAAACAACTCAGAATGTCAAGTTATAATGAAATCTTCATTTTGTGTTAGTTTGTCATGATTTCTTCACGAAAACACGTTTTCCTATAATGGTAGGTTGAACTCTTGTAGGGGAAGCGCAGGTTTCATGAAAACAACTCAGAATGTCAAGTTATAATGAAATCTTCATTTTGTGTTAGTTTGTCATGATTTCTTCACGAAAACACGTTTTCCTATAATGGTAGGTTGAACTCTTATAGGGGAAGCGCAGGTTTCATGAAAACAACTCAGAATGTCAAGTTATAATGAAATCTTCATTTTGTGTTAGTTTGTCATGATTTCTTCACGAAAACACGTTTTCCTATAATGGTAGGTTGAACTCTTGTAGGGGAAGCGCAGGTTTCATGAAAACAACTCAGAATGTCAAGTTATAATGAAATCTTCATTTTGTGTTAGTTTGTCATGATTTCTTCACGAAAACACGTTTTCCTATAATGGTAGGTTGAACTCTTATAGGGGAAGCGCAGGTTTCATGAAAACAACTCAGAATGTCAAGTTATAATGAAATCTTCATTTTGTGTTAGTTTGTCATGATTTCTTCACGAAAACACGTTTTCCTATAATGGTAGGTTGAACTCTTGTAGGGGAAGCGCAGGTTTCATGAAAACAACTCAGAATGTCAAGTTATAATGAAATCTTCATTTTGTGTTAGTTTGTCATGATTTCTTCACGAAAACACGTTTTCCTATAATGGTAGGTTGAACTCTTATAGGGGAAGCGCAGGTTTCATGAAAACAACTCAGAATGTCAAGTTATAATGAAATCTTCATTTTGTGTTAGTTTGTCATGATTTCTTCACGAAAACACGTTTTCCTATAATGGTAGGTTGAACTCTTGTAGGGGAAGCGCAGGTTTCATGAAAACAACTCAGAATGTCAAGTTATAATGAAATCTTCATTTTGTGTTAGTTTGTCATGATTTCTTCACGAAAACACGTTTTCCTATAATGGTAGGTTGAACTCTTATAGGGGAAGCGCAGGTTTCATGAAAACAACTCAGAATGTCAAGTTATAATGAAATCTTCATTTTGTGTTAGTTTGTCATGATTTCTTCACGAAAACACGTTTTCCTATAATGGTAGGTTGAACTCTTGTAGGGGAAGCGCAGGTTTCATGAAAACAACTCAGAATGTCAAGTTATAATGAAATCTTCATTTTGTGTTAGTTTGTCATGATTTCTTCACGAAAACAAGTTTTCCTATAATGGTAGGTTGAACTCTTATAGGGGAAGCGCAGGTTTCATGAAAACAACTCAGAATGTCAAGTTATAATGAAATCTTCATTTTGTGTTAGTTTGTCATGATTTCTTCACGAAAACACGTTTTCCTATAATGGTAGGTTGAACTCTTGTAGGGGAAGCGCAGGTATCATGAAATAAACTCAGAATGTCAAGTTATAATGAAATCTTCATTTTGTGTTAGTTTGTCATGATTTCTTCACGAAAACACGTTTTCCTATAACGGTAGGTTGAACTCTTATAGGGGAAGCGCAGGTTTCATGAAAACAACTCAGAATGTCAAGTTATAATGAAATCTTCATTTTGTGTTAGTTTGTCATGATTTCTTCACGAAAACACGTTTTCCTATAATGGTAGGTTGAACTCTTGTAGGGGAAGCGCAGGTTTCATGAAAACAACTCAGAATGTCAAGTTATAATGAAATCTTCATTTTGTGTTAGTTTGTCATGATTTCTTCACGAAAACACGTTTTCCTATAATGGTAGGTTGAACTCTTATAGGGGAAGCGCAGGTTTCATGAAAACAACTCAGAATGTCAAGTTATAATGAAATCTTCATTTTGTGTTAGTTTGTCATGATTTCTTCACGAAAACACGTTTTCCTATAATGGTAGGTTGAACTCTTGTAGGGGAAGCGCAGGTTTCATGAAAACAACTCAGAATGTCAAGTTATAATGAAATCTTCATTTTGTGTTAGTTTGTCATGATTTCTTCACGAAAACACGTTTTCCTATAATGGTAGGTTGAACTCTTATAGGGGAAGCGCAGGTTTCATGAAAACAACTCAGAATGTCAAGTTATAATGAAATCTTCATTTTGTGTTAGTTTGTCATGATTTCTTCACGAAAACACGTTTTCCTATAATGGTAGGTTGAACTCTTGTAGGGGAAGCGCAGGTTTCATGAAAACAACTCAGAATGTCAAGTTATAATGAAATCTTCATTTTGTGTTAGTTTGTCATGATTTCTTCACGAAAACACGTTTTCCTATAATGGTAGGTTGAACTCTTATAGGGGAAGCGCAGGTTTCATGAAAACAACTCAGAATGTCAAGTTATAATGAAATCTTCATTTTGTGTTAGTTTGTCATGATTTCTTCACGAAAACACGTTTTCCTATAATGGTAGGTTGAACTCTTGTAGGGGAAGCGCAGGTTTCATGAAAACAACTCAGAATGTCAAGTTATAATGAAATCTTCATTTTGTGTTAGTTTGTCATGATTTCTTCACGAAAACAAGTTTTCCTATAATGGTAGGTTGAACTCTTATAGGGGAAGCGCAGGTTTCATGAAAACAACTCAGAATGTCAAGTTATAATGAAATCTTCATTTTGTGTTAGTTTGTCATGATTTCTTCACGAAAACACGTTTTCCTATAATGGTAGGTTGAACTCTTATAGGGGAAGCGCAGGTTTCATGAAAACAACTCAGAATGTCAAGTTATAATGAAATCTTCATTTTGTGTTAGTTTGTCATGATTTCTTCACGAAAACACGTTTTCCTATAATGGTAGGTTGAACTCTTATAGGGGAAGCGCAGGTTTCATGAAAACAACTCAGAATGTCAAGTTATAATGAAATCTTCATTTTGTGTTAGTTTGTCATGATTTCTTCACGAAAACACGTTTTCCTATAATGGTAGGTTGAACTCTTATAGGGGAAGCGCAGGTTTCATGAAAACAACTCAGAATGTCAAGTTATAATGAAATCTTCATTTTGTGTTAGTTTGTCATGATTTCTTCACGAAAACACGTTTTCCTATAATGGTAGGTTGAACTCTTGTAGGGGAAGCGCAGGTATCATGAAATAAACTCAGAATGTCAAGTTATAATGAAATCTTCATTTTGTGTTAGTTTGTCATGATTTCTTCACGAAAACACGTTTTCCTATAACGGTAGGTTGAACTCTTATAGGGGAAGCGCAGGTTTCATGAAAACAACTCAGAATGTCAAGTTATAATGAAATCTTCATTTTGTGTTAGTTTGTCATGATTTCTTCACGAAAACACGTTTTCCTATAATGGTAGGTTGAACTCTTGTAGGGGAAGCGCAGGTTTCATGAAAACAACTCAGAATGTCAAGTTATAATGAAATCTTCATTTTGTGTTAGTTTGTCATGATTTCTTCACGAAAACACGTTTTCCTATAATGGTAGGTTGAACTCTTATAGGGGAAGCGCAGGTTTCATGAAAACAACTCAGAATGTCAAGTTATAATGAAATCTTCATTTTGTGTTAGTTTGTCATGATTTCTTCACGAAAACACGTTTTCCTATAATGGTAGGTTGAACTCTTGTAGGGGAAGCGCAGGTTTCATGAAAACAACTCAGAATGTCAAGTTATAATGAAATCTTCATTTTGTGTTAGTTTGTCATGATTTCTTCACGAAAACACGTTTTCCTATAATGGTAGGTTGAACTCTTATAGGGGAAGCGCAGGTTTCATGAAAACAACTCAGAATGTCAAGTTATAATGAAATCTTCATTTTGTGTTAGTTTGTCATGATTTCTTCACGAAAACACGTTTTCCTATAATGGTAGGTTGAACTCTTGTAGGGGAAGCGCAGGTTTCATGAAAACAACTCAGAATGTCAAGTTATAATGAAATCTTCATTTTGTGTTAGTTTGTCATGATTTCTTCACGAAAACACGTTTTCCTATAATGGTAGGTTGAACTCTTATAGGGGAAGCGCAGGTTTCATGAAAACAACTCAGAATGTCAAGTTATAATGAAATCTTCATTTTGTGTTAGTTTGTCATGATTTCTTCACGAAAACACGTTTTCCTATAACGGTAGGTTGAACTCTTATAGGGGAAGCGCAGGTTTCATGAAAACAACTCAGAATGTCAAGTTATAATGAAATCTTCATTTTGTGTTAGTTTGTCATGATTTCTTCACGAAAACACGTTTTCCTATAATGGTAGGTTGAACTCTTGTAGGGGAAGCGCAGGTTTCATGAAAACAACTCAGAATGTCAAGTTATAATGAAATCTTCATCTTGTGTTAGTTTGTCATGATTTCTTCACGAAAACACGTTTTCCTATAATGGTAGGTTGAACTCTTGTAGGGGAAGCGCAGGTATCATGAAATAAACTCAGAATGTCAAGTTATAATGAAATCTTCATTTTGTGTTAGTTTGTCATGATTTCTTCACGAAAACACGTTTTCCTATAACGGTAGGTTGAACTCTTATAGGGGAAGCGCAGGTTTCATGAAAACAACTCAGAATGTCAAGTTATAATGAAATCTTCATTTTGTGTTAGTTTGTCATGATTTCTTCACGAAAACACGTTTTCCTATAATGGTAGGTTGAACTCTTGTAGGGGAAGCGCAGGTTTCATGAAAACAACTCAGAATGTCAAGTTATAATGAAATCTTCATTTTGTGTTAGTTTGTCATGATTTCTTCACGAAAACACGTTTTCCTATAATGGTAGGTCGAACTCTTGTAGGGGAAGCGCAGGTTTCATGAAATAAACTCAGAATGTCAAGTTATAATGAAATCTTCATTTTGTGTTAGTTTGTCATGATTTCTTCACGAAAACACGTTTTCCTATAATGGTAGGTTGAACTCTTATAGGGGAAGCGCAGGTTTCATGAAAACAACTCAGAATGTCAAGTTATAATGAAATCTTCATTTTGTGTTAGTTTGTCATGATTTCTTCACGAAAACACGTTTTCCTATAATGGTAGGTCGAACTCTTGTAGGGGAAGCGCAGGTTTCATGAAATAAACTCAGAATGTCAAGTTATAATGAAATCTTCATTTTGTGTTAGTTTGTCATGATTTCTTCACGAAAACACGTTTTCCTATAATGGTAGGTTGAACTCTTATAGGGGAAGCGCAGGTTTCATGAAAACAACTCAGAATGTCAAGTTATAATGAAATCTTCATTTTGTGTTAGTTTGTCATGATTTCTTCACGAAAACACGTTTTCCTATAATGGTAGGTTGAACTCTTATAGGGGAAGCGCAGGTTTCATGAAAACAACTCAGAATGTCAAGTTATAATGAAATCTTCATTTTGTGTTAGTTTGTCATGATTTCTTCACGAAAACACGTTTTCCTATAATGGTAGGTTTAACTCTTATAGGGGAAGCGCAGGTTTCATGAAAACAACTCAGAATGTCAAGTTATAATGAAATCTTCATTTTGTGTTAGTTTGTCATGATTTCTTCACGAAAACACGTTTTCCTATAATGGTAGGTTTAACTCTTATAGGGGAAGCGCAGGTTTCATGAAAACAACTCAGAATGTCAAGTTATAATGAAATCTTCATTTTGTGTTAGTTTGTCATGATTTCTTCACGAAAACACGTTTTCCTATAATGGTAGGTTGAACTCTTATAGGGGAAGCGCAGGTTTCATGAAAACAACTCAGAATGTCAAGTTATAATGAAATCTTCATTTTGTGTTAGTTTGTCATGATTTCTTCACGAAAACACGTTTTCCTATAATGGTAGGTTTAACTCTTATAGGGGAAGCGCAGGTTTCATGAAAACAACTCAGAATGTCAAGTTATAATGAAATCTTCATTTTGTGTTAGTTTGTCATGATTTCTTCACGAAAACACGTTTTCCTATAATGGTAGGTCGAACTCTTATAGGGGAAGCGCAGGTTTCATGAAAACAACTCAGAATGTCAAGATATAATGAAATCTTCATTTTGTGTTAGTTTGTCATGATTTCTTCACGAAAACACGTTTTCCTATAATGGTAGGTTGAACTCTTGTAGGGGAAGCGCAGGTATCATGAAATAAACTCAGAATGTCAAGTTATAATGAAATCTTCATTTTGTGTTAGTTTGTCATGATTTCTTCACGAAAACACGTTTTCCTATAATGGTAGGTTGAACTCTTATAGGGGAAGCGCAGGTTTCATGAAAACAACTCAGAATGTCAAGTTATAATGAAATCTTCATTTTGTGTTAGTTTGTCATGATCTCTTCACGAAAACACGTTTTCCTATAATGGTAGGTCGAACTCTTGTAGGGGAAGCGCAGGTTTCATGAAATAAACTCAGAATGTCAAGTTATAATGAAATCTTCATTTTGTGTTAGTTTGTCATGATTTCTTCACGAAAACACGTTTTCCTATAATGGTAGGTCGAACTCTTGTAGGGGAAGCGCAGGATTCATGAAATGAACTCAGAATGTCAAGTTATAATGAAATCTTCATTTTATGTTAGTTTGTCATGATTTCTTCACGAAAACACGTTTTCCTATAATGGTAGGTCGAACTCTTGTAGGGGAAGCGCAGGTTTCATGAAATGAACTCAGAATGTCAAGTTATAATGAAATCTTCATTTTGTGTTAGTTTGTCATGATTTCTTCACGAAAACACGTTTTCCTATAATGGTAGGTCGAACTCTTGTAGGGGAAGCGCAGGTTTCATGAAATAAACTCAGAATGTCAAGTTATAATGAAATCTTCATTTTGTGTTAGTTTGTCATGATTTCTTCACGAAAACACGTTTTCCTATAATGGTAGGTCGAACTCTTGTAGGGGAAGCGCAGGATTCATGAAATGAACTCAGAATGTCAAGTTATAATGAAATCTTCATTTTATGTTAGTTTGTCATGATTTCTTCACGAAAACACGTTTTCCTATAATGGTAGGTCGAACTCTTGTAGGGGAAGCGCAGGTTTCATGAAATGAGCTCAGAATGTCAAGTTATAATGAAATCTTCATTTTGTGTTAGTTTGTCATGATTTCTTCACGAAAACACGTTTTCCTATAATGTTAGGTCGAACTCTTATAGGGGAAGCGTAGGTTTCATGAAATCAACTCAGAATGTCAAGTTATAATGAAATCTTCATTTTGTGTTAGTTTGTCATGATTTCTTTACGAAAACACGTTTTCCTATAATAGTAGGTCGAACTCTTATAGGGGAAGCGCAGGTTTCATGAAATGAGCTCAGAATGTCAAGTTATAATGAAATCTTCATTTTGTGTTAGTTTGTCATGATTTCTTCACGAAAACACGTTTTCCTATAATGGTAGGTTGAACTCTTATAGGGGAAGCGCAGGTTTCATGAAAACAACTCAGAATGTCAAGTTATAATGAAATCTTCATTTTGTGTTAGTTTGTCATGATTTCTTCACGAAAACACGTTTTCCTATAATGGTAGGTTGAACTCTTATAGGGGAAGCGCAGGTTTCATGAAAACAACTCAGAATGTCAAGTTATAATGAAATCTTCATTTTGTGTTAGTTTGTCATGATTTCTTCACGAAAACACGTTTTCCTATAATGGTAGGTTGAGCTCTTATAGGGGAAGCGCAGGTTTCATGAAAACAACTCAGAATGTCACGTTATAATGAAATCTTCATTTTGTGTTAGTTTGTCATGATTTCTTCACGAAAACACGTTTTCCTATAATGGTAGGTCGAACTCTTGTAGGGGAAGCGCAGGTATCATGAAAACAACTCAGAATGTCAAGTTATAATGAAATCTTCATTTTGTGTTAGTTTGTCATGATTTCTTCACGAAAACACGTTTTCCTATAATGGTAGGTCGAACTCTTGTAGGGGAAGCGCAGGTTTCATGAAAACAACTCAGAATGTCAAGTTATAATGAAATCTTCATTTTGTGTTAGTTTGTCATGATTTCTTCACGAAAACACGTTTTCCTATAATGGTAGGTTGAACTCTTATAGGGGAAGCGCAGGTTTCATGAAAACAACTCAGAATGTCAAGTTATAATGAAATCTTCATTTTGTGTTAGTTTGTCATGATTTCTTCACGAAAACACGTTTTCCTATAATGGTAGGTTGAACTCTTATAGGGGAAGCGCAGGTTTCATGAAAACAACTCAGAATGTCAAGTTATAATGAAATCTTCATTTTGTGTTAGTTTGTCATGATTTCTTCACGAAAACACGTTTTCCTATAATGGTAGGTCGAACTCTTGTAGGGGAAGCGCAGGTTTCATGAAAACAACTCAGAATGTCAAGTTATAATGAAATCTTCATTTTGTGTTAGTTTGTCATGATTTCTTCACGAAAACACGTTTTCCTATAATGGTAGGTTGAACTCTTGTAGGGGAAGCGCAGGTTTCATGAAAACAACTCAGAATGTCAAGTTATAATGAAATCTTCATTTTGTGTTAGTTTGTCATGATTTCTTCACGAAAACACGTTTTCCTATAATGGTAGGTCGAACTCTTAAAGGGGAAGCGCAGGTTTCATGAAAACAACTCAGAATGTGAAGTTATAATGAAATCTTCATTTTGTGTTAGTTTGTCATGATTTCTTCACGAAAACACGTTTTCCTATAATGGTAGGTTGAACTCTTGTAGGGGAAGCGCAGGTTTCATGAAAACAACTCAGAATGTCAAGTTATAATGAAATCTTCATTTTGTGTTAGTTTGTCATGATTTCTTCACGAAAACACGTTTTCCTATAATGGTAGGTTGAACTCTTGTAGGGGAAGCGCAGGTATCATGAAATAAACTCAGAATGTCAAGTTATAATGAAATCTTCATTTTGTGTTAGTTTGTCATGATTTCTTCACGAAAACACGTTTTCCTATAACGGTAGGTTGAACTCTTATAGGGGAAGCGCAGGTTTCATGAAAACAACTCAGAATGTCAAGTTATAATGAAATCTTCATTTTGTGTTAGTTTGTCATGATTTCTTCACGAAAACACGTTTTCCTATAATGGTAGGTTGAACTCTTGTAGGGGAAGCGCAGGTTTCATGAAAACAACTCAGAATGTCAAGTTATAATGAAATCTTCATTTTGTGTTAGTTTGTCATGATTTCTTCACGAAAACACGTTTTCCTATAATGGTAGGTCGAACTCTTGTAGGGGAAGCGCAGGTTTCATGAAAACAACTCAGAATGTCAAGTTATAATGAAATCTTCATTTTGTGTTAGTTTGTCATGATTTCTTCACGAAAACACGTTTTCCTATAATGGTAGGTTGAACTCTTATAGGGGAAGCGCAGGTTTCATGAAAACAACTCAGAATGTCAAGTTATAATGAAATCTTCATTTTGTGTTAGTTTGTCATGATTTCTTCACGAAAACACGTTTTCCTATAATGGTAGGTTGAACTCTTATAGGGGAAGCGCAGGTTTCATGAAAACAACTCAGAATGTCAAGTTATAATGAAATCTTCATTTTGTGTTAGTTTGTCATGATTTCTTCACGAAAACACGTTTTCCTATAATGGTAGGTCGAACTCTTGTAGGGGAAGCGCAGGTTTCATGAAAACAACTCAGAATGTCAAGTTATAATGAAATCTTCATTTTGTGTTAGTTTGTCATGATTTCTTCACGAAAACACGTTTTCCTATAACGGTAGGTTGAACTCTTATAGGGGAAGCGCAGGTTTCATGAAAACAACTCAGAATGTCAAGTTATAATGAAATCTTCATTTTGTGTTAGTTTGTCATGATTTCTTCACGAAAACACGTTTTCCTATAATGGTAGGTTGAACTCTTGTAGGGGAAGCGCAGGTTTCATGAAAACAACTCAGAATGTCAAGTTATAATGAAATCTTCATTTTGTGTTAGTTTGTCATGATTTCTTCACGAAAACACGTTTTCCTATAATGGTAGGTTGAACTCTTATAGGGGAAGCGCAGGTTTCATGAAAACAACTCAGAATGTCAAGTTATAATGAAATCTTCATTTTGTGTTAGTTTGTCATGATTTCTTCACGAAAACACGTTTTCCTATAATGGTAGGTCGAACTCTTGTAGGGGAAGCGCAGGTATCATGAAAACAACTCAGAATGTCAAGTTATAATGAAATCTTCATTTTGTGTTAGTTTGTCATGATTTCTTCACGAAAACACGTTTTCCTATAATGGTAGGTTGAACTCTTATAGGGGAAGCGCAGGTTTCATGAAAACAACTCAGAATGTCAAGTTATAATGAAATCTTCATTTTGTGTTAGTTTGTCATGATTTCTTCACGAAAACACGTTTTCCTATAATGGTAGGTTGAACTCTTATAGGGGAAGCGCAGGTTTCATGAAAACAACTCAGAATGTCAAGTTATAATGAAATCTTCATTTTGTGTTAGTTTGTCATGATTTCTTCACGAAAACACGTTTTCCTATAATGGTAGGTTGAACTCTTATAGGGGAAGCGCAGGTTTCATGAAAACAACTCAGAATGTCAAGTTATAATGAAATCTTCATTTTGTGTTAGTTTGTCATGATTTCTTCACGAAAACACGTTTTCCTATAATGGTAGGTTTAACTCTTATAGGGGAAGCGCAGGTTTCATGAAAACAACTCAGAATGTCAAGTTATAATGAAATCTTCATTTTGTGTTAGTTTGTCATGATTTCTTCACGAAAACACGTTTTCCTATAATGGTAGGTTTAACTCTTATAGGGGAAGCGCAGGTTTCATGAAAACAACTCAGAATGTCAAGTTATAATGAAATCTTCATTTTGTGTTAGTTTGTCATGATTTCTTCACGAAAACACGTTTTCCTATAATGGTAGGTTGAACTCTTATAGGGGAAGCGCAGGTTTCATGAAAACAACTCAGAATGTCAAGTTATAATGAAATCTTCATTTTGTGTTAGTTTGTCATGATTTCTTCACGAAAACACGTTTTCCTATAATGGTAGGTTTAACTCTTATAGGGGAAGCGCAGGTTTCATGAAAACAACTCAGAATGTCAAGTTATAATGAAATCTTCATTTTGTGTTAGTTTGTCATGATTTCTTCACGAAAACACGTTTTCCTATAATGGTAGGTCGAACTCTTGTAGGGGAAGCGCAGGTTTCATGAAATAAACTCAGAATGTCAAGTTATAATGAAATCTTCATTTTGTGTTAGTTTGTCATGATTTCTTCACGAAAACACGTTTTCCTATAATGGTAGGTTGAACTCTTATAGGGGAAGCGCAGGTTTCATGAAAACAACTCAGAATGTCAAGTTATAATGAAATCTTCATTTTGTGTTAGTTTGTCATGATTTCTTCACGAAAACACGTTTTCCTATAATGGTAGGTCGAACTCTTGTAGGGGAAGCGCAGGTTTCATGAAATAAACTCAGAATGTCAAGTTATAATGAAATCTTCATTTTGTGTTAGTTTGTCATGATTTCTTCACGAAAACACGTTTTCCTATAATGGTAGGTTGAACTCTTATAGGGGAAGCGCAGGTTTCATGAAAACAACTCAGAATGTCAAGTTATAATGAAATCTTCATTTTGTGTTAGTTTGTCATGATTTCTTCACGAAAACACGTTTTCCTATAATGGTAGGTTGAACTCTTATAGGGGAAGCGCAGGTTTCATGAAAACAACTCAGAATGTCAAGTTATAATGAAATCTTCATTTTGTGTTAGTTTGTCATGATTTCTTCACGAAAACACGTTTTCCTATAATGGTAGGTTTAACTCTTATAGGGGAAGCGCAGGTTTCATGAAAACAACTCAGAATGTCAAGTTATAATGAAATCTTCATTTTGTGTTAGTTTGTCATGATTTCTTCACGAAAACACGTTTTCCTATAATGGTAGGTTTAACTCTTATAGGGGAAGCGCAGGTTTCATGAAAACAACTCAGAATGTCAAGTTATAATGAAATCTTCATTTTGTGTTAGTTTGTCATGATTTCTTCACGAAAACACGTTTTCCTATAATGGTAGGTTGAACTCTTATAGGGGAAGCGCAGGTTTCATGAAAACAACTCAGAATGTCAAGTTATAATGAAATCTTCATTTTGTGTTAGTTTGTCATGATTTCTTCACGAAAACACGTTTTCCTATAATGGTAGGTTTAACTCTTATAGGGGAAGCGCAGGTTTCATGAAAACAACTCAGAATGTCAAGTTATAATGAAATCTTCATTTTGTGTTAGTTTGTCATGATTTCTTCACGAAAACACGTTTTCCTATAATGGTAGGTCGAACTCTTATAGGGGAAGCGCAGGTTTCATGAAAACAACTCAGAATGTCAAGATATAATGAAATCTTCATTTTGTGTTAGTTTGTCATGATTTCTTCACGAAAACACGTTTTCCTATAATGGTAGGTTGAACTCTTGTAGGGGAAGCGCAGGTATCATGAAATAAACTCAGAATGTCAAGTTATAATGAAATCTTCATTTTGTGTTAGTTTGTCATGATTTCTTCACGAAAACACGTTTTCCTATAACGGTAGGTTGAACTCTTATAGGGGAAGCGCAGGTTTCATGAAAACAACTCAGAATGTCAAGTTATAATGAAATCTTCATTTTGTGTTAGTTTGTCATGATTTCTTCACGAAAACACGTTTTCCTATAATGGTAGGTTGAACTCTTGTAGGGGAAGCGCAGGTTTCATGAAAACAACTCAGAATGTCAAGTTATAATGAAATCTTCATTTTGTGTTAGTTTGTCATGATTTCTTCACGAAAACACGTTTTCCTATAATGGTAGGTTGAACTCTTATAGGGGAAGCGCAGGTTTCATGAAAACAACTCAGAATGTCAAGTTATAATGAAATCTTCATTTTGTGTTAGTTTGTCATGATTTCTTCACGAAAACACGTTTTCCTATAATGGTAGGTTGAACTCTTATAGGGGAAGCGCAGGTTTCATGAAAACAACTCAGAATGTCAAGTTATAATGAAATCTTCATTTTGTGTTAGTTTGTCATGATTTCTTCACGAAAACACGTTTTCCTATAATGGTAGGTTGAACTCTTATAGGGGAAGCGCAGGTTTCATGAAAACAACTCAGAATGTCAAGTTATAATGAAATCTTCATTTTGTGTTAGTTTGTCATGATTTCTTCACGAAAACACGTTTTCCTATAATGGTAGGTTGAACTCTTATAGGGGAAGCGCAGGTTTCAAGAAAACAACTCAGAATGTCAAGTTATAATGAAATCTTCATTTTGTGTTAGTTTGTCATGATTTCTTCACGAAAACACGTTTTCCTATAATGGTAGGTTTAACTCTTATAGGGGAAGCGCAGGTTTCATGAAAACAACTCAGAATGTCAAGTTATAATGAAATCTTCATTTTGTGTTAGTTTGTCATGATTTCTTCACGAAAACACGTTTTCCTATAATGGTAGGTCGAACTCTTGTAGGGGAAGCGCAGGTTTCATGAAATAAACTCAGAATGTCAAGTTATAATGAAATCTTCATTTTGTGTTAGTTTGTCATGATTTCTTCACGAAAACACGTTTTCCTGTAATGGTAGGTCGAACTCTTGTAGGGGAAGCGCAGGATTCATGAAATGAACTCAGAATGTCAAGTTATAATGAAATCTTCATTTTGTGTTAGTTTGTCATGATTTCTTCACGAAAACACGTTTTCCTATAATGTTAGGTCGAACTCTTATAGGGGAAGCGCAGGTTTCATGAAATCAACTCAGAATGTCAAGTTATAATGAAATCTTCATTTTGTGTTAGTTTGTCATGATTTCTTCACGAAAACACGGTTTCCTATAATAGTAGGTCGAACTCTTACAGGGGAAGCGCAGGATTCATGAAAACAACTCAGAATGTCAAGTTATAATGAAATCTTCATTTTGTGTTAGTTTGTCATGATTTCTTCACGAAAACACGTTTTCCTATAATGGTAGGTTGAACTCTTATAGGGGAAGCGCAGGTTTCATGAAAACAACTCAGAATGTCAAGTTATAATGAAATCTTCATTTTGTGTTAGTTTGTCATGATTTCTTCATGAAAACACGTTTTCCTATAATGGTAGGTTGAACTCTTATAGGGGAAGCGCAGGTTTCATGAAAACAACTCAGAATGTCAAGTTATAATGAAATCTTCATTTTGTGTTAGTTTGTCATGATTTCTTCACGAAAACACGTTTTCCTATAATGGTAGGTCGAACTCTTGTAGGGGAAGCGCAGGATTCATGAAATGAGCTCAGAATGTCAAGTTATAATGAAATCTTCATTTTGTGTTAGTTTGTCATGATTTCTTCACGAAAACACGTTTTCCTATAATGGTAGGTTGAACTCTTATAGGGGAAGCGCAGGTTTCATGAAAACAACTCAGAATGTCAAGTTATAATGAAATCTTCATTTTGTGTTAGTTTGTCATGATTTCTTCACGAAAACACGTTTTCCTATAATGGTAGGTTGAACTCTTATAGGGGAAGCGCAGGTTTCATGAAAACAACTCAGAATGTCAAGTTATAATGAAATCTTCATTTTGTGTTAGTTTGTCATGATTTCTTCACGAAAACACGTTTTCCTATAATGGTAGGTCGAACTCTTATAGGGGAAGCGCAGGTTTCATGAAAACTCAGAATGTCAAGATATAATGAAATCTTCATTTTGTGTTAGTTTGTCATGATTTCTTCACGAAAACACGTTTTCCTATAATGGTAGGTTGAACTCTTGTAGGGGAAGCGCAGGTTTCATGAAAACAACTCAGAATGTCAAGTTATAATGAAATCTTCATTTTGTGTTAGTTTGTCATGATTTCTTCACGAAAACACGTTTTCCTATAATGGTAGGTTGAACTCTTGTAGGGGAAGCGCAGGTTTCATGAAAACAACTCAGAATGTCAAGTTATAATGAAATCTTCATTTTGTGTTAGTTTGTCATGATTTCTTCACGAAAACAAGTTTTCCTATAATGGTAGGTTGAACTCTTATAGGGGAAGCGCAGGTTTCATGAAAACAACTCAGAATGTCAAGTTATAATGAAATCTTCATTTTGTGTTAGTTTGTCATGATTTCTTCACGAAAACACGTTTTCCTATAATGGTAGGTTGAACTCTTATAGGGGAAGCGCAGGTTTCATGAAAACAACTCAGAATGTCAAGTTATAATGAAATCTTCATTTTGTGTTAGTTTGTCATGATTTCTTCACGAAAACACGTTTTCCTATAATGGTAGGTTGAACTCTTATAGGGGAAGCGCAGGTTTCATGAAAACAACTCAGAATGTCAAGTTATAATGAAATCTTCATTTTGTGTTAGTTTGTCATGATTTCTTCACGAAAACACGTTTTCCTATAATGGTAGGTTGAACTCTTATAGGGGAAGCGCAGGTTTCATGAAAACAACTCAGAATGTCAAGTTATAATGAAATCTTCATTTTGTGTTAGTTTGTCATGATTTCTTCACGAAAACACGTTTTCCTATAATGGTAGGTTGAACTCTTGTAGGGGAAGCGCAGGTATCATGAAATAAACTCAGAATGTCAAGTTATAATGAAATCTTCATTTTGTGTTAGTTTGTCATGATTTCTTCACGAAAACACGTTTTCCTATAACGGTAGGTTGAACTCTTATAGGGGAAGCGCAGGTTTCATGAAAACAACTCAGAATGTCAAGTTATAATGAAATCTTCATTTTGTGTTAGTTTGTCATGATTTCTTCACGAAAACACGTTTTCCTATAATGGTAGGTTGAACTCTTGTAGGGGAAGCGCAGGTTTCATGAAAACAACTCAGAATGTCAAGTTATAATGAAATCTTCATTTTGTGTTAGTTTGTCATGATTTCTTCACGAAAACACGTTTTCCTATAATGGTAGGTTGAACTCTTATAGGGGAAGCGCAGGTTTCATGAAAACAACTCAGAATGTCAAGTTATAATGAAATCTTCATTTTGTGTTAGTTTGTCATGATTTCTTCACGAAAACACGTTTTCCTATAATGGTAGGTCGAACTCTTGTAGGGGAAGCGCAGGTATCATGAAAACAACTCAGAATGTCAAGTTATAATGAAATCTTCATTTTGTGTTAGTTTGTCATGATTTCTTCACGAAAACACGTTTTCCTATAATGGTAGGTTGAACTCTTATAGGGGAAGCGCAGGTTTCATGAAAACAACTCAGAATGTCAAGTTATAATGAAATCTTCATTTTGTGTTAGTTTGTCATGATTTCTTCACGAAAACACGTTTTCCTATAATGGTAGGTTTAACTCTTATAGGGGAAGCGCAGGTTTCATGAAAACAACTCAGAATGTCAAGTTATAATGAAATCTTCATTTTGTGTTAGTTTGTCATGATTTCTTCACGAAAACACGTTTTCCTATAATGGTAGGTTGAACTCTTATAGGGGAAGCGCAGGTTTCATGAAAACAACTCAGAATGTCAAGTTATAATGAAATCTTCATTTTGTGTTAGTTTGTCATGATTTCTTCACGAAAACACGTTTTCCTATAATGGTAGGTTGAACTCTTATAGGGGAAGCGCAGGTTTCATGAAAACAACTCAGAATGTCAAGTTATAATGAAATCTTCATTTTGTGTTAGTTTGTCATGATTTCTTCACGAAAACACGTTTTCCTATAATGGTAGGTTTAACTCTTATAGGGGAAGCGCAGGTTTCATGAAAACAACTCAGAATGTCAAGTTATAATGAAATCTTCATTTTGTGTTAGTTTGTCATGATTTCTTCACGAAAACACATTTTCCTATAATGGTAGGTCGAACTCTTGTAGGGGAAGCGCAGGTTTCATGAAATAAACTCAGAATGTCAAGTTATAATGAAATCTTCATTTTGTGTTAGTTTGTCATGATTTCTTCACGAAAACACGTTTTCCTATAATGGTAGGTTGAACTCTTATAGGGGAAGCGCAGGTTTCATGAAAACAACTCAGAATGTCAAGTTATAATGAAATCTTCATTTTGTGTTAGTTTGTCATGATTTCTTCACGAAAACACGTTTTCCTATAATGGTAGGTCGAACTCTTGTAGGGGAAGCGCAGGTTTCATGAAATAAACTCAGAATGTCAAGTTATAATGAAATCTTCATTTTGTGTTAGTTTGTCATGATTTCTTCACGAAAACACGTTTTCCTATAATGGTAGGTTGAACTCTTATAGGGGAAGCGCAGGTTTCATGAAAACAACTCAGAATGTCAAGTTATAATGAAATCTTCATTTTGTGTTAGTTTGTCATGATTTCTTCACGAAAACACGTTTTCCTATAATGGTAGGTTGAACTCTTATAGGGGAAGCGCAGGTTTCATGAAAACAACTCAGAATGTCAAGTTATAATGAAATCTTCATTTTGTGTTAGTTTGTCATGATTTCTTCACGAAAACACGTTTTCCTATAATGGTAGGTTGAACTCTTATAGGGGAAGCGCAGGTTTCATGAAAACAACTCAGAATGTCAAGTTATAATGAAATCTTCATTTTGTGTTAGTTTGTCATGATTTCTTCACGAAAACACGTTTTCCTATAATGGTAGGTTGAACTCTTATAGGGGAAGCGCAGGTTTCATGAAAACAACTCAGAATGTCAAGTTATAATGAAATCTTCATTTTGTGTTAGTTTGTCATGATTTCTTCACGAAAACACGTTTTCCTATAATGGTAGGTTGAACTCTTATAGGGGAAGCGCAGGTTTCATGAAAACAACTCAGAATGTCAAGTTATAATGAAATCTTCATTTTGTGTTAGTTTGTCATGATTTCTTCACGAAAACACGTTTTCCTATAATGGTAGGTTTAACTCTTATAGGGGAAGCGCAGGTTTCATGAAAACAACTCAGAATGTCAAGTTATAATGAAATCTTCATTTTGTGTTAGTTTGTCATGATTTCTTCACGAAAACACGTTTTCCTATAATGGTAGGTTGAACTCTTATAGGGGAAGCGCAGGTTTCATGAAAACAACTCAGAATGTCAAGTTATAATGAAATCTTCATTTTGTGTTAGTTTGTCATGATTTCTTCACGAAAACACGTTTTCCTATAATGGTAGGTTTAACTCTTATAGGGGAAGCGCAGGTTTCATGAAAACAACTCAGAATGTCAAGTTATAATGAAATCTTCATTTTGTGTTAGTTTGTCATGATTTCTTCACGAAAACACGTTTTCCTATAATGGTAGGTTTAACTCTTATAGGGGAAGCGCAGGTTTCATGAAAACAACTCAGAATGTCAAGTTATAATGAAATCTTCATTTTGTGTTAGTTTGTCATGATTTCTTCACGAAAACACGTTTTCCTATAATGGTAGGTTGAACTCTTATAGGGGAAGCGCAGGTTTCATGAAAACAACTCAGAATGTCAAGTTATAATGAAATCTTCATTTTGTGTTAGTTTGTCATGATTTCTTCACGAAAACACGTTTTCCTATAATGGTAGGTTTAACTCTTATAGGGGAAGCGCAGGTTTCATGAAAACAACTCAGAATGTCAAGTTATAATGAAATCTTCATTTTGTGTTAGTTTGTCATGATTTCTTCACGAAAACACGTTTTCCTATAATGGTAGGTCGAACTCTTATAGGGGAAGCGCAGGTTTCATGAAAACAACTCAGAATGTCAAGATATAATGAAATCTTCATTTTGTGTTAGTTTGTCATGATTTCTTCACGAAAACACGTTTTCCTATAATGGTAGGTTGAACTCTTGTAGGGGAAGCGCAGGTATCATGAAATAAACTCAGAATGTCAAGTTATAATGAAATCTTCATTTTGTGTTAGTTTGTCATGATTTCTTCACGAAAACACGTTTTCCTATAACGGTAGGTTGAACTCTTATAGGGGAAGCGCAGGTTTCATGAAAACAACTCAGAATGTCAAGTTATAATGAAATCTTCATTTTGTGTTAGTTTGTCATGATTTCTTCACGAAAACACGTTTTCCTATAATGGTAGGTTGAACTCTTGTAGGGGAAGCGCAGGTTTCATGAAAACAACTCAGAATGTCAAGTTATAATGAAATCTTCATTTTGTGTTAGTTTGTCATGATTTCTTCACGAAAACACGTTTTCCTATAATGGTAGGTTGAACTCTTATAGGGGAAGCGCAGGTTTCATGAAAACAACTCAGAATGTCAAGTTATAATGAAATCTTCATTTTGTGTTAGTTTGTCATGATTTCTTCACGAAAACACGTTTTCCTATAATGGTAGGTTGAACTCTTATAGGGGAAGCGCAGGTTTCATGAAAACAACTCAGAATGTCAAGTTATAATGAAATCTTCATTTTGTGTTAGTTTGTCATGATTTCTTCACGAAAACACGTTTTCCTATAATGGTAGGTTGAACTCTTATAGGGGAAGCGCAGGTTTCATGAAAACAACTCAGAATGTCAAGTTATAATGAAATCTTCATTTTGTGTTAGTTTGTCATGATTTCTTCACGAAAACACGTTTTCCTATAATGGTAGGTTGAACTCTTATAGGGGAAGCGCAGGTTTCATGAAAACAACTCAGAATGTCAAGTTATAATGAAATCTTCATTTTGTGTTAGTTTGTCATGATTTCTTCACGAAAACACGTTTTCCTATAATGGTAGGTTTAACTCTTATAGGGGAAGCGCAGGTTTCATGAAAACAACTCAGAATGTCAAGTTATAATGAAATCTTCATTTTGTGTTAGTTTGTCATGATTTCTTCACGAAAACACGTTTTCCTATAATGGTAGGTCGAACTCTTGTAGGGGAAGCGCAGGTTTCATGAAATAAACTCAGAATGTCAAGTTATAATGAAATCTTCATTTTGTGTTAGTTTGTCATGATTTCTTCACGAAAACACGTTTTCCTGTAATGGTAGGTCGAACTCTTGTAGGGGAAGCGCAGGATTCATGAAATGAACTCAGAATGTCAAGTTATAATGAAATCTTCATTTTGTGTTAGTTTGTCATGATTTCTTCACGAAAACACGTTTTCCTATAATGTTAGGTCGAACTCTTATAGGGGAAGCGCAGGTTTCATGAAATCAACTCAGAATGTCAAGTTATAATGAAATCTTCATTTTGTGTTAGTTTGTCATGATTTCTTCACGAAAACACGGTTTCCTATAATAGTAGGTCGAACTCTTACAGGGGAAGCGCAGGATTCATGAAAACAACTCAGAATGTCAAGTTATAATGAAATCTTCATTTTGTGTTAGTTTGTCATGATTTCTTCACGAAAACACGTTTTCCTATAATGGTAGGTTGAACTCTTATAGGGGAAGCGCAGGTTTCATGAAAACAACTCAGAATGTCAAGTTATAATGAAATCTTCATTTTGTGTTAGTTTGTCATGATTTCTTCATGAAAACACGTTTTCCTATAATGGTAGGTTGAACTCTTATAGGGGAAGCGCAGGTTTCATGAAAACAACTCAGAATGTCAAGTTATAATGAAATCTTCATTTTGTGTTAGTTTGTCATGATTTCTTCACGAAAACACGTTTTCCTATAACGGTAGGTTGAACTCTTATAGGGGAAGCGCAGGTTTCATGAAAACAACTCAGAATGTCAAGTTATAATGAAATCTTCATTTTGTGTTAGTTTGTCATGATTTCTTCACGAAAACACGTTTTCCTATAATGGTAGGTTGAACTCTTGTAGGGGAAGCGCAGGTTTCATGAAAACAACTCAGAATGTCAAGTTATAATGAAATCTTCATTTTGTGTTAGTTTGTCATGATTTCTTCACGAAAACACGTTTTCCTATAATGGTAGGTTGAACTCTTATAGGGGAAGCGCAGGTTTCATGAAAACAACTCAGAATGTCAAGTTATAATGAAATCTTCATTTTGTGTTAGTTTGTCATGATTTCTTCACGAAAACACGTTTTCCTATAATGGTAGGTTGAACTCTTATAGGGGAAGCGCAGGTTTCATGAAAACAACTCAGAATGTCAAGTTATAATGAAATCTTCATTTTGTGTTAGTTTGTCATGATTTCTTCACGAAAACACGTTTTCCTATAATGGTAGGTTTAACTCTTATAGGGGAAGCGCAGGTTTCATGAAAACAACTCAGAATGTCAAGTTATAATGAAATCTTCATTTTGTGTTAGTTTGTCATGATTTCTTCACGAAAACACGTTTTCCTATAATGGTAGGTTGAACTCTTATAGGGGAAGCGCAGGTTTCATGAAAACAACTCAGAATGTCAAGTTATAATGAAATCTTCATTTTGTGTTAGTTTGTCATGATTTCTTCACGAAAACACGTTTTCCTATAATGGTAGGTTTAACTCTTATAGGGGAAGCGCAGGTTTCATGAAAACAACTCAGAATGTCAAGTTATAATGAAATCTTCATTTTGTGTTAGTTTGTCATGATTTCTTCACGAAAACACGTTTTCCTATAATGGTAGGTCGAACTCTTGTAGGGGAAGCGCAGGTTTCATGAAATAAACTCAGAATGTCAAGTTATAATGAAATCTTCATTTTGTGTTAGTTTGTCATGATTTCTTCACGAAAACACGTTTTCCTGTAATGGTAGGTCGAACTCTTGTAGGGGAAGCGCAGGATTCATGAAATGAACTCAGAATGTCAAGTTATAATGAAATCTTCATTTTGTGTTAGTTTGTCATGATTTCTTCACGAAAACACGTTTTCCTATAATGTTAGGTCGAACTCTTATAGGGGAAGCGCAGGTTTCATGAAATCAACTCAGAATGTCAAGTTATAATGAAATCTTCATTTTGTGTTAGTTTGTCATGATTTCTTCACGAAAACACGGTTTCCTATAATAGTAGGTCGAACTCTTACAGGGGAAGCGCAGGATTCATGAAAACAACTCAGAATGTCAAGTTATAATGAAATCTTCATTTTGTGTTAGTTTGTCATGATTTCTTCACGAAAACACGTTTTCCTATAATGGTAGGTTGAACTCTTATAGGGGAAGCGCAGGTTTCATGAAAACAACTCAGAATGTCAAGTTATAATGAAATCTTCATTTTGTGTTAGTTTGTCATGATTTCTTCATGAAAACACGTTTTCCTATAATGGTAGGTTGAACTCTTATAGGGGAAGCGCAGGTTTCATGAAAACAACTCAGAATGTCAAGTTATAATGAAATCTTCATTTTGTGTTAGTTTGTCATGATTTCTTCACGAAAACACGTTTTCCTATAATGGTAGGTCGAACTCTTGTAGGGGAAGCGCAGGATTCATGAAATGAGCTCAGAATGTCAAGTTATAATGAAATCTTCATTTTGTGTTAGTTTGTCATGATTTCTTCACGAAAACACGTTTTCCTATAATGGTAGGTTGAACTCTTATAGGGGAAGCGCAGGTTTCATGAAAACAACTCAGAATGTCAAGTTATAATGAAATCTTCATTTTGTGTTAGTTTGTCATGATTTCTTCACGAAAACACATTTTCCTATAATGGTAGGTTTAACTCTTATAGGGGAAGCGCAGGTTTCATGAAAACAACTCAGAATGTCAAGTTATAATGAAATCTTCATTTTGTGTTAGTTTGTCATGATTTCTTCACGAAAACACGTTTTCCTATAATGGTAGGTCGAACTCTTGTAGGGGAAGCGCAGGTTTCATGAAATAAACTCAGAATGTCAAGTTATAATGAAATCTTCATTTTGTGTTAGTTTGTCATGATTTCTTCACGAAAACACGTTTTCCTGTAATGGTAGGTCGAACTCTTGTAGGGGAAGCGCAGGATTCATGAAATGAACTCAGAATGTCAAGTTATAATGAAATCTTCATTTTGTGTTAGTTTGTCATGATTTCTTCACGAAAACACGTTTTCCTATAATGTTAGGTCGAACTCTTATAGGGGAAGCGCAGGTTTCATGAAATCAACTCAGAATGTCAAGTTATAATGAAATCTTCATTTTGTGTTAGTTTGTCATGATTTCTTCACGAAAACACGGTTTCCTATAATAGTAGGTCGAACTCTTACAGGGGAAGCGCAGGATTCATGAAAACAACTCAGAATGTCAAGTTATAATGAAATCTTCATTTTGTGTTAGTTTGTCATGATTTCTTCACGAAAACACGTTTTCCTATAATGGTAGGTCGAACTCTTGTAGGGGAAGCGCAGGATTCATGAAATGAGCTCAGAATGTCAAGTTATAATGAAATCTTCATTTTGTGTTAGTTTGTCATGATTTCTTCACGAAAACACGTTTTCCTATAATGGTAGGTTGAACTCTTATAGGGGAAGCGCAGGTTTCATGAAAACAACTCAGAATGTCAAGTTATAATGAAATCTTCATTTTGTGTTAGTTTGTCATGATTTCTTCACGAAAACACGTTTTCCTATAATGGTAGGTTGAATTCTTATAGGGGAAGCGCAGGTTTCATGAAAACAACTCAGAATGTCAAGTTATAATGAAATCTTCATTTTGTGTTAGTTTGTCATGATTTCTTCACGAAAACACGTTTTCCTATAATGGTAGGTCGAACTCTTATAGGGGAAGCGCAGGTTTCATGAAAACTCAGAATGTCAAGATATAATGAAATCTTCATTTTGTGTTAGTTTGTCATGATTTCTTCACGAAAACACGTTTTCCTATAATGGTAGGTTGAACTCTTGTAGGGGAAGCGCAGGTTTCATGAAAACAACTCAGAATGTCAAGTTATAATGAAATCTTCATTTTGTGTTAGTTTGTCATGATTTCTTCACGAAAACACGTTTTCCTATAATGGTAGGTTGAACTCTTGTAGGGGAAGCGCAGGTATCATGAAATAAACTCAGAATGTCAAGTTATAATGAAATCTTCATTTTGTGTTAGTTTGTCATGATTTCTTCACGAAAACACGTTTTCCTATAACGGTAGGTTGAACTCTTATAGGGGAAGCGCAGGTTTCATGAAAACAACTCAGAATGTCAAGTTATAATGAAATCTTCATTTTGTGTTAGTTTGTCATGATTTCTTCACGAAAACACGTTTTCCTATAATGGTAGGTTGAACTCTTGTAGGGGAAGCGCAGGTTTCATGAAAACAACTCAGAATGTCAAGTTATAATGAAATCTTCATTTTGTGTTAGTTTGTCATGATTTCTTCACGAAAACAAGTTTTCCTATAATGGTAGGTTGAACTCTTATAGGGGAAGCGCAGGTTTCATGAAAACAACTCAGAATGTCAAGTTATAATGAAATCTTCATTTTGTGTTAGTTTGTCATGATTTCTTCACGAAAACACGTTTTCCTATAATGGTAGGTTGAACTCTTATAGGGGAAGCGCAGGTTTCATGAAAACAACTCAGAATGTCAAGTTATAATGAAATCTTCATTTTGTGTTAGTTTGTCATGATTTCTTCACGAAAACACGTTTTCCTATAATGGTAGGTTGAACTCTTATAGGGGAAGCGCAGGTTTCATGAAAACAACTCAGAATGTCAAGTTATAATGAAATCTTCATTTTGTGTTAGTTTGTCATGATTTCTTCACGAAAACACGTTTTCCTATAATGGTAGGTTGAACTCTTATAGGGGAAGCGCAGGTTTCATGAAAACAACTCAGAATGTCAAGTTATAATGAAATCTTCATTTTGTGTTAGTTTGTCATGATTTCTTCACGAAAACACGTTTTCCTATAATGGTAGGTTTAACTCTTATAGGGGAAGCGCAGGTTTCATGAAAACAACTCAGAATGTCAAGTTATAATGAAATCTTCATTTTGTGTTAGTTTGTCATGATTTCTTCATGAAAACACGTTTTCCTATAATGGTAGGTTGAACTCTTATAGGGGAAGCGCAGGTTTCATGAAAACAACTCAGAATGTCAAGTTATAATGAAATCTTCATTTTGTGTTAGTTTGTCATGATTTCTTCACGAAAACACGTTTTCCTATAATGGTAGGTCGAACTCTTGTAGGGGAAGCGCAGGATTCATGAAATGAGCTCAGAATGTCAAGTTATAATGAAATCTTCATTTTGTGTTAGTTTGTCATGATTTCTTCACGAAAACACGTTTTCCTATAATGGTAGGTTGAACTCTTATAGGGGAAGCGCAGGTTTCATGAAAACAACTCAGAATGTCAAGTTATAATGAAATCTTCATTTTGTGTTAGTTTGTCATGATTTCTTCACGAAAACACGTTTTCCTATAATGGTAGGTTTAACTCTTATAGGGGAAGCGCAGGTTTCATGAAAACAACTCAGAATGTCAAGTTATAATGAAATCTTCATTTTGTGTTAGTTTGTCATGATTTCTTCACGAAAACACGTTTTCCTATAATGGTAGGTCGAACTCTTGTAGGGGAAGCGCAGGTTTCATGAAATAAACTCAGAATGTCAAGTTATAATGAAATCTTCATTTTGTGTTAGTTTGTCATGATTTCTTCACGAAAACACGTTTTCCTGTAATGGTAGGTCGAACTCTTGTAGGGGAAGCGCAGGATTCATGAAATGAACTCAGAATGTCAAGTTATAATGAAATCTTCATTTTGTGTTAGTTTGTCATGATTTCTTCACGAAAACACGTTTTCCTATAATGTTAGGTCGAACTCTTATAGGGGAAGCGCAGGTTTCATGAAATCAACTCAGAATGTCAAGTTATAATGAAATCTTCATTTTGTGTTAGTTTGTCATGATTTCTTCACGAAAACACGGTTTCCTATAATAGTAGGTCGAACTCTTACAGGGGAAGCGCAGGATTCATGAAAACAACTCAGAATGTCAAGTTATAATGAAATCTTCATTTTGTGTTAGTTTGTCATGATTTCTTCACGAAAACACGTTTTCCTATAATGGTAGGTTGAACTCTTATAGGGGAAGCGCAGGTTTCATGAAAACAACTCAGAATGTCAAGTTATAATGAAATCTTCATTTTGTGTTAGTTTGTCATGATTTCTTCATGAAAACACGTTTTCCTATAATGGTAGGTTGAACTCTTATAGGGGAAGCGCAGGTTTCATGAAAACAACTCAGAATGTCAAGTTATAATGAAATCTTCATTTTGTGTTAGTTTGTCATGATTTCTTCACGAAAACACGTTTTCCTATAATGGTAGGTCGAACTCTTGTAGGGGAAGCGCAGGATTCATGAAATGAGCTCAGAATGTCAAGTTATAATGAAATCTTCATTTTGTGTTAGTTTGTCATGATTTCTTCACGAAAACACGTTTTCCTATAATGGTAGGTTGAACTCTTATAGGGGAAGCGCAGGTTTCATGAAAACAACTCAGAATGTCAAGTTATAATGAAATCTTCATTTTGTGTTAGTTTGTCATGATTTCTTCACGAAAACACGTTTTCCTATAATGGTAGGTTGAACTCTTATAGGGGAAGCGCAGGTTTCATGAAAACAACTCAGAATGTCAAGTTATAATGAAATCTTCATTTTGTGTTAGTTTGTCATGATTTCTTCACGAAAACACGTTTTCCTATAATGGTAGGTCGAACTCTTATAGGGGAAGCGCAGGTTTCATGAAAACTCAGAATGTCAAGATATAATGAAATCTTCATTTTGTGTTAGTTTGTCATGATTTCTTCACGAAAACACGTTTTCCTATAATGGTAGGTTGAACTCTTGTAGGGGAAGCGCAGGTTTCATGAAAACAACTCAGAATGTCAAGTTATAATGAAATCTTCATTTTGTGTTAGTTTGTCATGATTTCTTCACGAAAACACGTTTTCCTATAATGGTAGGTTGAACTCTTGTAGGGGAAGCGCAGGTATCATGAAATAAACTCAGAATGTCAAGTTATAATGAAATCTTCATTTTGTGTTAGTTTGTCATGATTTCTTCACGAAAACACGTTTTCCTATAACGGTAGGTTGAACTCTTATAGGGGAAGCGCAGGTTTCATGAAAACAACTCAGAATGTCAAGTTATAATGAAATCTTCATTTTGTGTTAGTTTGTCATGATTTCTTCACGAAAACACGTTTTCCTATAATGGTAGGTTGAACTCTTGTAGGGGAAGCGCAGGTTTCATGAAAACAACTCAGAATGTCAAGTTATAATGAAATCTTCATTTTGTGTTAGTTTGTCATGATTTCTTCACGAAAACAAGTTTTCCTATAATGGTAGGTTGAACTCTTATAGGGGAAGCGCAGGTTTCATGAAAACAACTCAGAATGTCAAGTTATAATGAAATCTTCATTTTGTGTTAGTTTGTCATGATTTCTTCACGAAAACACGTTTTCCTATAATGGTAGGTTGAACTCTTATAGGGGAAGCGCAGGTTTCATGAAAACAACTCAGAATGTCAAGTTATAATGAAATCTTCATTTTGTGTTAGTTTGTCATGATTTCTTCACGAAAACACGTTTTCCTATAATGGTAGGTTGAACTCTTATAGGGGAAGCGCAGGTTTCATGAAAACAACTCAGAATGTCAAGTTATAATGAAATCTTCATTTTGTGTTAGTTTGTCATGATTTCTTCACGAAAACACGTTTTCCTATAATGGTAGGTCGAACTCTTATAGGGGAAGCGCAGGTTTCATGAAAACTCAGAATGTCAAGATATAATGAAATCTTCATTTTGTGTTAGTTTGTCATGATTTCTTCACGAAAACACGTTTTCCTATAATGGTAGGTTGAACTCTTGTAGGGGAAGCGCAGGTTTCATGAAAACAACTCAGAATGTCAAGTTATAATGAAATCTTCATTTTGTGTTAGTTTGTCATGATTTCTTCACGAAAACACGTTTTCCTATAATGGTAGGTTGAACTCTTATAGGGGAAGCGCAGGTTTCATGAAAACAACTCAGAATGTCAAGTTATAATGAAATCTTCATTTTGTGTTAGTTTGTCATGATTTCTTCACGAAAACACGTTTTCCTATAATGGTAGGTTGAACTCTTATAGGGGAAGCGCAGGTTTCATGAAAACAACTCAGAATGTCAAGTTATAATGAAATCTTCATTTTGTGTTAGTTTGTCATGATTTCTTCACGAAAACACGTTTTCCTATAATGGTAGGTTGAACTCTTATAGGGGAAGCGCAGGTTTCATGAAAACAACTCAGAATGTCAAGTTATAATGAAATCTTCATTTTGTGTTAGTTTGTCATGATTTCTTCACGAAAACACGTTTTCCTATAATGGTAGGTTGAACTCTTATAGGGGAAGCGCAGGTTTCATGAAAACAACTCAGAATGTCAAGTTATAAGGAAATCTTCATTTTGTGTTAGTTTGTCATGATTTCTTCACGAAAACACGTTTTCCTATAATGGTAGGTTTAACTCTTATAGGGGAAGCGCAGGTTTCATGAAAACAACTCAGAATGTCAAGTTATAATGAAATCTTCATTTTGTGTTAGTTTGTCATGATTTCTTCACGAAAACACGTTTTCCTATAATGGTAGGTCGAACTCTTGTAGGGGAAGCGCAGGTTTCATGAAATAAACTCAGAATGTCAAGTTATAATGAAATCTTCATTTTGTGTTAGTTTGTCATGATTTCTTCACGAAAACACGTTTTCCTGTAATGGTAGGTCGAACTCTTGTAGGGGAAGCGCAGGATTCATGAAATGAACTCAGAATGTCAAGTTATAATGAAATCTTCATTTTGTGTTAGTTTGTCATGATTTCTTCACGAAAACACGTTTTCCTATAATGTTAGGTCGAACTCTTATAGGGGAAGCGCAGGTTTCATGAAATCAACTCAGAATGTCAAGTTATAATGAAATCTTCATTTTGTGTTAGTTTGTCATGATTTCTTCACGAAAACACGGTTTCCTATAATAGTAGGTCGAACTCTTACAAGGGAAGCGCAGGATTCATGAAAACAACTCAGAATGTCAAGTTATAATGAAATCTTCATTTTGTGTTAGTTTGTCATGATTTCTTCACGAAAACACGTTTTCCTATAATGGTAGGTTGAACTCTTATAGGGGAAGCGCAGGTTTCATGAAAACAACTCAGAATGTCAAGTTATAATGAAATCTTCATTTTGTGTTAGTTTGTCATGATTTCTTCATGAAAACACGTTTTCCTATAATGGTAGGTTGAACTCTTATAGGGGAAGCGCAGGTTTCATGAAAACAACTCAGAATGTCAAGTTATAATGAAATCTTCATTTTGTGTTAGTTTGTCATGATTTCTTCACGAAAACACGTTTTCCTATAATGGTAGGTCGAACTCTTGTAGGGGAAGCGCAGGATTCATGAAATGAGCTCAGAATGTCAAGTTATAATGAAATCTTCATTTTGTGTTAGTTTGTCATGATTTCTTCACGAAAACACGTTTTCCTATAATGGTAGGTTGAACTCTTATAGGGGAAGCGCAGGTTTCATGAAAACAACTCAGAATGTCAAGTTATAATGAAATCTTCATTTTGTGTTAGTTTGTCATGATTTCTTCACGAAAACACGTTTTCCTATAATGGTAGGTTTAACTCTTATAGGGGAAGCGCAGGTTTCATGAAAACAACTCAGAATGTCAAGTTATAATGAAATCTTCATTTTGTGTTAGTTTGTCATGATTTCTTCACGAAAACACGTTTTCCTATAATGGTAGGTCGAACTCTTGTAGGGGAAGCGCAGGTTTCATGAAATAAACTCAGAATGTCAAGTTATAATGAAATCTTCATTTTGTGTTAGTTTGTCATGATTTCTTCACGAAAACACGTTTTCCTGTAATGGTAGGTCGAACTCTTGTAGGGGAAGCGCAGGATTCATGAAATGAACTCAGAATGTCAAGTTATAATGAAATCTTCATTTTGTGTTAGTTTGTCATGATTTCTTCACGAAAACACGTTTTCCTATAATGTTAGGTCGAACTCTTATAGGGGAAGCGCAGGTTTCATGAAATCAACTCAGAATGTCAAGTTATAATGAAATCTTCATTTTGTGTTAGTTTGTCATGATTTCTTCACGAAAACACGGTTTCCTATAATAGTAGGTCGAACTCTTACAGGGGAAGCGCAGGATTCATGAAAACAACTCAGAATGTCAAGTTATAATGAAATCTTCATTTTGTGTTAGTTTGTCATGATTTCTTCACGAAAACACGTTTTCCTATAATGGTAGGTCGAACTCTTGTAGGGGAAGCGCAGGATTCATGAAATGAGCTCAGAATGTCAAGTTATAATGAAATCTTCATTTTGTGTTAGTTTGTCATGATTTCTTCACGAAAACACGTTTTCCTATAATGGTAGGTTGAACTCTTATAGGGGAAGCGCAGGTTTCATGAAAACAACTCAGAATGTCAAGTTATAATGAAATCTTCATTTTGTGTTAGTTTGTCATGATTTCTTCACGAAAACACGTTTTCCTATAATGGTAGGTTGAACTCTTATAGGGGAAGCGCAGGTTTCATGAAAACAACTCAGAATGTCAAGTTATAATGAAATCTTCATTTTGTGTTAGTTTGTCATGATTTCTTCACGAAAACACGTTTTCCTATAATGGTAGGTCGAACTCTTATAGGGGAAGCGCAGGTTTCATGAAAACTCAGAATGTCAAGATATAATGAAATCTTCATTTTGTGTTAGTTTGTCATGATTTCTTCACGAAAACACGTTTTCCTATAATGGTAGGTTGAACTCTTGTAGGGGAAGCGCAGGTTTCATGAAAACAACTCAGAATGTCAAGTTATAATGAAATCTTCATTTTGTGTTAGTTTGTCATGATTTCTTCACGAAAACACGTTTTCCTATAATGGTAGGTTGAACTCTTGTAGGGGAAGCGCAGGTATCATGAAATAAACTCAGAATGTCAAGTTATAATGAAATCTTCATTTTGTGTTAGTTTGTCATGATTTCTTCACGAAAACACGTTTTCCTATAACGGTAGGTTGAACTCTTATAGGGGAAGCGCAGGTTTCATGAAAACAACTCAGAATGTCAAGTTATAATGAAATCTTCATTTTGTGTTAGTTTGTCATGATTTCTTCACGAAAACACGTTTTCCTATAATGGTAGGTTGAACTCTTGTAGGGGAAGCGCAGGTTTCATGAAAACAACTCAGAATGTCAAGTTATAATGAAATCTTCATTTTGTGTTAGTTTGTCATGATTTCTTCACGAAAACAAGTTTTCCTATAATGGTAGGTTGAACTCTTATAGGGGAAGCGCAGGTTTCATGAAAACAACTCAGAATGTCAAGTTATAATGAAATCTTCATTTTGTGTTAGTTTGTCATGATTTCTTCACGAAAACACGTTTTCCTATAATGGTAGGTTGAACTCTTATAGGGGAAGCGCAGGTTTCATGAAAACAACTCAGAATGTCAAGTTATAATGAAATCTTCATTTTGTGTTAGTTTGTCATGATTTCTTCACGAAAACACGTTTTCCTATAATGGTAGGTTGAACTCTTATAGGGGAAGCGCAGGTTTCATGAAAACAACTCAGAATGTCAAGTTATAATGAAATCTTCATTTTGTGTTAGTTTGTCATGATTTCTTCACGAAAACACGTTTTCCTATAATGGTAGGTTGAACTCTTATAGGGGAAGCGCAGGTTTCATGAAAACAACTCAGAATGTCAAGTTATAATGAAATCTTCATTTTGTGTTAGTTTGTCATGATTTCTTCACGAAAACACGTTTTCCTATAATGGTAGGTTTAACTCTTATAGGGGAAGCGCAGGTTTCATGAAAACAACTCAGAATGTCAAGTTATAATGAAATCTTCATTTTGTGTTAGTTTGTCATGATTTCTTCATGAAAACACGTTTTCCTATAATGGTAGGTTGAACTCTTATAGGGGAAGCGCAGGTTTCATGAAAACAACTCAGAATGTCAAGTTATAATGAAATCTTCATTTTGTGTTAGTTTGTCATGATTTCTTCACGAAAACACGTTTTCCTATAATGGTAGGTCGAACTCTTGTAGGGGAAGCGCAGGATTCATGAAATGAGCTCAGAATGTCAAGTTATAATGAAATCTTCATTTTGTGTTAGTTTGTCATGATTTCTTCACGAAAACACGTTTTCCTATAATGGTAGGTTGAACTCTTATAGGGGAAGCGCAGGTTTCATGAAAACAACTCAGAATGTCAAGTTATAATGAAATCTTCATTTTGTGTTAGTTTGTCATGATTTCTTCACGAAAACACGTTTTCCTATAATGGTAGGTTTAACTCTTATAGGGGAAGCGCAGGTTTCATGAAAACAACTCAGAATGTCAAGTTATAATGAAATCTTCATTTTGTGTTAGTTTGTCATGATTTCTTCACGAAAACACGTTTTCCTATAATGGTAGGTCGAACTCTTGTAGGGGAAGCGCAGGTTTCATGAAATAAACTCAGAATGTCAAGTTATAATGAAATCTTCATTTTGTGTTAGTTTGTCATGATTTCTTCACGAAAACACGTTTTCCTGTAATGGTAGGTCGAACTCTTGTAGGGGAAGCGCAGGATTCATGAAATGAACTCAGAATGTCAAGTTATAATGAAATCTTCATTTTGTGTTAGTTTGTCATGATTTCTTCACGAAAACACGTTTTCCTATAATGTTAGGTCGAACTCTTATAGGGGAAGCGCAGGTTTCATGAAATCAACTCAGAATGTCAAGTTATAATGAAATCTTCATTTTGTGTTAGTTTGTCATGATTTCTTCACGAAAACACGGTTTCCTATAATAGTAGGTCGAACTCTTACAGGGGAAGCGCAGGATTCATGAAAACAACTCAGAATGTCAAGTTATAATGAAATCTTCATTTTGTGTTAGTTTGTCATGATTTCTTCACGAAAACACGTTTTCCTATAATGGTAGGTTGAACTCTTATAGGGGAAGCGCAGGTTTCATGAAAACAACTCAGAATGTCAAGTTATAATGAAATCTTCATTTTGTGTTAGTTTGTCATGATTTCTTCACGAAAACACGTTTTCCTATAATGGTAGGTTGAACTCTTATAGGGGAAGCGCAGGTTTCATGAAAACAACTCAGAATGTCAAGTTATAATGAAATCTTCATTTTGTGTTAGTTTGTCATGATTTCTTCACGAAAACACGTTTTCCTATAATGGTAGGTCGAACTCTTGTAGGGGAAGCGCAGGATTCATGAAATGAGCTCAGAATGTCAAGTTATAATGAAATCTTCATTTTGTGTTAGTTTGTCATGATTTCTTCACGAAAACACGTTTTCCTATAATGGTAGGTTGAACTCTTATAGGGGAAGCGCAGGTTTCATGAAAACAACTCAGAATGTCAAGTTATAATGAAATCTTCATTTTGTGTTAGTTTGTCATGATTTCTTCACGAAAACACGTTTTCCTATAATGGTAGGTTGAACTCTTATAGGGGAAGCGCAGGTTTCATGAAAACAACTCAGAATGTCAAGTTATAATGAAATCTTCATTTTGTGTTAGTTTGTCATGATTTCTTCACGAAAACACGTTTTCCTATAATGGTAGGTCGAACTCTTATAGGGGAAGCGCAGGTTTCATGAAAACTCAGAATGTCAAGATATAATGAAATCTTCATTTTGTGTTAGTTTGTCATGATTTCTTCACGAAAACACGTTTTCCTATAATGGTAGGTTGAACTCTTGTAGGGGAAGCGCAGGTTTCATGAAAACAACTCAGAATGTCAAGTTATAATGAAATCTTCATTTTGTGTTAGTTTGTCATGATTTCTTCACGAAAACACGTTTTCCTATAATGGTAGGTTGAACTCTTGTAGGGGAAGCGCAGGTATCATGAAATAAACTCAGAATGTCAAGTTATAATGAAATCTTCATTTTGTGTTAGTTTGTCATGATTTCTTCACGAAAACACGTTTTCCTATAACGGTAGGTTGAACTCTTATAGGGGAAGCGCAGGTTTCATGAAAACAACTCAGAATGTCAAGTTATAATGAAATCTTCATTTTGTGTTAGTTTGTCATGATTTCTTCACGAAAACACGTTTTCCTATAATGGTAGGTTGAACTCTTGTAGGGGAAGCGCAGGTTTCATGAAAACAACTCAGAATGTCAAGTTATAATGAAATCTTCATTTTGTGTTAGTTTGTCATGATTTCTTCACGAAAACAAGTTTTCCTATAATGGTAGGTTGAACTCTTATAGGGGAAGCGCAGGTTTCATGAAAACAACTCAGAATGTCAAGTTATAATGAAATCTTCATTTTGTGTTAGTTTGTCATGATTTCTTCACGAAAACACGTTTTCCTATAATGGTAGGTTGAACTCTTATAGGGGAAGCGCAGGTTTCATGAAAACAACTCAGAATGTCAAGTTATAATGAAATCTTCATTTTGTGTTAGTTTGTCATGATTTCTTCACGAAAACACGTTTTCCTATAATGGTAGGTTGAACTCTTATAGGGGAAGCGCAGGTTTCATGAAAACAACTCAGAATGTCAAGTTATAATGAAATCTTCATTTTGTGTTAGTTTGTCATGATTTCTTCACGAAAACACGTTTTCCTATAATGGTAGGTCGAACTCTTATAGGGGAAGCGCAGGTTTCATGAAAACTCAGAATGTCAAGATATAATGAAATCTTCATTTTGTGTTAGTTTGTCATGATTTCTTCACGAAAACACGTTTTCCTATAATGGTAGGTTGAACTCTTGTAGGGGAAGCGCAGGTTTCATGAAAACAACTCAGAATGTCAAGTTATAATGAAATCTTCATTTTGTGTTAGTTTGTCATGATTTCTTCACGAAAACACGTTTTCCTATAATGGTAGGTTGAACTCTTGTAGGGGAAGCGCAGGTTTCATGAAAACAACTCAGAATGTCAAGTTATAATGAAATCTTCATTTTGTGTTAGTTTGTCATGATTTCTTCACGAAAACAAGTTTTCCTATAATGGTAGGTTGAACTCTTATAGGGGAAGCGCAGGTTTCATGAAAACAACTCAGAATGTCAAGTTATAATGAAATCTTCATTTTGTGTTAGTTTGTCATGATTTCTTCACGAAAACACGTTTTCCTATAATGGTAGGTTGAACTCTTATAGGGGAAGCGCAGGTTTCATGAAAACAACTCAGAATGTCAAGTTATAATGAAATCTTCATTTTGTGTTAGTTTGTCATGATTTCTTCACGAAAACACGTTTTCCTATAATGGTAGGTTGAACTCTTATAGGGGAAGCGCAGGTTTCATGAAAACAACTCAGAATGTCAAGTTATAATGAAATCTTCATTTTGTGTTAGTTTGTCATGATTTCTTCACGAAAACACGTTTTCCTATAATGGTAGGTTGAACTCTTATAGGGGAAGCGCAGGTTTCATGAAAACAACTCAGAATGTCAAGTTATAATGAAATCTTCATTTTGTGTTAGTTTGTCATGATTTCTTCACGAAAACACGTTTTCCTATAATGGTAGGTTGAACTCTTGTAGGGGAAGCGCAGGTATCATGAAATAAACTCAGAATGTCAAGTTATAATGAAATCTTCATTTTGTGTTAGTTTGTCATGATTTCTTCACGAAAACACGTTTTCCTATAACGGTAGGTTGAACTCTTATAGGGGAAGCGCAGGTTTCATGAAAACAACTCAGAATGTCAAGTTATAATGAAATCTTCATTTTGTGTTAGTTTGTCATGATTTCTTCACGAAAACACGTTTTCCTATAATGGTAGGTTGAACTCTTGTAGGGGAAGCGCAGGTTTCATGAAAACAACTCAGAATGTCAAGTTATAATGAAATCTTCATTTTGTGTTAGTTTGTCATGATTTCTTCACGAAAACACGTTTTCCTATAATGGTAGGTTGAACTCTTATAGGGGAAGCGCAGGTTTCATGAAAACAACTCAGAATGTCAAGTTATAATGAAATCTTCATTTTGTGTTAGTTTGTCATGATTTCTTCACGAAAACACGTTTTCCTATAATGGTAGGTCGAACTCTTGTAGGGGAAGCGCAGGTATCATGAAAACAACTCAGAATGTCAAGTTATAATGAAATCTTCATTTTGTGTTAGTTTGTCATGATTTCTTCACGAAAACACGTTTTCCTATAATGGTAGGTTGAACTCTTATAGGGGAAGCGCAGGTTTCATGAAAACAACTCAGAATGTCAAGTTATAATGAAATCTTCATTTTGTGTTAGTTTGTCATGATTTCTTCACGAAAACACGTTTTCCTATAATGGTAGGTTGAACTCTTATAGGGGAAGCGCAGGTTTCATGAAAACAACTCAGAATGTCAAGTTATAATGAAATCTTCATTTTGTGTTAGTTTGTCATGATTTCTTCACGAAAACACGTTTTCCTATAATGGTAGGTTGAACTCTTATAGGGGAAGCGCAGGTTTCATGAAAACAACTCAGAATGTCAAGTTATAATGAAATCTTCATTTTGTGTTAGTTTGTCATGATTTCTTCACGAAAACACGTTTTCCTATAATGGTAGGTTGAACTCTTATAGGGGAAGCGCAGGTTTCATGAAAACAACTCAGAATGTCAAGTTATAATGAAATCTTCATTTTGTGTTAGTTTGTCATGATTTCTTCACGAAAACACGTTTTCCTATAATGGTAGGTTTAACTCTTATAGGGGAAGCGCAGGTTTCATGAAAACAACTCAGAATGTCAAGTTATAATGAAATCTTCATTTTGTGTTAGTTTGTCATGATTTCTTCACGAAAACACATTTTCCTATAATGGTAGGTCGAACTCTTGTAGGGGAAGCGCAGGTTTCATGAAATAAACTCAGAATGTCAAGTTATAATGAAATCTTCATTTTGTGTTAGTTTGTCATGATTTCTTCACGAAAACACGTTTTCCTATAATGGTAGGTTGAACTCTTATAGGGGAAGCGCAGGTTTCATGAAAACAACTCAGAATGTCAAGTTATAATGAAATCTTCATTTTGTGTTAGTTTGTCATGATTTCTTCACGAAAACACGTTTTCCTATAATGGTAGGTCGAACTCTTGTAGGGGAAGCGCAGGTTTCATGAAATAAACTCAGAATGTCAAGTTATAATGAAATCTTCATTTTGTGTTAGTTTGTCATGATTTCTTCACGAAAACACGTTTTCCTATAATGGTAGGTTGAACTCTTATAGGGGAAGCGCAGGTTTCATGAAAACAACTCAGAATGTCAAGTTATAATGAAATCTTCATTTTGTGTTAGTTTGTCATGATTTCTTCACGAAAACACGTTTTCCTATAATGGTAGGTTGAACTCTTATAGGGGAAGCGCAGGTTTCATGAAAACAACTCAGAATGTCAAGTTATAATGAAATCTTCATTTTGTGTTAGTTTGTCATGATTTCTTCACGAAAACACGTTTTCCTATAATGGTAGGTTGAACTCTTATAGGGGAAGCGCAGGTTTCATGAAAACAACTCAGAATGTCAAGTTATAATGAAATCTTCATTTTGTGTTAGTTTGTCATGATTTCTTCACGAAAACACGTTTTCCTATAATGGTAGGTTTAACTCTTATAGGGGAAGCGCAGGTTTCATGAAAACAACTCAGAATGTCAAGTTATAATGAAATCTTCATTTTGTGTTAGTTTGTCATGATTTCTTCACGAAAACACGTTTTCCTATAATGGTAGGTTGAACTCTTATAGGGGAAGCGCAGGTTTCATGAAAACAACTCAGAATGTCAAGTTATAATGAAATCTTCATTTTGTGTTAGTTTGTCATGATTTCTTCACGAAAACACGTTTTCCTATAATGGTAGGTTTAACTCTTATAGGGGAAGCGCAGGTTTCATGAAAACAACTCAGAATGTCAAGTTATAATGAAATCTTCATTTTGTGTTAGTTTGTCATGATTTCTTCACGAAAACACGTTTTCCTATAATGGTAGGTTTAACTCTTATAGGGGAAGCGCAGGTTTCATGAAAACAACTCAGAATGTCAAGTTATAATGAAATCTTCATTTTGTGTTAGTTTGTCATGATTTCTTCACGAAAACACGTTTTCCTATAATGGTAGGTTGAACTCTTATAGGGGAAGCGCAGGTTTCATGAAAACAACTCAGAATGTCAAGTTATAATGAAATCTTCATTTTGTGTTAGTTTGTCATGATTTCTTCACGAAAACACGTTTTCCTATAATGGTAGGTTTAACTCTTATAGGGGAAGCGCAGGTTTCATGAAAACAACTCAGAATGTCAAGTTATAATGAAATCTTCATTTTGTGTTAGTTTGTCATGATTTCTTCACGAAAACACGTTTTCCTATAATGGTAGGTCGAACTCTTATAGGGGAAGCGCAGGTTTCATGAAAACAACTCAGAATGTCAAGATATAATGAAATCTTCATTTTGTGTTAGTTTGTCATGATTTCTTCACGAAAACACGTTTTCCTATAATGGTAGGTTGAACTCTTGTAGGGGAAGCGCAGGTATCATGAAATAAACTCAGAATGTCAAGTTATAATGAAATCTTCATTTTGTGTTAGTTTGTCATGATTTCTTCACGAAAACACGTTTTCCTATAACGGTAGGTTGAACTCTTATAGGGGAAGCGCAGGTTTCATGAAAACAACTCAGAATGTCAAGTTATAATGAAATCTTCATTTTGTGTTAGTTTGTCATGATTTCTTCACGAAAACACGTTTTCCTATAATGGTAGGTTGAACTCTTGTAGGGGAAGCGCAGGTTTCATGAAAACAACTCAGAATGTCAAGTTATAATGAAATCTTCATTTTGTGTTAGTTTGTCATGATTTCTTCACGAAAACACGTTTTCCTATAATGGTAGGTTGAACTCTTATAGGGGAAGCGCAGGTTTCATGAAAACAACTCAGAATGTCAAGTTATAATGAAATCTTCATTTTGTGTTAGTTTGTCATGATTTCTTCACGAAAACACGTTTTCCTATAATGGTAGGTTGAACTCTTATAGGGGAAGCGCAGGTTTCATGAAAACAACTCAGAATGTCAAGTTATAATGAAATCTTCATTTTGTGTTAGTTTGTCATGATTTCTTCACGAAAACACGTTTTCCTATAATGGTAGGTCGAACTCTTATAGGGGAAGCGCAGGTTTCATGAAAACAACTCAGAATGTCAAGATATAATGAAATCTTCATTTTGTGTTAGTTTGTCATGATTTCTTCACGAAAACACGTTTTCCTATAATGGTAGGTTGAACTCTTGTAGGGGAAGCGCAGGTATCATGAAATAAACTCAGAATGTCAAGTTATAATGAAATCTTCATTTTGTGTTAGTTTGTCATGATTTCTTCACGAAAACACGTTTTCCTATAACGGTAGGTTGAACTCTTATAGGGGAAGCGCAGGTTTCATGAAAACAACTCAGAATGTCAAGTTATAATGAAATCTTCATTTTGTGTTAGTTTGTCATGATTTCTTCACGAAAACACGTTTTCCTATAATGGTAGGTTGAACTCTTGTAGGGGAAGCGCAGGTTTCATGAAAACAACTCAGAATGTCAAGTTATAATGAAATCTTCATTTTGTGTTAGTTTGTCATGATTTCTTCACGAAAACACGTTTTCCTATAATGGTAGGTTGAACTCTTATAGGGGAAGCGCAGGTTTCATGAAAACAACTCAGAATGTCAAGTTATAATGAAATCTTCATTTTGTGTTAGTTTGTCATGATTTCTTCACGAAAACACGTTTTCCTATAATGGTAGGTTGAACTCTTATAGGGGAAGCGCAGGTTTCATGAAAACAACTCAGAATGTCAAGTTATAATGAAATCTTCATTTTGTGTTAGTTTGTCATGATTTCTTCACGAAAACACGTTTTCCTATAATGGTAGGTTGAACTCTTATAGGGGAAGCGCAGGTTTCATGAAAACAACTCAGAATGTCAAGTTATAATGAAATCTTCATTTTGTGTTAGTTTGTCATGATTTCTTCACGAAAACACGTTTTCCTATAATGGTAGGTTGAACTCTTATAGGGGAAGCGCAGGTTTCAAGAAAACAACTCAGAATGTCAAGTTATAATGAAATCTTCATTTTGTGTTAGTTTGTCATGATTTCTTCACGAAAACACGTTTTCCTATAATGGTAGGTCGAACTCTTATAGGGGAAGCGCAGGTTTCATGAAAACAACTCAGAATGTCAAGATATAATGAAATCTTCATTTTGTGTTAGTTTGTCATGATTTCTTCACGAAAACACGTTTTCCTATAATGGTAGGTTGAACTCTTGTAGGGGAAGCGCAGGTATCATGAAATAAACTCAGAATGTCAAGTTATAATGAAATCTTCATTTTGTGTTAGTTTGTCATGATTTCTTCACGAAAACACGTTTTCCTATAACGGTAGGTTGAACTCTTATAGGGGAAGCGCAGGTTTCATGAAAACAACTCAGAATGTCAAGTTATAATGAAATCTTCATTTTGTGTTAGTTTGTCATGATTTCTTCACGAAAACACGTTTTCCTATAATGGTAGGTTGAACTCTTGTAGGGGAAGCGCAGGTTTCATGAAAACAACTCAGAATGTCAAGTTATAATGAAATCTTCATTTTGTGTTAGTTTGTCATGATTTCTTCACGAAAACACGTTTTCCTATAATGGTAGGTTGAACTCTTATAGGGGAAGCGCAGGTTTCATGAAAACAACTCAGAATGTCAAGTTATAATGAAATCTTCATTTTGTGTTAGTTTGTCATGATTTCTTCACGAAAACACGTTTTCCTATAATGGTAGGTTGAACTCTTATAGGGGAAGCGCAGGTTTCATGAAAACAACTCAGAATGTCAAGTTATAATGAAATCTTCATTTTGTGTTAGTTTGTCATGATTTCTTCACGAAAACACGTTTTCCTATAATGGTAGGTCGAACTCTTATAGGGGAAGCGCAGGTTTCATGAAAACAACTCAGAATGTCAAGATATAATGAAATCTTCATTTTGTGTTAGTTTGTCATGATTTCTTCACGAAAACACGTTTTCCTATAATGGTAGGTTGAACTCTTGTAGGGGAAGCGCAGGTATCATGAAATAAACTCAGAATGTCAAGTTATAATGAAATCTTCATTTTGTGTTAGTTTGTCATGATTTCTTCACGAAAACACGTTTTCCTATAACGGTAGGTTGAACTCTTATAGGGGAAGCGCAGGTTTCATGAAAACAACTCAGAATGTCAAGTTATAATGAAATCTTCATTTTGTGTTAGTTTGTCATGATTTCTTCACGAAAACACGTTTTCCTATAATGGTAGGTTGAACTCTTGTAGGGGAAGCGCAGGTTTCATGAAAACAACTCAGAATGTCAAGTTATAATGAAATCTTCATTTTGTGTTAGTTTGTCATGATTTCTTCACGAAAACACGTTTTCCTATAATGGTAGGTTGAACTCTTATAGGGGAAGCGCAGGTTTCATGAAAACAACTCAGAATGTCAAGTTATAATGAAATCTTCATTTTGTGTTAGTTTGTCATGATTTCTTCACGAAAACACGTTTTCCTATAATGGTAGGTTTAACTCTTATAGGGGAAGCGCAGGTTTCATGAAAACAACTCAGAATGTCAAGTTATAATGAAATCTTCATTTTGTGTTAGTTTGTCATGATTTCTTCACGAAAACACGTTTTCCTATAATGGTAGGTCGAACTCTTATAGGGGAAGCGCAGGTTTCATGAAAACAACTCAGAATGTCAAGATATAATGAAATCTTCATTTTGTGTTAGTTTGTCATGATTTCTTCACGAAAACACGTTTTCCTATAATGGTAGGTTGAACTCTTGTAGGGGAAGCGCAGGTATCATGAAATAAACTCAGAATGTCAAGTTATAATGAAATCTTCATTTTGTGTTAGTTTGTCATGATTTCTTCACGAAAACACGTTTTCCTATAACGGTAGGTTGAACTCTTATAGGGGAAGCGCAGGTTTCATGAAAACAACTCAGAATGTCAAGTTATAATGAAATCTTCATTTTGTGTTAGTTTGTCATGATTTCTTCACGAAAACACGTTTTCCTATAATGGTAGGTTGAACTCTTGTAGGGGAAGCGCAGGTTTCATGAAAACAACTCAGAATGTCAAGTTATAATGAAATCTTCATTTTGTGTTAGTTTGTCATGATTTCTTCACGAAAACACGTTTTCCTATAATGGTAGGTTGAACTCTTATAGGGGAAGCGCAGGTTTCATGAAAACAACTCAGAATGTCAAGTTATAATGAAATCTTCATTTTGTGTTAGTTTGTCATGATTTCTTCACGAAAACACGTTTTCCTATAATGGTAGGTTGAACTCTTATAGGGGAAGCGCAGGTTTCATGAAAACAACTCAGAATGTCAAGTTATAATGAAATCTTCATTTTGTGTTAGTTTGTCATGATTTCTTCACGAAAACACGTTTTCCTATAATGGTAGGTCGAACTCTTATAGGGGAAGCGCAGGTTTCATGAAAACAACTCAGAATGTCAAGATATAATGAAATCTTCATTTTGTGTTAGTTTGTCATGATTTCTTCACGAAAACACGTTTTCCTATAATGGTAGGTTGAACTCTTGTAGGGGAAGCGCAGGTATCATGAAATAAACTCAGAATGTCAAGTTATAATGAAATCTTCATTTTGTGTTAGTTTGTCATGATTTCTTCACGAAAACACGTTTTCCTATAACGGTAGGTTGAACTCTTATAGGGGAAGCGCAGGTTTCATGAAAACAACTCAGAATGTCAAGTTATAATGAAATCTTCATTTTGTGTTAGTTTGTCATGATTTCTTCACGAAAACACGTTTTCCTATAATGGTAGGTTGAACTCTTGTAGGGGAAGCGCAGGTTTCATGAAAACAACTCAGAATGTCAAGTTATAATGAAATCTTCATTTTGTGTTAGTTTGTCATGATTTCTTCACGAAAACACGTTTTCCTATAATGGTAGGTTGAACTCTTATAGGGGAAGCGCAGGTTTCATGAAAACAACTCAGAATGTCAAGTTATAATGAAATCTTCATTTTGTGTTAGTTTGTCATGATTTCTTCACGAAAACACGTTTTCCTATAATGGTAGGTTGAACTCTTATAGGGGAAGCGCAGGTTTCATGAAAACAACTCAGAATGTCAAGTTATAATGAAATCTTCATTTTGTGTTAGTTTGTCATGATTTCTTCACGAAAACACGTTTTCCTATAATGGTAGGTTGAACTCTTATAGGGGAAGCGCAGGTTTCATGAAAACAACTCAGAATGTCAAGTTATAATGAAATCTTCATTTTGTGTTAGTTTGTCATGATTTCTTCACGAAAACACGTTTTCCTATAATGGTAGGTTGAACTCTTATAGGGGAAGCGCAGGTTTCAAGAAAACAACTCAGAATGTCAAGTTATAATGAAATCTTCATTTTGTGTTAGTTTGTCATGATTTCTTCACGAAAACACGTTTTCCTATAATGGTAGGTTTAACTCTTATAGGGGAAGCGCAGGTTTCATGAAAACAACTCAGAATGTCAAGTTATAATGAAATCTTCATTTTGTGTTAGTTTGTCATGATTTCTTCACGAAAACACGTTTTCCTATAATGGTAGGTCGAACTCTTGTAGGGGAAGCGCAGGTTTCATGAAATAAACTCAGAATGTCAAGTTATAATGAAATCTTCATTTTGTGTTAGTTTGTCATGATTTCTTCACGAAAACACGTTTTCCTGTAATGGTAGGTCGAACTCTTGTAGGGGAAGCGCAGGATTCATGAAATGAACTCAGAATGTCAAGTTATAATGAAATCTTCATTTTGTGTTAGTTTGTCATGATTTCTTCACGAAAACACGTTTTCCTATAATGTTAGGTCGAACTCTTATAGGGGAAGCGCAGGTTTCATGAAATCAACTCAGAATGTCAAGTTATAATGAAATCTTCATTTTGTGTTAGTTTGTCATGATTTCTTCACGAAAACACGGTTTCCTATAATGGTAGGTCGAACTCTTACAGGGGAAGCGCAGGATTCATGAAAACAACTCAGAATGTCAAGTTATAATGAAATCTTCATTTTGTGTTAGTTTGTCATGATTTCTTCACGAAAACACGTTTTCCTATAATGGTAGGTTGAACTCTTATAGGGGAAGCGCAGGTTTCATGAAAACAACTCAGAATGTCAAGTTATAATGAAATCTTCATTTTGTGTTAGTTTGTCATGATTTCTTCATGAAAACACGTTTTCCTATAATGGTAGGTTGAACTCTTATAGGGGAAGCGCAGGTTTCATGAAAACAACTCAGAATGTCAAGTTATAATGAAATCTTCATTTTGTGTTAGTTTGTCATGATTTCTTCACGAAAACACGTTTTCCTATAATGGTAGGTTGAACTCTTATAGGGGAAGCGCAGGTTTCATGAAAACAACTCAGAATGTCAAGTTATAATGAAATCTTCATTTTGTGTTAGTTTGTCATGATTTCTTCACGAAAACACGTTTTCCTATAATGGTAGGTTTAACTCTTATAGGGGAAGCGCAGGTTTCATGAAAACAACTCAGAATGTCAAGTTATAATGAAATCTTCATTTTGTGTTAGTTTGTCATGATTTCTTCACGAAAACACGTTTTCCTATAATGGTAGGTTGAACTCTTATAGGGGAAGCGCAGGTTTCATGAAAACAACTCAGAATGTCAAGTTATAATGAAATCTTCATTTTGTGTTAGTTTGTCATGATTTCTTCACGAAAACACGTTTTCCTATAATGGTAGGTCGAACTCTTATAGGGGAAGCGCAGGTTTCATGAAAACTCAGAATGTCAAGATATAATGAAATCTTCATTTTGTGTTAGTTTGTCATGATTTCTTCACGAAAACACGTTTTCCTATAATGGTAGGTTGAACTCTTGTAGGGGAAGCGCAGGTTTCATGAAAACAACTCAGAATGTCAAGTTATAATGAAATCTTCATTTTGTGTTAGTTTGTCATGATTTCTTCACGAAAACACGTTTTCCTATAATGGTAGGTCGAACTCTTGTAGGGGAAGCGCAGGATTCATGAAATGAGCTCAGAATGTCAAGTTATAATGAAATCTTCATTTTGTGTTAGTTTGTCATGATTTCTTCACGAAAACACGTTTTCCTATAATGGTAGGTTGAACTCTTATAGGGGAAGCGCAGGTTTCATGAAAACAACTCAGAATGTCAAGTTATAATGAAATCTTCATTTTGTGTTAGTTTGTCATGATTTCTTCACGAAAACACGTTTTCCTATAATGGTAGGTTGAACTCTTATAGGGGAAGCGCAGGTTTCATGAAAACAACTCAGAATGTCAAGTTATAATGAAATCTTCATTTTGTGTTAGTTTGTCATGATTTCTTCACGAAAACACGTTTTCCTATAATGGTAGGTCGAACTCTTATAGGGGAAGCGCAGGTTTCATGAAAACTCAGAATGTCAAGATATAATGAAATCTTCATTTTGTGTTAGTTTGTCATGATTTCTTCACGAAAACACGTTTTCCTATAATGGTAGGTTGAACTCTTGTAGGGGAAGCGCAGGTTTCATGAAAACAACTCAGAATGTCAAGTTATAATGAAATCTTCATTTTGTGTTAGTTTGTCATGATTTCTTCACGAAAACACGTTTTCCTATAATGGTAGGTCGAACTCTTGTAGGGGAAGCGCAGGTTTCATGAAATAAACTCAGAATGTCAAGTTATAATGAAATCTTCATTTTGTGTTAGTTTGTCATGATTTCTTCACGAAAACACGTTTTCCTATAATGGTAGGTTGAACTCTTATAGGGGAAGCGCAGGTTTCATGAAAACAACTCAGAATGTCAAGTTATAATGAAATCTTCATTTTGTGTTAGTTTGTCATGATTTCTTCACGAAAACACGTTTTCCTATAATGGTAGGTTGAACTCTTATAGGGGAAGCGCAGGTTTCATGAAAACAACTCAGAATGTCAAGTTATAATGAAATCTTCATTTTGTGTTAGTTTGTCATGATTTCTTCACGAAAACACGTTTTCCTATAATGGTAGGTTTAACTCTTATAGGGGAAGCGCAGGTTTCATGAAAACAACTCAGAATGTCAAGTTATAATGAAATCTTCATTTTGTGTTAGTTTGTCATGATTTCTTCACGAAAACACGTTTTCCTATAATGGTAGGTTTAACTCTTATAGGGGAAGCGCAGGTTTCATGAAAACAACTCAGAATGTCAAGTTATAATGAAATCTTCATTTTGTGTTAGTTTGTCATGATTTCTTCACGAAAACACGTTTTCCTATAATGGTAGGTTGAACTCTTATAGGGGAAGCGCAGGTTTCATGAAAACAACTCAGAATGTCAAGTTATAATGAAATCTTCATTTTGTGTTAGTTTGTCATGATTTCTTCACGAAAACACGTTTTCCTATAATGGTAGGTTTAACTCTTATAGGGGAAGCGCAGGTTTCATGAAAACAACTCAGAATGTCAAGTTATAATGAAATCTTCATTTTGTGTTAGTTTGTCATGATTTCTTCACGAAAACACGTTTTCCTATAATGGTAGGTCGAACTCTTATAGGGGAAGCGCAGGTTTCATGAAAACAACTCAGAATGTCAAGATATAATGAAATCTTCATTTTGTGTTAGTTTGTCATGATTTCTTCACGAAAACACGTTTTCCTATAATGGTAGGTTGAACTCTTGTAGGGGAAGCGCAGGTATCATGAAATAAACTCAGAATGTCAAGTTATAATGAAATCTTCATTTTGTGTTAGTTTGTCATGATTTCTTCACGAAAACACGTTTTCCTATAATGGTAGGTTGAACTCTTGTAGGGGAAGCGCAGGTTTCATGAAAACAACTCAGAATGTCAAGTTATAATGAAATCTTCATTTTGTGTTAGTTTGTCATGATTTCTTCACGAAAACACGTTTTCCTATAATGGTAGGTTGAACTCTTATAGGGGAAGCGCAGGTTTCATGAAAACAACTCAGAATGTCAAGTTATAATGAAATCTTCATTTTGTGTTAGTTTGTCATGATTTCTTCACGAAAACACGTTTTCCTATAATGGTAGGTTGAACTCTTATAGGGGAAGCGCAGGTTTCATGAAAACAACTCAGAATGTCAAGTTATAATGAAATCTTCATTTTGTGTTAGTTTGTCATGATTTCTTCACGAAAACACGTTTTCCTATAACGGTAGGTTGAACTCTTATAGGGGAAGCGCAGGTTTCATGAAAACAACTCAGAATGTCAAGTTATAATGAAATCTTCATTTTGTGTTAGTTTGTCATGATTTCTTCACGAAAACACGTTTTCCTATAATGGTAGGTTGAACTCTTGTAGGGGAAGCGCAGGTTTCATGAAAACAACTCAGAATGTCAAGTTATAATGAAATCTTCATTTTGTGTTAGTTTGTCATGATTTCTTCACGAAAACACGTTTTCCTATAATGGTAGGTTGAACTCTTATAGGGGAAGCGCAGGTTTCATGAAAACAACTCAGAATGTCAAGTTATAATGAAATCTTCATCTTGTGTTAGTTTGTCATGATTTCTTCACGAAAACACGTTTTCCTATAATGGTAGGTTGAACTCTTGTAGGGGAAGCGCAGGTTTCATGAAAACAACTCAGAATGTCAAGTTATAATGAAATCTTCATTTTGTGTTAGTTTGTCATGATTTCTTCACGAAAACAAGTTTTCCTATAATGGTAGGTTGAACTCTTATAGGGGAAGCGCAGGTTTCATGAAAACAACTCAGAATGTCAAGTTATAATGAAATCTTCATTTTGTGTTAGTTTGTCATGATTTCTTCACGAAAACACGTTTTCCTATAATGGTAGGTTGAACTCTTATAGGGGAAGCGCAGGTTTCATGAAAACAACTCAGAATGTCAAGTTATAATGAAATCTTCATTTTGTGTTAGTTTGTCATGATTTCTTCACGAAAACACGTTTTCCTATAATGGTAGGTTGAACTCTTATAGGGGAAGCGCAGGTTTCATGAAAACAACTCAGAATGTCAAGTTATAATGAAATCTTCATTTTGTGTTAGTTTGTCATGATTTCTTCACGAAAACACGTTTTCCTATAATGGTAGGTTGAACTCTTATAGGGGAAGCGCAGGTTTCATGAAAACAACTCAGAATGTCAAGTTATAATGAAATCTTCATTTTGTGTTAGTTTGTCATGATTTCTTCACGAAAACACGTTTTCCTATAATGGTAGGTTGAACTCTTGTAGGGGAAGCGCAGGTATCATGAAATAAACTCAGAATGTCAAGTTATAATGAAATCTTCATTTTGTGTTAGTTTGTCATGATTTCTTCACGAAAACACGTTTTCCTATAACGGTAGGTTGAACTCTTATAGGGGAAGCGCAGGTTTCATGAAAACAACTCAGAATGTCAAGTTATAATGAAATCTTCATTTTGTGTTAGTTTGTCATGATTTCTTCACGAAAACACGTTTTCCTATAATGGTAGGTTGAACTCTTGTAGGGGAAGCGCAGGTTTCATGAAAACAACTCAGAATGTCAAGTTATAATGAAATCTTCATTTTGTGTTAGTTTGTCATGATTTCTTCACGAAAACACGTTTTCCTATAATGGTAGGTTGAACTCTTATAGGGGAAGCGCAGGTTTCATGAAAACAACTCAGAATGTCAAGTTATAATGAAATCTTCATTTTGTGTTAGTTTGTCATGATTTCTTCACGAAAACACGTTTTCCTATAATGGTAGGTTGAACTCTTATAGGGGAAGCGCAGGTTTCATGAAAACAACTCAGAATGTCAAGTTATAATGAAATCTTCATTTTGTGTTAGTTTGTCATGATTTCTTCACGAAAACACGTTTTCCTATAATGGTAGGTTGAACTCTTATAGGGGAAGCGCAGGTTTCATGAAAACAACTCAGAATGTCAAGTTATAATGAAATCTTCATTTTGTGTTAGTTTGTCATGATTTCTTCACGAAAACACGTTTTCCTATAATGGTAGGTTGAACTCTTGTAGGGGAAGCGCAGGTATCATGAAATAAACTCAGAATGTCAAGTTATAATGAAATCTTCATTTTGTGTTAGTTTGTCATGATTTCTTCACGAAAACACGTTTTCCTATAACGGTAGGTTGAACTCTTATAGGGGAAGCGCAGGTTTCATGAAAACAACTCAGAATGTCAAGTTATAATGAAATCTTCATTTTGTGTTAGTTTGTCATGATTTCTTCACGAAAACACGTTTTCCTATAATGGTAGGTTGAACTCTTGTAGGGGAAGCGCAGGTTTCATGAAAACAACTCAGAATGTCAAGTTATAATGAAATCTTCATTTTGTGTTAGTTTGTCATGATTTCTTCACGAAAACACGTTTTCCTATAATGGTAGGTTGAACTCTTATAGGGGAAGCGCAGGTTTCATGAAAACAACTCAGAATGTCAAGTTATAATGAAATCTTCATTTTGTGTTAGTTTGTCATGATTTCTTCACGAAAACACGTTTTCCTATAATGGTAGGTCGAACTCTTGTAGGGGAAGCGCAGGTATCATGAAAACAACTCAGAATGTCAAGTTATAATGAAATCTTCATTTTGTGTTAGTTTGTCATGATTTCTTCACGAAAACACGTTTTCCTATAATGGTAGGTTGAACTCTTATAGGGGAAGCGCAGGTTTCATGAAAACAACTCAGAATGTCAAGTTATAATGAAATCTTCATTTTGTGTTAGTTTGTCATGATTTCTTCACGAAAACACGTTTTCCTATAATGGTAGGTTGAACTCTTATAGGGGAAGCGCAGGTTTCATGAAAACAACTCAGAATGTCAAGTTATAATGAAATCTTCATTTTGTGTTAGTTTGTCATGATTTCTTCACGAAAACACGTTTTCCTATAATGGTAGGTTGAACTCTTATAGGGGAAGCGCAGGTTTCATGAAAACAACTCAGAATGTCAAGTTATAATGAAATCTTCATTTTGTGTTAGTTTGTCATGATTTCTTCACGAAAACACGTTTTCCTATAATGGTAGGTTTAACTCTTATAGGGGAAGCGCAGGTTTCATGAAAACAACTCAGAATGTCAAGTTATAATGAAATCTTCATTTTGTGTTAGTTTGTCATGATTTCTTCACGAAAACACGTTTTCCTATAATGGTAGGTTGAACTCTTATAGGGGAAGCGCAGGTTTCATGAAAACAACTCAGAATGTCAAGTTATAATGAAATCTTCATTTTGTGTTAGTTTGTCATGATTTCTTCACGAAAACACGTTTTCCTATAATGGTAGGTTGAACTCTTATAGGGGAAGCGCAGGTTTCATGAAAACAACTCAGAATGTCAAGTTATAATGAAATCTTCATTTTGTGTTAGTTTGTCATGATTTCTTCACGAAAACACGTTTTCCTATAATGGTAGGTTTAACTCTTATAGGGGAAGCGCAGGTTTCATGAAAACAACTCAGAATGTCAAGTTATAATGAAATCTTCATTTTGTGTTAGTTTGTCATGATTTCTTCACGAAAACACATTTTCCTATAATGGTAGGTCGAACTCTTGTAGGGGAAGCGCAGGTTTCATGAAATAAACTCAGAATGTCAAGTTATAATGAAATCTTCATTTTGTGTTAGTTTGTCATGATTTCTTCACGAAAACACGTTTTCCTATAATGGTAGGTTGAACTCTTATAGGGGAAGCGCAGGTTTCATGAAAACAACTCAGAATGTCAAGTTATAATGAAATCTTCATTTTGTGTTAGTTTGTCATGATTTCTTCACGAAAACACGTTTTCCTATAATGGTAGGTCGAACTCTTGTAGGGGAAGCGCAGGTTTCATGAAATAAACTCAGAATGTCAAGTTATAATGAAATCTTCATTTTGTGTTAGTTTGTCATGATTTCTTCACGAAAACACGTTTTCCTATAATGGTAGGTTGAACTCTTATAGGGGAAGCGCAGGTTTCATGAAAACAACTCAGAATGTCAAGTTATAATGAAATCTTCATTTTGTGTTAGTTTGTCATGATTTCTTCACGAAAACACGTTTTCCTATAATGGTAGGTTGAACTCTTATAGGGGAAGCGCAGGTTTCATGAAAACAACTCAGAATGTCAAGTTATAATGAAATCTTCATTTTGTGTTAGTTTGTCATGATTTCTTCACGAAAACACGTTTTCCTATAATGGTAGGTTGAACTCTTATAGGGGAAGCGCAGGTTTCATGAAAACAACTCAGAATGTCAAGTTATAATGAAATCTTCATTTTGTGTTAGTTTGTCATGATTTCTTCACGAAAACACGTTTTCCTATAATGGTAGGTTTAACTCTTATAGGGGAAGCGCAGGTTTCATGAAAACAACTCAGAATGTCAAGTTATAATGAAATCTTCATTTTGTGTTAGTTTGTCATGATTTCTTCACGAAAACACGTTTTCCTATAATGGTAGGTTGAACTCTTATAGGGGAAGCGCAGGTTTCATGAAAACAACTCAGAATGTCAAGTTATAATGAAATCTTCATTTTGTGTTAGTTTGTCATGATTTCTTCACGAAAACACGTTTTCCTATAATGGTAGGTTTAACTCTTATAGGGGAAGCGCAGGTTTCATGAAAACAACTCAGAATGTCAAGTTATAATGAAATCTTCATTTTGTGTTAGTTTGTCATGATTTCTTCACGAAAACACGTTTTCCTATAATGGTAGGTTGAACTCTTATAGGGGAAGCGCAGGTTTCATGAAAACAACTCAGAATGTCAAGTTATAATGAAATCTTCATTTTGTGTTAGTTTGTCATGATTTCTTCACGAAAACACGTTTTCCTATAATGGTAGGTTTAACTCTTATAGGGGAAGCGCAGGTTTCATGAAAACAACTCAGAATGTCAAGTTATAATGAAATCTTCATTTTGTGTTAGTTTGTCATGATTTCTTCACGAAAACACGTTTTCCTATAATGGTAGGTCGAACTCTTATAGGGGAAGCGCAGGTTTCATGAAAACAACTCAGAATGTCAAGATATAATGAAATCTTCATTTTGTGTTAGTTTGTCATGATTTCTTCACGAAAACACGTTTTCCTATAATGGTAGGTTGAACTCTTGTAGGGGAAGCGCAGGTATCATGAAATAAACTCAGAATGTCAAGTTATAATGAAATCTTCATTTTGTGTTAGTTTGTCATGATTTCTTCACGAAAACACGTTTTCCTATAACGGTAGGTTGAACTCTTATAGGGGAAGCGCAGGTTTCATGAAAACAACTCAGAATGTCAAGTTATAATGAAATCTTCATTTTGTGTTAGTTTGTCATGATTTCTTCACGAAAACACGTTTTCCTATAATGGTAGGTTGAACTCTTGTAGGGGAAGCGCAGGTTTCATGAAAACAACTCAGAATGTCAAGTTATAATGAAATCTTCATTTTGTGTTAGTTTGTCATGATTTCTTCACGAAAACACGTTTTCCTATAATGGTAGGTTGAACTCTTATAGGGGAAGCGCAGGTTTCATGAAAACAACTCAGAATGTCAAGTTATAATGAAATCTTCATTTTGTGTTAGTTTGTCATGATTTCTTCACGAAAACACGTTTTCCTATAATGGTAGGTTGAACTCTTATAGGGGAAGCGCAGGTTTCATGAAAACAACTCAGAATGTCAAGTTATAATGAAATCTTCATTTTGTGTTAGTTTGTCATGATTTCTTCACGAAAACACGTTTTCCTATAATGGTAGGTTGAACTCTTATAGGGGAAGCGCAGGTTTCATGAAAACAACTCAGAATGTCAAGTTATAATGAAATCTTCATTTTGTGTTAGTTTGTCATGATTTCTTCACGAAAACACGTTTTCCTATAATGGTAGGTTGAACTCTTATAGGGGAAGCGCAGGTTTCATGAAAACAACTCAGAATGTCAAGTTATAATGAAATCTTCATTTTGTGTTAGTTTGTCATGATTTCTTCACGAAAACACGTTTTCCTATAATGGTAGGTTTAACTCTTATAGGGGAAGCGCAGGTTTCATGAAAACAACTCAGAATGTCAAGTTATAATGAAATCTTCATTTTGTGTTAGTTTGTCATGATTTCTTCACGAAAACACGTTTTCCTATAATGGTAGGTCGAACTCTTGTAGGGGAAGCGCAGGTTTCATGAAATAAACTCAGAATGTCAAGTTATAATGAAATCTTCATTTTGTGTTAGTTTGTCATGATTTCTTCACGAAAACACGTTTTCCTGTAATGGTAGGTCGAACTCTTGTAGGGGAAGCGCAGGATTCATGAAATGAACTCAGAATGTCAAGTTATAATGAAATCTTCATTTTGTGTTAGTTTGTCATGATTTCTTCACGAAAACACGTTTTCCTATAATGTTAGGTCGAACTCTTATAGGGGAAGCGCAGGTTTCATGAAATCAACTCAGAATGTCAAGTTATAATGAAATCTTCATTTTGTGTTAGTTTGTCATGATTTCTTCACGAAAACACGGTTTCCTATAATAGTAGGTCGAACTCTTACAGGGGAAGCGCAGGATTCATGAAAACAACTCAGAATGTCAAGTTATAATGAAATCTTCATTTTGTGTTAGTTTGTCATGATTTCTTCACGAAAACACGTTTTCCTATAATGGTAGGTTGAACTCTTATAGGGGAAGCGCAGGTTTCATGAAAACAACTCAGAATGTCAAGTTATAATGAAATCTTCATTTTGTGTTAGTTTGTCATGATTTCTTCATGAAAACACGTTTTCCTATAATGGTAGGTTGAACTCTTATAGGGGAAGCGCAGGTTTCATGAAAACAACTCAGAATGTCAAGTTATAATGAAATCTTCATTTTGTGTTAGTTTGTCATGATTTCTTCACGAAAACACGTTTTCCTATAATGGTAGGTCGAACTCTTGTAGGGGAAGCGCAGGATTCATGAAATGAGCTCAGAATGTCAAGTTATAATGAAATCTTCATTTTGTGTTAGTTTGTCATGATTTCTTCACGAAAACACGTTTTCCTATAATGGTAGGTTGAACTCTTATAGGGGAAGCGCAGGTTTCATGAAAACAACTCAGAATGTCAAGTTATAATGAAATCTTCATTTTGTGTTAGTTTGTCATGATTTCTTCACGAAAACACGTTTTCCTATAATGGTAGGTTTAACTCTTATAGGGGAAGCGCAGGTTTCATGAAAACAACTCAGAATGTCAAGTTATAATGAAATCTTCATTTTGTGTTAGTTTGTCATGATTTCTTCACGAAAACACGTTTTCCTATAATGGTAGGTCGAACTCTTGTAGGGGAAGCGCAGGTTTCATGAAATAAACTCAGAATGTCAAGTTATAATGAAATCTTCATTTTGTGTTAGTTTGTCATGATTTCTTCACGAAAACACGTTTTCCTGTAATGGTAGGTCGAACTCTTGTAGGGGAAGCGCAGGATTCATGAAATGAACTCAGAATGTCAAGTTATAATGAAATCTTCATTTTGTGTTAGTTTGTCATGATTTCTTCACGAAAACACGTTTTCCTATAATGTTAGGTCGAACTCTTATAGGGGAAGCGCAGGTTTCATGAAATCAACTCAGAATGTCAAGTTATAATGAAATCTTCATTTTGTGTTAGTTTGTCATGATTTCTTCACGAAAACACGGTTTCCTATAATAGTAGGTCGAACTCTTACAGGGGAAGCGCAGGATTCATGAAAACAACTCAGAATGTCAAGTTATAATGAAATCTTCATTTTGTGTTAGTTTGTCATGATTTCTTCACGAAAACACGTTTTCCTATAATGGTAGGTCGAACTCTTGTAGGGGAAGCGCAGGATTCATGAAATGAGCTCAGAATGTCAAGTTATAATGAAATCTTCATTTTGTGTTAGTTTGTCATGATTTCTTCACGAAAACACGTTTTCCTATAATGGTAGGTTGAACTCTTATAGGGGAAGCGCAGGTTTCATGAAAACAACTCAGAATGTCAAGTTATAATGAAATCTTCATTTTGTGTTAGTTTGTCATGATTTCTTCACGAAAACACGTTTTCCTATAATGGTAGGTTGAACTCTTATAGGGGAAGCGCAGGTTTCATGAAAACAACTCAGAATGTCAAGTTATAATGAAATCTTCATTTTGTGTTAGTTTGTCATGATTTCTTCACGAAAACACGTTTTCCTATAATGGTAGGTCGAACTCTTATAGGGGAAGCGCAGGTTTCATGAAAACTCAGAATGTCAAGATATAATGAAATCTTCATTTTGTGTTAGTTTGTCATGATTTCTTCACGAAAACACGTTTTCCTATAATGGTAGGTTGAACTCTTGTAGGGGAAGCGCAGGTTTCATGAAAACAACTCAGAATGTCAAGTTATAATGAAATCTTCATTTTGTGTTAGTTTGTCATGATTTCTTCACGAAAACACGTTTTCCTATAATGGTAGGTTGAACTCTTGTAGGGGAAGCGCAGGTATCATGAAATAAACTCAGAATGTCAAGTTATAATGAAATCTTCATTTTGTGTTAGTTTGTCATGATTTCTTCACGAAAACACGTTTTCCTATAACGGTAGGTTGAACTCTTATAGGGGAAGCGCAGGTTTCATGAAAACAACTCAGAATGTCAAGTTATAATGAAATCTTCATTTTGTGTTAGTTTGTCATGATTTCTTCACGAAAACACGTTTTCCTATAATGGTAGGTTGAACTCTTGTAGGGGAAGCGCAGGTTTCATGAAAACAACTCAGAATGTCAAGTTATAATGAAATCTTCATTTTGTGTTAGTTTGTCATGATTTCTTCACGAAAACAAGTTTTCCTATAATGGTAGGTTGAACTCTTATAGGGGAAGCGCAGGTTTCATGAAAACAACTCAGAATGTCAAGTTATAATGAAATCTTCATTTTGTGTTAGTTTGTCATGATTTCTTCACGAAAACACGTTTTCCTATAATGGTAGGTTGAACTCTTATAGGGGAAGCGCAGGTTTCATGAAAACAACTCAGAATGTCAAGTTATAATGAAATCTTCATTTTGTGTTAGTTTGTCATGATTTCTTCACGAAAACACGTTTTCCTATAATGGTAGGTTGAACTCTTATAGGGGAAGCGCAGGTTTCATGAAAACAACTCAGAATGTCAAGTTATAATGAAATCTTCATTTTGTGTTAGTTTGTCATGATTTCTTCACGAAAACACGTTTTCCTATAATGGTAGGTTGAACTCTTATAGGGGAAGCGCAGGTTTCATGAAAACAACTCAGAATGTCAAGTTATAATGAAATCTTCATTTTGTGTTAGTTTGTCATGATTTCTTCACGAAAACACGTTTTCCTATAATGGTAGGTTTAACTCTTATAGGGGAAGCGCAGGTTTCATGAAAACAACTCAGAATGTCAAGTTATAATGAAATCTTCATTTTGTGTTAGTTTGTCATGATTTCTTCATGAAAACACGTTTTCCTATAATGGTAGGTTGAACTCTTATAGGGGAAGCGCAGGTTTCATGAAAACAACTCAGAATGTCAAGTTATAATGAAATCTTCATTTTGTGTTAGTTTGTCATGATTTCTTCACGAAAACACGTTTTCCTATAATGGTAGGTCGAACTCTTGTAGGGGAAGCGCAGGATTCATGAAATGAGCTCAGAATGTCAAGTTATAATGAAATCTTCATTTTGTGTTAGTTTGTCATGATTTCTTCACGAAAACACGTTTTCCTATAATGGTAGGTTGAACTCTTATAGGGGAAGCGCAGGTTTCATGAAAACAACTCAGAATGTCAAGTTATAATGAAATCTTCATTTTGTGTTAGTTTGTCATGATTTCTTCACGAAAACACGTTTTCCTATAATGGTAGGTTTAACTCTTATAGGGGAAGCGCAGGTTTCATGAAAACAACTCAGAATGTCAAGTTATAATGAAATCTTCATTTTGTGTTAGTTTGTCATGATTTCTTCACGAAAACACGTTTTCCTATAATGGTAGGTCGAACTCTTGTAGGGGAAGCGCAGGTTTCATGAAATAAACTCAGAATGTCAAGTTATAATGAAATCTTCATTTTGTGTTAGTTTGTCATGATTTCTTCACGAAAACACGTTTTCCTGTAATGGTAGGTCGAACTCTTGTAGGGGAAGCGCAGGATTCATGAAATGAACTCAGAATGTCAAGTTATAATGAAATCTTCATTTTGTGTTAGTTTGTCATGATTTCTTCACGAAAACACGTTTTCCTATAATGTTAGGTCGAACTCTTATAGGGGAAGCGCAGGTTTCATGAAATCAACTCAGAATGTCAAGTTATAATGAAATCTTCATTTTGTGTTAGTTTGTCATGATTTCTTCACGAAAACACGGTTTCCTATAATAGTAGGTCGAACTCTTACAGGGGAAGCGCAGGATTCATGAAAACAACTCAGAATGTCAAGTTATAATGAAATCTTCATTTTGTGTTAGTTTGTCATGATTTCTTCACGAAAACACGTTTTCCTATAATGGTAGGTTGAACTCTTATAGGGGAAGCGCAGGTTTCATGAAAACAACTCAGAATGTCAAGTTATAATGAAATCTTCATTTTGTGTTAGTTTGTCATGATTTCTTCATGAAAACACGTTTTCCTATAATGGTAGGTTGAACTCTTATAGGGGAAGCGCAGGTTTCATGAAAACAACTCAGAATGTCAAGTTATAATGAAATCTTCATTTTGTGTTAGTTTGTCATGATTTCTTCACGAAAACACGTTTTCCTATAATGGTAGGTCGAACTCTTGTAGGGGAAGCGCAGGATTCATGAAATGAGCTCAGAATGTCAAGTTATAATGAAATCTTCATTTTGTGTTAGTTTGTCATGATTTCTTCACGAAAACACGTTTTCCTATAATGGTAGGTTGAACTCTTATAGGGGAAGCGCAGGTTTCATGAAAACAACTCAGAATGTCAAGTTATAATGAAATCTTCATTTTGTGTTAGTTTGTCATGATTTCTTCACGAAAACACGTTTTCCTATAATGGTAGGTTGAACTCTTATAGGGGAAGCGCAGGTTTCATGAAAACAACTCAGAATGTCAAGTTATAATGAAATCTTCATTTTGTGTTAGTTTGTCATGATTTCTTCACGAAAACACGTTTTCCTATAATGGTAGGTCGAACTCTTATAGGGGAAGCGCAGGTTTCATGAAAACTCAGAATGTCAAGATATAATGAAATCTTCATTTTGTGTTAGTTTGTCATGATTTCTTCACGAAAACACGTTTTCCTATAATGGTAGGTTGAACTCTTGTAGGGGAAGCGCAGGTTTCATGAAAACAACTCAGAATGTCAAGTTATAATGAAATCTTCATTTTGTGTTAGTTTGTCATGATTTCTTCACGAAAACACGTTTTCCTATAATGGTAGGTTGAACTCTTGTAGGGGAAGCGCAGGTATCATGAAATAAACTCAGAATGTCAAGTTATAATGAAATCTTCATTTTGTGTTAGTTTGTCATGATTTCTTCACGAAAACACGTTTTCCTATAACGGTAGGTTGAACTCTTATAGGGGAAGCGCAGGTTTCATGAAAACAACTCAGAATGTCAAGTTATAATGAAATCTTCATTTTGTGTTAGTTTGTCATGATTTCTTCACGAAAACACGTTTTCCTATAATGGTAGGTTGAACTCTTGTAGGGGAAGCGCAGGTTTCATGAAAACAACTCAGAATGTCAAGTTATAATGAAATCTTCATTTTGTGTTAGTTTGTCATGATTTCTTCACGAAAACAAGTTTTCCTATAATGGTAGGTTGAACTCTTATAGGGGAAGCGCAGGTTTCATGAAAACAACTCAGAATGTCAAGTTATAATGAAATCTTCATTTTGTGTTAGTTTGTCATGATTTCTTCACGAAAACACGTTTTCCTATAATGGTAGGTTGAACTCTTATAGGGGAAGCGCAGGTTTCATGAAAACAACTCAGAATGTCAAGTTATAATGAAATCTTCATTTTGTGTTAGTTTGTCATGATTTCTTCACGAAAACACGTTTTCCTATAATGGTAGGTTGAACTCTTATAGGGGAAGCGCAGGTTTCATGAAAACAACTCAGAATGTCAAGTTATAATGAAATCTTCATTTTGTGTTAGTTTGTCATGATTTCTTCACGAAAACACGTTTTCCTATAATGGTAGGTCGAACTCTTATAGGGGAAGCGCAGGTTTCATGAAAACTCAGAATGTCAAGATATAATGAAATCTTCATTTTGTGTTAGTTTGTCATGATTTCTTCACGAAAACACGTTTTCCTATAATGGTAGGTTGAACTCTTGTAGGGGAAGCGCAGGTTTCATGAAAACAACTCAGAATGTCAAGTTATAATGAAATCTTCATTTTGTGTTAGTTTGTCATGATTTCTTCACGAAAACACGTTTTCCTATAATGGTAGGTTGAACTCTTGTAGGGGAAGCGCAGGTATCATGAAATAAACTCAGAATGTCAAGTTATAATGAAATCTTCATTTTGTGTTAGTTTGTCATGATTTCTTCACGAAAACACGTTTTCCTATAACGGTAGGTTGAACTCTTATAGGGGAAGCGCAGGTTTCATGAAAACAACTCAGAATGTCAAGTTATAATGAAATCTTCATTTTGTGTTAGTTTGTCATGATTTCTTCACGAAAACACGTTTTCCTATAATGGTAGGTTGAACTCTTGTAGGGGAAGCGCAGGTTTCATGAAAACAACTCAGAATGTCAAGTTATAATGAAATCTTCATTTTGTGTTAGTTTGTCATGATTTCTTCACGAAAACAAGTTTTCCTATAATGGTAGGTTGAACTCTTATAGGGGAAGCGCAGGTTTCATGAAAACAACTCAGAATGTCAAGTTATAATGAAATCTTCATTTTGTGTTAGTTTGTCATGATTTCTTCACGAAAACACGTTTTCCTATAATGGTAGGTTGAACTCTTATAGGGGAAGCGCAGGTTTCATGAAAACAACTCAGAATGTCAAGTTATAATGAAATCTTCATTTTGTGTTAGTTTGTCATGATTTCTTCACGAAAACACGTTTTCCTATAATGGTAGGTTGAACTCTTATAGGGGAAGCGCAGGTTTCATGAAAACAACTCAGAATGTCAAGTTATAATGAAATCTTCATTTTGTGTTAGTTTGTCATGATTTCTTCACGAAAACACGTTTTCCTATAATGGTAGGTTTAACTCTTATAGGGGAAGCGCAGGTTTCATGAAAACAACTCAGAATGTCAAGTTATAATGAAATCTTCATTTTGTGTTAGTTTGTCATGATTTCTTCACGAAAACACGTTTTCCTATAATGGTAGGTCGAACTCTTGTAGGGGAAGCGCAGGTTTCATGAAATAAACTCAGAATGTCAAGTTATAATGAAATCTTCATTTTGTGTTAGTTTGTCATGATTTCTTCACGAAAACACGTTTTCCTGTAATGGTAGGTCGAACTCTTGTAGGGGAAGCGCAGGATTCATGAAATGAACTCAGAATGTCAAGTTATAATGAAATCTTCATTTTGTGTTAGTTTGTCATGATTTCTTCACGAAAACACGTTTTCCTATAATGTTAGGTCGAACTCTTATAGGGGAAGCGCAGGTTTCATGAAATCAACTCAGAATGTCAAGTTATAATGAAATCTTCATTTTGTGTTAGTTTGTCATGATTTCTTCACGAAAACACGGTTTCCTATAATAGTAGGTCGAACTCTTACAGGGGAAGCGCAGGTTTCATGAAATGAGCTCAGAATGTCAAGTTATAATGAAATCTTAATTTTTTGTTACTTTGTCATGATTTCTTCACGAAAACACATTTTCCTATTATGGTAGGTCGAACTCTTGTAGGGGTCAATCCAATGCCATCCTGTCCGGACGGACTGCCAATAGGTAATTGTCTTCCACCACTGAGTCCCATGTCCTTCCCCTGCGACCGTCAGAGGGAAATGAGGGAACTCAGTGGGGAGCGGCCCTATTTATAGGGGATTGAATAACCCCCCTACAATTTTTAATAATTATCCTCCAACCAGGGTTGTAATTGCCCTTAAGGTTGGGGTCCAGGTAAGTATGGTTAAGGCTCTAGGGTTAGAATTACCCGTAGGGTCAGAGTCCTTAGGATTAGGGCCCAGGCCCGAATTGGCCGTGGGCTTGGACTCTTAGGGTTAGGGTTAGGTTTATGATTCGGGTAAGAATCCCGTCCTGCACCCTGGCATGCCAGGGAGACAGTTGTGCACGGGCCTATCATGAGTCCATCAGTGCAAGCATCAACCCGCTTACGCACCAACGCATCATCCCTTTAATAAGGGTGTAATACAATTGCCCCACAATGAGAAAAAGTCAATCATTACCTTATTTCCTCCAGGGGACGGTGGCGATGACGTCATGGAAGGTCCAGGAGGGCGACAACACCAGGTAGTCCAGTTGGTAGGTGGTCACTTACGGAACCGCGTTGTACTGCCAACAGGTTTATGCCCTTCCCTGCAGCTAAAGTACCCCGGTCCATCCTTGTTATGGGGTCTCAGCTAAAATGGCACCCCCACAGATCTGACCATCCAATTCGGTTCCACAGCGTGGTATCCAAAGCCTACGCTGGACCTACCTTCATCCCAGATCTGGCAATCTGCCCGCTATAGGCTGGCAACCACCTGTGGCATCAACATGTTCAGGGGCCCTCCTCCCGGCGGACAAGCCCCATCAGGTTATAGCGGTGGCCACTTACGGAGCTCGATATGCTCACAGGCCGTCCTCCTGGCGGGCGATACCCAAGGTGCGGCTCACTCCCAGAATCAATCCACTGACATCCAATGCCAAATCCAATCCCAATAGAGCTAATTCACCAGCACTGTGTCTCACACCCGTCCTCTGTAGAGGTTTTAAGGGATATTGAGGTAGCACAGTGAGGTAAAGGTTTTAGAATTGGGGGTAATTAAAAGCCTCCATAGATTTAAATGTGGAAGTTAAATAAACTGTCCACCATCAGACATTTGGGGGGTATATTAATCCTCCCCAAGTACAGTTAAGGCCATCCAGTACCAAGCACCTTCCCATAAACATAAATTAAATAAGCTGATTAAATAAAACAATTAAGTATATTAAATTAAATTAACACATCACCGTGTCCCAAGTCCTTCCTCAGTAGAGGTTTAAAGGAAATGAGGGTAACACAGTGAGGTAATTCAGTATAAAAAGGATGATAAAGCCAATACCTTTAGCATTGTGTCCCATGTCCTTCCTCTGTAGAGGTTCCAGGAAAATGAAGGTGACACAGCAAAACATAACACAGTACCCCAATAAAATCACGCCATCCAGTATTGTGTCCCGCATCCTTCCTCTGTAGAGGCTTAAGGGAAATGAGGGTGACACTGGGAGAATGCAATACAACCCCAATAAAAATAATCCGTCCAGTATTGTGTCCCACATCCTTCCTCTGTAGAGGCTAAAGGAAAATGAGATGAACACAGCCAAACGCTGTTTTTATATACAGGGGTTATTTAACCCTCCATCATTTTTTTATATTTTTTACTTTAGGCATTAATTTAATTTAAACAGTTAATTAATATATTAGGTTATTTATTTATTTATTTATTTATTTATTTAACATGGGGGTTATTTAACCCTCCACAGTTTTAAAAGTCCAGACTATTAATTATAACAATAATTGATCTCCATTCTGGGTTATAACCCAGTTGGGTTACAAACAGGAGTACATAGGTTCAGATCCCCAAGCACAGTTGCGCTTAGGGTTATGAATAAACCTAGGTTCTGGACCCCAAAGTAAATTACCCTTAGGGTTGAAAATGTAGTCAAGTTTAGGGCCCTAAGGTAAATTATCCTTAGGGTTAGGGTTGTATTTAGGTTTAAGGCCCTAAGGTAAATTATCCTTAGGGTTAGGGGTGTGTTTTAGGTTTAGGGCCCTAAGGTAAATTATCCTTAGGGTTAGATATTTAGGTTTAGGGTCCTGAGGTAGATTATCCTCAGGGTTAGCATTAAAGGTATATTTAGGTTTAGGGCCCCAGGCAGAATTAGCCTTAGGGTCAAAGGGTTAAGGTTAGGGCTCGGTTGAGGTTTTGGCCTAGAATTTCAATAGGGTTAGGGTTAGGGTTAGGGGTTACGGTTAGGGTTAGGGGTTAGGGTTAGCAAACTCAGGCTATGGTTAGGGTAAGAAAAACTATGGCATATCCAGACATCAACATGTGTTTTTATGACAGTTCTGCTCCCCACACGGATGAGAAACCACAATTCAGCTTGCTTTAGTAGCATATTGCCTACTTTCCAACTACCTGTTGATTCACCATAAAGCCCAAATTAGGGTTAGCAAACTCAGGCTAGGGTTAGGGTTAGAAAAACTATGGCATATCCAGACATCAACATGTGTTTTTATGACAGTTCTGCTCCCCACACGGATGAGAAACCACAATTCAGCTTGCTTTAGTAGCATATTGCCTACTTTCCAACTACCTGTTGATTCACCATAAGGCCCAAATTAGGGTTAGCAAACTCAGGCTAAGGTTAGGCTTAGAAAAATTATGGCATATCCAGACATCAACATGTGTTTTTATGACAGTTCTGCTCCCCACACGGATGAGAAACCACAATTCAGCTTGCTTTAGTAGCATATTGCCTACTTTCCAACTACCTGTTGATTCACCATAAGGCCCAAATTAGGGTTAGCAAACTCAGGCTAGGGTTAGGGTTAGAAAAACTATGGCATATTGAGACATCAACATGTGTTTTTATGACAGTTCTCCCCACACGGATGAGAAACCACAATTCAGCTTGCTTTAGTAGCATATTGCCTACTTTCCAACTACCTGTTGATTCACCATAAGGCCCCAAATTAGGGTTAGCAAACTCAGGCTAGGGTTAGGCTAAGAAAAACTATGGCATATCCAGACATCAACATGTGTTTTTATGACAGTTCTGCTCCCCACACGGATGAGAAACCACAATTCAGCTTGCTTTAGTAGCATATTGCCTACTTTCCAACTACCTGTTGATTCACCATAAGGCCCAAATTAGGGTTAGCAAACTCAGGCTAGGGTTATGGTTAGAAAAACTATGGCATATCCAGACATCAACATGTGTTTTTATGACAGTTCTGCTCCCCACACGGATGAGAAACCACAATTCAGCTTGCTTTAGTAGCATATTGACTACTTTCCAACTACCTGTTGATTCACCATAAGGCCCCAAATTAGGGTTAGCAAACTCAGGCTAGGGTTAGGGTTAGAAAAACTATGGCATATCCAGACATCAACATGTGTTTTTATGACAGTTGTGCTCCCCACACGGATGAGAAACCACAATTCAGCTTGCTTTAGTAGAATATTGCCTACTTTCCAACTACCTGTTGATTCACCATAAGGCCCAAATTAGGGTTAGCAAACTCAGGCTAAGGTTAGGGTTAGAATAACTATGGCATATCCAGACATCAACATGTGTTTTTATGACAGTTCTCCTCCCCACACGGATGAGAAACCACAATTCAGCTTGCTTTAGTAGCATATTGCCTACTTTCCAACTACCTGTTGATTCACCCTAAGGCCCAAATTAGGGTTAGCAAACTCAGTCTATGGTTAGGGTTAGAAAAACTATGGCATATCCAGACATCAACATGTGTTTTTATGACAGTTCTGCTCCCCACACGGATGAGAAACCACAATTCAGCTTGCTTTAGTAGCATATTGCCTACTTTCCAACTACCTGTTGATTCACCATAAGGCCCAAATTAGGGTTAGCAAACTCAGGCTATGGTTAAGGTTAGAAAAACTATGGCATATCGAGACATCAACATGTGTTTTTATGACAGTTCTGCTCCCCACACGGAAGAGAAACCACAATTCAGCTTGCTTTAGTAGCATATCGCCTACTTTCCAACTACCTGTTGATTCACCATAAGGCCCAAATTAGGGTTAGCAAACTCAGGCTAAGGTTAGGGTTAGAATAACTATGGCATATCCAGACATCAACATGTGTTTTTATGACAGTTCTCCTCCCCACACGGATGAGAAACCACAATTCAGCTTGCTTTAGTAGCATATTGCCTACTTTCCAACTACCTGTTGATTCACCATAAGGCCCAAATTAGGGTTAGCAAACTCAGGCTAGGGTTAGGGTTAGAAAAACTATGGCATATCCAGACATCAACATGTGTTTTTATGACAGTACTGCTCCCCACACGGATGAGAAAACAAAATTCAGCATGCTTTAGTAGCATATTGAGTACTTTCCAACTACCTGTTGATTCACCATAAGGCCCCAAATTAGGGTTAGCAAACTCAGGCTAGGGTTATGGTTAGAAAAACTATGGCATATCCAGACATCAACATGTGTTTTTATGACAGTTCTGCTCCCCACACGGATGAGAAACCACAATTCAGCTTGCTTTAGTAGCATATTGCCTACTTTCCAACTACCTGTTGATTCATCATAAGGCCCAAATTAGGGTTAGCAAACTCAGGCTAGGGTTATGGTTAGAAAAACTATGGCATATCCAGACATCAACATGTGTTTTTATGACAGTACTGCTCCCCACAAGGATGAGAAAACAAAATTCAGCATGCTTTAGTAGTATATTGACTACTTTCCAACTACCTGTTGATTCACCATAAGGCCCCAAATTAGGGTTAGCAAACTCAGGCTAGGGTTAGGGTTAGAATAACTATGGCATATCCAGACATCAACATGTGTTTTTATGACAGTTCTCCTCCCCACACGGATGAGAAACCACAATTCAGCTTGCTTTAGTAGCATATTGCCTACTTTCCAACTACCTGTTGATTCACCATAAGGCCCAAATTAGGGTTAGCAAACTCAGTCTATGGTTAGGGTTAGAAAAACTATGGCATATCCAGACATCAACATGTGTTTTTATGACAGTTCTGCTCCCCACACGGATGAGAAACCACAATTCAGCTTGCTTTAGTAGCATATTGCCTACTTTCCAACTACCTGTTGATTCACCATAAGGCCCAAATTAGGGTTAGCAAACTCAGGCTATGGTTAAGGTTAGAAAAACTATGGCATATCGAGACATCAACATGTGTTTTTATGACAGTTCTGCTCCCCACACGGAAGGGAAACCACAATTCAGCTTGCTTTAGTAGCATATCGCCTACTTTCCAACTACCTGTTGATTCACCATAAGGCCCCAAATTAGGGTTAGCAAACTCAGGCTAGGGTTATGGTTAGAAAAACTATGGCATATCCAGACATCAACATGTGTTTTTATGACAGTACTGCTCCCCACAAGGATGAGAAAACAAAATTCAGCATGCTTTAGTAGCATATTGACTACTTTCCAACTACCTGTTGATTCACCATAAGGCCCCAAATTAGGGTTAGCAAACTCAGGCTAGGGTTAGGGTAAGAAAAACTATGGCATATCCAGACATCAACATGTGTTTTTATGACAGTTCTGCTCCCCACACGGATGAGAAACCACAATTCAGCTTGCTTTAGTAGCATATTGCCTACTTTCCAACTACCTGTTGATTCACCATAAGGCCCAAATTAGGGTTAGCAAACTCAGGCTAGGGTTAGCGTTAGAATAACTATGGCATATCCAGACATCAACATGTGTTTTTATGACAGTTCTCCTCCCCACACGGATGAGAAACCACAATTCAGCTTGCTTTAGTAGCATATTGCCTACTTTCCAACTACCTGTTGATTCACCATAAGGCCCAAATTAGGGTTAGCAAACTCAGGCTAGGGTTATGGTTAGAAAAACTATGGCATATCCAGACATCAACATGTGTTTTTATGACAGTTCTGCTCCCCACACGGATGAGAAACCACAATTCAGCTTGCTTTAGTAGCATATTGCCTACTTTCCAACTACCTGTTGATTCACCATAAGGCCCAAATTAGGGTTAGCAAACTCAGGCTATGGTTAGGGTTAGAAAAACTATGGCATATCCAGACATCAACATGTGTTTTTATGACAGTTCTGCTCCCCACACGGATGAGAAACCACAATTCAGCTTGCTTTAGTAGCATATTGCCTACTTTCCAACTACCTGTTGATTCACCATAAGGCCCCAAATTAGGGTTAGCAAACTCAGGCTAAGGTTAGGGTTAGAATAACTATGGCATATCCAGACATCAACATGTGTTTTTATGACAGTACTGCTCCCCACACGGATGAGAAAACAAAATTCAGCATGCTTTAGTAGCATATTGCCTACTTTCCAACTACTTGTTGATTCACCCTAAGGCCCCAAATTAGGGTTAGCAAACTCAGGCTAGGGTTAGGGTTAGAAAAACTATTGCATATCGAGACATCAACATGTGTTTTTATGACAGTTCTGCTCCCCACACGGAAGAGAAACCACAATTCAGCTTGCTTTATTAGTATATTGCCTACTTTCCAACTACCTGTTGATTCACCATAAGGCCCAAATTAGGGTTAGCAAACTCAGGCTAGGGTAATGGTTAGAAAAACTATGGCATATCCAGACATCAACATGTGTTTTTATGACAGTACTGCTCCCCACAAGGATGAGAAAACAAAATTCAGCATGCTTTAGTAGCATATTGACTACTTTCCAACTACCTGTTGATTCACCATAAGGCCCCAAATTAGGGTTAGCAAACTCAGGCTATGGTTAGGGTTAGAAAAACTATGGCATATCCAGACATCAACATGTGTTTTTATGACAGTTCTGCTCCCCACACGGATGAGAAACCACAATTCAGCTTGCTTTAGTAGCATATTGCCTACTTTCCAACTACCTGTTGATTCACCATAAGGCCCAAATTAGGGTTAGCAAACTCAGGCTATGGTTAGAAAAACTATGGCATATCCAGACATCAACATGTGTTTTTATGACAGTTCTGCTCCCCACACGGATGAGAAACCACAATTCAGCTTGCTTTAGTAGCATATTGCCTACTTTCCAACTACCTGTTGATTCACCATAAGGCCCAAATTAGGGTTAGCAAACTCAGGCTAGGGTTAAGGTTAGAAAAACTATGGCATATCGAGACATCAACATGTGTTTTTCTGACAGTACTGCTCCCCACAAGGATGAGAAAACAAAATTCAGCATGCTTTAGTAGCATATTGACTACTTTCCAACTACCTGTTGATTCACCATAAGGCCCCAAATTAGGGTTAGCAAACTCAGGCTATGGTTAGGGTTAGAAAAACTATGGCATATCCAGACATCAACATGTGTTTTTATGACAGTACTGCTCCCCTCACGGATGAGAAAACAAAATTCAGCATGCTTTAGTAGCATATTGAGTACTTTCCAACTACCTGTTGATTCACCCTAAGGCCCCAAATTAGGGTTAGCAAACTCAGGCTAGGGTTAGGGTAAGAAAAACTATGGCATATCCAGACATCAACATGTGTTTTTATGACAGTTCTGCTCCCCACACGGATGAGAAACCGCAATTCAGCTTGCTTTAGTAGCATATTGCCTACTTTCCAACTACCTGTTGATTCACCATAAGGCCCCAAATTAGGGTTAGCAAACTCAGGCTAGGGTTAGGGTTAGAATAACTATGGCATATCCAGACATCAACATGTGTTTTTATGACAGTTCTCCTCCCCACACGGATGAGAAACCACAATTCAGCTTGCTTTAGTAGCATATTGCCTACTTTCCAACTACCTGTTGATTGACTATAAGGCCCAAATTAGGGTTAGCAAACTCAGGCTAGGGTTAGGGTTAGAAAAACTATGGCATATCCAGACATCAACATGTGTTTTTATGACAGTTCTGCTCCCCACACGGATGAGAAACCACAATTCAGCTTGCTTTAGTAGCATATTGCCTACTTTCCAACTACCTGTTGATTCACTATAAGGCCCAAATTAGGGTTAGCAAACTCAGGCTAGGGTTAGGGTTAGAAAAACTATGGCATATCCAGACATCAACATGTGTTTTTATGACAGTTCTGCTCCCCACACGGATGAGAAACCACAATTCAGCTTGCTTTAGTAGCATATTGCCTACTTTCCAACTACCTGTTGATTCACCATAAGGCCCCAAATTAGGGTTAGCAAACTCAGGCTAGGGTTAGGGTTAGAAAAACTATGGCATATCCAGACATCAACATGTGTTTTTATGACAGTACTGCTCCCCACACGGATGAGAAAACAAAATTCAGCATGCTTTAGTAGCATATTGAGTACTTTCCAACTACCTGTTGATTCACCCTAAGGCCCCAAATTAGGGTTAGCAAACTCAGGCTAGGGTTAGGGTAAGAAAAACTATGGCACATCCAGACATCAACATGTGTTTTTATGACAGTTCTGCTCCCCACACGGATGACAAACCACAATTCAGCTTGCTTTAGTAGCATATTGCCTACTTTCCAACTACCTGTTGATTCACCATAAGGCCCCAAATTAGGGTTAGCAAACTCAGGCTAGGGTTAGGGTTAGAAAAACTATGGCATATCGAGACATCAACATGTGTTTTTATGACAGTTCTGCTCCCCACACGGATGAGAAACCACAATTCAGCTTGCTTTAGTAGCATATTGCCTACTTTCCAACTACCTGTTGATTCATCATAAGGCCCAAATTAGGGTTAGCAAACTCAGGCTAGGGTTATGGTTAGAAAAACTATGGCATATCCAGACATCAACATGTGTTTTTATGACAGTACTGCTCCCCACACGGATGAGAAAACAAAATTCAGCATGCTTTAGTAGCATATTGAGTACTTTCCAACTACCTGTTGATTCACCCTAAGGCCCCAAATTAGGGTTAGCAAACTCAGGCTAGGGTTAGGGTAAGAAAAACTATGGCACATCCAGACATCAACATGTGTTTTTATGACAGTTCTGCTCCCCACACGGATGAGAAACCACAATTCAGCTTGCTTTAGTAGCATATTGCCTACTTTCCAACTACCTGTTGATTCACCATAAGGCCCCAAATTAGGGTTAGCAAACTCAGGCTAGGGTTAGGGTTAGAAAAACTATGGCATATCGAGACATCAACATGTGTTTTTATGACAGTTCTGCTCCCCACACGGAAGAGAAACCACAATTCAGCTTGCTTTATTAGCATATTGCCTACTTTCCAACTACCTGTTGATTCACCCTAAGGCCCCAAATTAGGGTTAGCAAACTCAGGCTAGGGTTATGGTTAGAAAAACTATGGCATATCCAGACATCAACATGTGTTTTTATGACAGTTCTGCTCCCCACACGGATGAGAAACCACAATTCAGCTTGCTTTAGTAGCATATTGCCTACTTTCCAACTACCTGTTGATTCATCATAAGGCCCAAATTAGGGTTAGCAAACTCAGGCTAGGGTTATGGTTAGAAAAACTATGGCATATCCAGACATCAACATGTGTTTTTATGACAGTACTGCTCCCCACAAGGATGAGAAAACAAAATTCAGCATGCTTTAGTAGCATATTGAGTACTTTCCAACTACCTGTTGATTCACCCTAAGGCCCCAAATTAGGGTTAGCAAACTCAGGCTAGGGTTAGGGTAAGAAAAACTATGGCATATCCAGACATCAACATGTGTTTTTATGACAGTTCTGCTCCCCACACGGATGAGAAACCGCAATTCAGCTTGCTTTAGTAGCATATTGCCTACTTTCCAACTACCTGTTGATTCACCATAAGGCCCCAAATTAGGGTTAGCAAACTCAGGCTAGGGTTAGGGTTAGAATAACTATGGCATATCCAGACATCAACATGTGTTTTTATGACAGTTCTCCTCCCCACACGGATGAGAAACCACAATTCAGCTTGCTTTAGTAGCATATTGCCTACTTTCCAACTACCTGTTGATTGACTATAAGGCCCAAATTAGGGTTAGCAAACTCAGGCTAGGGTTAGGGTTAGAAAAACTATGGCATATCCAGACATCAACATGTGTTTTTATGACAGTTCTGCTCCCCACACGGATGAGAAACCACAATTCAGCTTGCTTTAGTAGCATATTGCCTACTTTCCAACTACCTGTTGATTCACTATAAGGCCCAAATTAGGGTTAGCAAACTCAGGCTAGGGTTAGGGTTAGAAAAACTATGGCATATCCAGACATCAACATGTGTTTTTATGACAGTTCTGCTCCCCACACGGATGAGAAACCACAATTCAGCTTGCTTTAGTAGCATATTGCCTACTTTCCAACTACCTGTTGATTCACCATAAGGCCCCAAATTAGGGTTAGCAAACTCAGGCTAGGGTTAGGGTTAGAAAAACTATGGCATATCCAGACATCAACATGTGTTTTTATGACAGTACTGCTCCCCACACGGATGAGAAAACAAAATTCAGCATGCTTTAGTAGCATATTGAGTACTTTCCAACTACCTGTTGATTCACCCTAAGGCCCCAAATTAGGGTTAGCAAACTCAGGCTAGGGTTAGGGTAAGAAAAACTATGGCACATCCAGACATCAACATGTGTTTTTATGACAGTTCTGCTCCCCACACGGATGACAAACCACAATTCAGCTTGCTTTAGTAGCATATTGCCTACTTTCCAACTACCTGTTGATTCACCATAAGGCCCCAAATTAGGGTTAGCAAACTCAGGCTAGGGTTAGGGTTAGAAAAACTATGGCATATCGAGACATCAACATGTGTTTTTATGACAGTTCTGCTCCCCACACGGATGAGAAACCACAATTCAGCTTGCTTTAGTAGCATATTGCCTACTTTCCAACTACCTGTTGATTCATCATAAGGCCCAAATTAGGGTTAGCAAACTCAGGCTAGGGTTATGGTTAGAAAAACTATGGCATATCCAGACATCAACATGTGTTTTTATGACAGTACTGCTCCCCACACGGATGAGAAAACAAAATTCAGCATGCTTTAGTAGCATATTGAGTACTTTCCAACTACCTGTTGATTCACCCTAAGGCCCCAAATTAGGGTTAGCAAACTCAGGCTAGGGTTAGGGTAAGAAAAACTATGGCACATCCAGACATCAACATGTGTTTTTATGACAGTTCTGCTCCCCACACGGATGAGAAACCACAATTCAGCTTGCTTTAGTAGCATATTGCCTACTTTCCAACTACCTGTTGATTCACCATAAGGCCCCAAATTAGGGTTAGCAAACTCAGGCTAGGGTTAGGGTTAGAAAAACTATGGCATATCGAGACATCAACATGTGTTTTTATGACAGTTCTGCTCCCCACACGGAAGAGAAACCACAATTCAGCTTGCTTTATTAGCATATTGCCTACTTTCCAACTACCTGTTGATTCACCCTAAGGCCCCAAATTAGGGTTAGCAAACTCAGGCTAGGGTTATGGTTAGAAAAACTATGGCATATCCAGACATCAACATGTGTTTTTATGACAGTTCTGCTCCCCACACGGATGAGAAACCACAATTCAGCTTGCTTTAGTAGCATATTGCCTACTTTCCAACTACCTGTTGATTCATCATAAGGCCCAAATTAGGGTTAGCAAACTCAGGCTAGGGTTATGGTTAGAAAAACTATGGCATATCCAGACATCAACATGTGTTTTTATGACAGTACTGCTCCCCACAAGGATGAGAAAACAAAATTCAGCATGCTTTAGTAGCATATTGACTACTTTCCAACTACCTGTTGATTCACCATAAGGCCCCAAATTAGGGTTAGCAAACTCAGGCTAGGGTTAGGGTTAGAAAAACTATGGCATATCCAGACATCAACATGTGTTTTTATGACAGTTGTGCTCCCCACACGGATGAGAAACCACAATTCAGCTTGCTTTAGTAGCATATTGCCTACTTTCCAACTACCTGTTGATTCACCATAAGGCCCAAATTAGGGTTAGCAAACTCAGGCTAAGGTTAGGGTTAGAATAACTATGGCATATCCAGACATCAACATGTGTTTTTATGACAGTTCTCCACCCCACACGGATGAGAAACCACAATTCAGCTTGCTTTAGTAGCATATTGCCTACTTTCCAACTACCTGTTGATTCACCATAAGGCCCAAATTAGGGTTAGCAAACTCAGTCTATGGTTAGGGTTAGAAAAACTATGGCATATCCAGACATCAACATGTGTTTTTATGACAGTTCTGCTCCCCACACGGATGAGAAACCACAATTCAGCTTGCTTTAGTAGCATATTGCCTACTTTCCAACTACCTGTTGATTCACCATAAGGCCCAAATTAGGGTTAGCAAACTCAGGCTATGGTTAAGGTTAGAAAAACTATGGCATATCGAGACATCAACATGTGTTTTTATGACAGTTCTGCTCCCCACACGGAAGAGAAACCACAATTCAGCTTGCTTTAGTAGCATATCGCCTACTTTCCAACTACCTGTTGATTCACCCTAAGGCCCCAAATTAGGGTTAGCAAACTCAGGCTAGGGTTAGGGTAAGAAAAACTATGGCATATCCAGACATCAACATGTGTTTTTATGACAGTTCTGCTCCCCACACGGATGAGAAACCACAATTCAGCTTGCTTTAGTAGCATATTGCCTACTTTCCAACTACCTGTTGATTCACCATAAGGCCCAAATTAGGGTTAGCAAACTCAGGCTATGGTTAAGGTTAGAAAAACTATGGCATATCGAGACATCAACATGTGTTTTTATGACAGTTCTGCTCCCCACACGGAAGAGAAACCACAATTCAGCTTGCTTTAGTAGCATATCGCCTACTTTCCAACTACCTGTTGATTCACCATAAGGCCCTAAATTAGGGTTAGCAAACTCAGGCTAGGGTTAGGGTTAGAAAAACTATGGCATATCCATACATCAACATGTGTTTTTTTGACAGTACTGCTCCCCACACGGATGAGAAAACAAAATTCAGCATGCTTTAGAAGCATATTGAGTACTTTCCAACTACCTGTTGATTCACCCTAAGGCCCCAAATTAGGGTTAGCAAACTCAGGCTAGGGTTAGGGTAAGAAAAAGTATGGCATATCCAGACATCAACATGTGTTTTTATGACAGTTCTGCTCCCCACACGGATGAGAAACCACAATTCAGCTTGCTTTAGTAGCATATTGCCTACTTTCCAACTACCTGTTGATTCACCATAAGGCCCAAATTAGGGTTAGCAAACTCAGGCTAGGGTTATGGTTAGAAAAACTATGGCATATCCAGACATCAACATGTGTTTTTATGACAGTTCTGCTCCCCACACGGATGAGAAACCACAATTCAGCTTGCTTTAGTAGCATATTGCCTACTTTCCAACTACCTGTTGATTCATCATAAGGCCCAAATTAGGGTTAGCAAACTCAGGCTAGGGTTATGGTTAGAAAAACTATGGCATATCCAGACATCAACATGTGTTTTTATGACAGTACTGCTCCCCACAAGGATGAGAAAACAAAATTCAGCATGCTTTAGTAGCATATTGACTACTTTCCAACTACCTGTTGATTCACCATAAGGCCCCAAATTAGGGTTAGCAAACTCAGGCTAGGGTTAGGGTAAGAAAAACTATGGCATATCCAGACATCAACATGTGTTTTTATGACAGTTCTGCTCCCCACACGGATGAGAAACCGCAATTCAGCTTGCTTTAGTAGCATATTGCCTACTTTCCAACTACCTGTTGATTCACCATAAGGCCCCAAATTAGGGTTAGCAAACTCAGGCTAGGGTTAGGGTTAGAATAACTATGGCATATCCAGACATCAACATGTGTTTTTATGACAGTTCTCCTCCCCACACGGATGAGAAACCACAATTCAGCTTGCTTTAGTAGCATATTGCCTACTTTCCAACTACCTGTTGATTCACTATAAGGCCCAAATTAGGGTTAGCAAACTCAGGCTAGGGTTAGGGTTAGAAAAACTATGGCATATCCAGACATCAACATGTGTTTTTATGACAGTTCTGCTCCCCACACGGATGAGAAACCACAATTCAGCTTGCTTTAGTAGCATATTGCCTACTTTCCAACTACCTGTTGATTCACCATAAGGCCCCAAATTAGGGTTAGCAAACTCAGGCTAGGGTTAGGGTTAGAAAAACTATGGCATATCCAGACATCAACATGTGTTTTTATGACAGTACTGCTCCCCACACGGATGAGAAAACAAAATTCAGCATGCTTTAGTAGCATATTGAGTACTTTCCAACTACCTGTTGATTCACCCTAAGGCCCCAAATTAGGGTTAGCAAACTCAGGCTAGGGTTAGGGTAAGAAAAACTATGGCACATCCAGACATCAACATGTGTTTTTATGACAGTTCTGCTCCCCACACGGATGAGAAACCACAATTCAGCTTGCTTTAGTAGCATATTGCCTACTTTCCAACTACCTGTTGATTCACCATAAGGCCCCAAATTAGGGTTAGCAAACTCAGGCTAGGGTTAGGGTAAGAAAAACTATGGCATATCCAGACATCAACATGTGTTTTTATGACAGTTCTGCTCCCCACACGGATGAGAAACCGCAATTCAGCTTGCTTTAGTAGCATATTGCCTACTTTCCAACTACCTGTTGATTCACCATAAGGCCCCAAATTAGGGTTAGCAAACTCAGGCTAGGGTTAGGGTTAGAATAACTATGGCATATCCAGACATCAACATGTGTTTTTATGACAGTTCTCCTCCCCACACGGATGAGAAACCACAATTCAGCTTGCTTTAGTAGCATATTGCCTACTTTCCAACTACCTGTTGATTCACTATAAGGCCCAAATTAGGGTTAGCAAACTCAGGCTAGGGTTAGGGTTAGAAAAACTATGGCATATCCAGACATCAACATGTGTTTTTATGACAGTTCTGCTCCCCACACGGATGAGAAACCACAATTCAGCTTGCTTTAGTAGCATATTGCCTACTTTCCAACTACCTGTTGATTCACCATAAGGCCCCAAATTAGGGTTAGCAAACTCAGGCTAGGGTTAGGGTTAGAAAAACTATGGCATATCCAGACATCAACATGTGTTTTTATGACAGTACTGCTCCCCACACGGATGAGAAAACAAAATTCAGCATGCTTTAGTAGCATATTGAGTACTTTCCAACTACCTGTTGATTCACCCTAAGGCCCCAAATTAGGGTTAGCAAACTCAGGCTAGGGTTAGGGTAAGAAAAACTATGGCACATCCAGACATCAACATGTGTTTTTATGACAGTTCTGCTCCCCACACGGATGAGAAACCACAATTCAGCTTGCTTTAGTAGCATATTGCCTACTTTCCAACTACCTGTTGATTCACCATAAGGCCCCAAATTAGGGTTAGCAAACTCAGGCTAGGGTTAGGGTTAGAAAAACTATGGCATATCGAGACATCAACATGTGTTTTTATGACAGTTCTGCTCCCCACACGGAAGAGAAACCACAATTCAGCTTGCTTTATTAGCATATTGCCTACTTTCCAACTACCTGTTGATTCACCCTAAGGCCCCAAATTAGGGTTAGCAAACTCAGGCTAGGGTTATGGTTAGAAAAACTATGGCATATCCAGACATCAACATGTGTTTTTATGACAGTTCTGCTCCCCACACGGATGAGAAACCACAATTCAGCTTGCTTTAGTAGCATATTGCCTACTTTCCAACTACCTGTTGATTCATCATAAGGCCCAAATTAGGGTTAGCAAACTCAGGCTAGGGTTATGGTTAGAAAAACTATGGCATATTCAGACATCAACATGTGTTTTTATGACAGTACTGCTCCCCACACGGATGAGAAAACAAAATTCAGCATGCTTTAGTAGCATATTGAGTACTTTCCAACTACCTGTTGATTCACCCTAAGGCCCCAAATTAGGGTTAGCAAACTCAGGCTAGGGTTATGGTAAGAAAAACTATGGCACATCCAGACATCAACATGTGTTTTTATGACAGTTCTGCTCCCCACACGGATGAGAAACCACAATTCAGCTTGCTTTAGTAGCATATTGCCTACTTTCCAACTACCTGTTGATTCACCATAAGGCCCCAAATTAGGGTTAGCAAACTCAGGCTAGGGTTAGGGTTAGAAAAACTATGGCATATCGAGACATCAACATGTGTTTTTATGACAGTTCTGCTCCCCACACGGAAGAGAAACCACAATTCAGCTTGCTTTATTAGCATATTGCCTACTTTCCAACTACCTGTTGATTCACCCTAAGGCCCCAAATTAGGGTTAGCAAACTCAGGCTAGGGTTATGGTTAGAAAAACTATGGCATATCCAGACATCAACATGTGTTTTTATGACAGTTCTGCTCCCCACACGGATGAGAAACCACAATTCAGCTTGCTTTAGTAGCATATTGCCTACTTTCCAACTACCTGTTGATTCATCATAAGGCCCAAATTAGGGTTAGCAAACTCAGGCTAGGGTTATGGTTAGAAAAACTATGGCATATCCAGACATCAACATGTGTTTTTATGACAGTACTGCTCCCCACAAGGATGAGAAAACAAAATTCAGCATGCTTTAGTAGCATATTGACTACTTTCCAACTACCTGTTGATTCACCATAAGGCCCCAAATTAGGGTTAGCAAACTCAGGCTAGGGTTAGGGTTAGAAAAACTATGGCATATCCAGACATCAACATGTGTTTTTATGACAGTTGTGCTCCCCACACGGATGAGAAACCACAATTCAGCTTGCTTTAGTAGCATATTGCCTACTTTCCAACTACCTGTTGATTCACCATAAGGCCCAAATTAGGGTTAGCAAACTCAGGCTAAGGTTAGGGTTAGAATAACTATGGCATATCCAGACATCAACATGTGTTTTTATGACAGTTCTCCTCCCCACACGGATGAGAAACCACAATTCAGCTTGCTTTAGTAGCATATTGCCTACTTTCCAACTACCTGTTGATTCACCATAAGGCCCAAATTAGGGTTAGCAAACTCAGTCTATGGTTAGGGTTAGAAAAACTATGGCATATCCAGACATCAACATGTGTTTTTATGACAGTTCTGCTCCCCACACGGATGAGAAACCACAATTCAGCTTGCTTTAGTAGCATATTGCCTACTTTCCAACTACCTGTTGATTCACCATAAGGCCCAAATTAGGGTTAGCAAACTCAGGCTATGGTTAAGGTTAGAAAAACTATGGCATATCGAGACATCAACATGTGTTTTTATGACAGTTCTGCTCCCCACACGGAAGAGAAACCACAATTCAGCTTGCTTTAGTAGCATATCGCCTACTTTCCAACTACCTGTTGATTCACCCTAAGGCCCCAAATTAGGGTTAGCAAACTCAGGCTAGGGTTAGGGTAAGAAAAACTATGGCATATCCAGACATCAACATGTGTTTTTATGACAGTTCTGCTCCCCACACGGATGAGAAACCACAATTCAGCTTGCTTTAGTAGCATATTGCCTACTTTCCAACTACCTGTTGATTCACCATAAGGCCCAAATTAGGGTTAGCAAACTCAGGCTAGGGTTAGGGTTAGAAAAACTATGGCATATCCATACATCAACATGTGTTTTTATGACAGTACTGCTCCCCACACGGATGAGAAAACAAAATTCAGCATGCTTTAGAAGCATATTGAGTACTTTCCAACTACCTGTTGATTCACCCTAAGGCCCCAAATTAGGGTTAGCAAACTCAGGCTAGGGTTAGGGTAAGAAAAAGTATGGCATATCCAGACATCAACATGTGTTTTTATGACAGTTCTGCTCCCCACACGGATGAGAAACCACAATTCAGCTTGCTTTAGTAGCATATTGCCTACTTTCCAACTACCTGTTGATTCACCATAAGGCCCAAATTAGGGTTAGCAAACTCAGGCTAGGGTTATGGTTAGAAAAACTATGGCATATCCAGACATCAACATGTGTTTTTATGACAGTTCTGCTCCCCACACGGATGAGAAACCACAATTCAGCTTGCTTTAGTAGCATATTGCCTACTTTCCAACTACCTGTTGATTCATCATAAGGCCCAAATTAGGGTTAGCAAACTCAGGCTAGGGTTATGGTTAGAAAAACTATGGCATATCCAGACATCAACATGTGTTTTTATGACAGTACTGCTCCCCACAAGGATGAGAAAACAAAATTCAGCATGCTTTAGTAGCATATTGACTACTTTCCAACTACCTGTTGATTCACCATAAGGCCCCAAATTATGGTTAGCAAACTCAGGCTAGGGTTAGGGTTAGAAAAACTATGGCATATCCAGACATCAACATGTGTTTTTATGACAGTTCTGCTCCCCACACGGATGAGAAACCACAATTCAGCTTGCTTTAGTAGCATATTGCCTACTTTCCAACTACCTGTTGATTCACCATAAGGCCCAAATTAGGGTTAGCAAACTCAGGCTAAGGTTAGGGTTAGAATAACTATGGCATATCCAGACATCAACATGTGTTTTTATGACAGTTCTCCTCCCCACACGGATGAGAAACCACAATTCAGCTTGCTTTAGTAGCATATTGCCTACTTTCCAACTACCTGTTGATTCACCATAAGGCCCAAATTAGGGTTAGCAAACTCAGGCTACGGTTAGGGTTAGAAAAACTATGGCATATCCAGACATCAACATGTGTTTTTATGACAGTACTGCTCCCCACACGGATGAGAAAACAAAATTCAGCATGCTTTAGTAGCATATTGAGTACTTTCCAACTACCTGTTGATTCACCATAAGGCCCCAAATTAGGGTTAGCAAACTCAGGCTAGGGTTATGGTTAGAAAAACTATGGCATATCCAGACATCAACATGTGTTTTTATGACAGTTCTGCTCCCCACACAGATGAGAAACCACAATTCAGCTTGCTTTAGTAGCATATTGCCTACTTTCCAACTACCTGTTGATTCATCATAAGGCCCAAATTAGGGTTAGCAAACTCAGGCTAGGGTTAGGGTTAGAAAAACTATGGCATATCCAGACATCAACATGTGTTTTTATGACAGTACTGCTCCCCACAAGGATGAGAAAACAAAATTCAGCATGCTTTAGTAGCATATTGACTACTTTCCAACTACCTGTTGATTCACCATAAGGCCCCAAATTAGGGTTAGCAAACTCAGGCTAGGGTTAGGGTTAGAATAACTATGGCATATCCAGACATCAACATGTGTTTTTATGACAGTTCTCCTCCCCACACGGATGAGAAACCACAATTCAGCTTGCTTTAGTAGCATATTGCCTACTTTCCAACTACCTGTTGATTCACCATAAGGCCCAAATTAGGGTTAGAAAAACTATGGCATATCCAGACATCAACATGTGTTTTTATGACAGTTCTGCTCCCCAAACGGATGAGAAACCACAATTCAGCTTGCTTTAGTAGCATATTGCCTACTTTCCAACTACCTGTTGATTCACCATAAGGCCCAAATTAGGGTTAGCAAACTCAGGCTATGGTTAAGGTTAGAAAAACTATGGCATATCGAGACATCAACATGTGTTTTTATGACAGTTCTGCTCCCCACACGGAAGGGAAACCACAATTCAGCTTGCTTTAGTAGCATATCGCCTACTTTCCAACTACCTGTTGATTCACCATAAGGCCCCAAATTAGGGTTAGCAAACTCAGGCTAGGGTTATGGTTAGAAAAACTATGGCATATCCAGACATCAACATGTGTTTTTATGACAGTACTGCTCCCCACAAGGATGAGAAAACAAAATTCAGCATGCTTTAGTAGCATATTGACTACTTTCCAACTACCTGTTGATTCACCATAAGGCCCAAATTAGGGTTAGCAAACTCAGTCTATGGTTAGGGTTAGAAAAACTATGGCATATCCAGACATCAACATGTGTTTTTATGACAGTTCTGCTCCCCACACGGATGAGAAACCACAATTCAGCTTGCTTTAGTAGCATATTGCCTACTTTCCAACTACCTGTTGATTCACCATAAGGCCCAAATTAGGGTTAGCAAACACAGGCTATGGTTAAGGTTAGAAAAACTATGGCATATCGAGACATCAACATGTGTTATTATGACAGTTCTGCTCCCCACACGGAAGAGAAACCACAATTCAGCTTGCTTTAGTAGCATATCGCCTACTTTCCAACTACCTGTTGATTCACCATAAGGCCCCAAATTAGTGGTAGCAAACTCAGGCTAGGGTTAGGGTTAGAAAAACTATGGCATATCCAGACATCAACATGTGTTTTTATGACAGTACTACTCCCCACACGGATGAGAAAACAAAATTCAGCATGCTTTAGTAGCATATTGAGTACTTTCCAACTACCTGTTGATTCACCCTAAGGCCCCAAATTAGGGTTAGCAAACTCAGGCTAGGGATAGGGTAAGAAAAACTATGGCATATCCAGACATCAACATGTGTTTTTATGACAGTTCTGCTCCCCACACGGATGAGAAACCACAATTCAGCTTGCTTTAGTAGCATATTGCCTACTTTCCAACTACCTGTTGATTCACCATAAGGCCCAAATTAGGGTTAGCAAACTCAGGCTATGGTTAAGGTTAGAAAAACTATGGCATATCGAGACATCAACATGTGTTTTTATGACAGTTCTGCTCCCCACACGGAAGAGAAACCACAATTCAGCTTGCTTTAGTAGCATATCGCCTACTTTCCAACTACCTGTTGATTCACCATAAGGCCCCAAATTAGGGTTAGCAAACTCAGGCTAGGGTTAGGGTTAGAAAAACTATGGCATATCCATACATCAACATGTGTTTTTTTGACAGTACTGCTCCCCACACGGATGAGAAAACAAAATTCAGCATGCTTTAGAAGCATATTGAGTACTTTCCAACTACCTGTTGATTCACCCTAAGGCCCCAAATTAGGGTTAGCAAACTCAGGCTAGGGTTAGGGTAAGAAAAAGTATGGCATATCCAGACATCAACATGTGTTTTTATGACAGTTCTGCTCCCCACACGGATGAGAAACCACAATTCAGCTTGCTTTAGTAGCATATTGCCTACTTTCCAACTACCTGTTGATTCACCATAAGGCCCAAATTAGGGTTAGCAAACTCAGGCTAGGGTTATGGTTAGAAAAACTATGGCATATCCAGACATCAACATGTGTTTTTATGACAGTACTGCTCCCCACAAGGATGAGAAAACAAAATTCAGCATGCTTTAGTAGCATATTGCCTACTTTCCAACTACCTGTTGATTCATCATAAGGCCCAAATTAGGGTTAGCAAACTCAGGCTAGGGTTATGGTTAGAAAAACTATGGCATATCCAGACATCAACATGTGTTTTTATGACAGTACTGCTCCCCACAAGGATGAGAAAACAAAATTCAGCATGCTTTAGTAGCATATTGACTACTTTCCAACTACCTGTTGATTCACCATAAGGCCCCAAATTAGGGTTAGCAAACTCAGGCTAGGGTTAGGGTTAGAAAAACTATGGCATATCCAGACATCAACATGTGTTTTTATGACAGTTCTGCTCCCCACACGGATGAGAAACCACAATTCAGCTTGCTTTAGTAGCATATTGCCTACTTTCCAACTACCTGTTGATTCACCATAAGGCCCAAATTAGGGTTAGCAAACTCAGGCTATGGTTAGGGTTAGAATAACTATGGCATATCCAGACATCAACATGTGTTTTTATGACAGTTCTCCTCCCCACACGGATGAGAAACCACAATTCAGCTTGCTTTAGTAGCATATTGCCTACTTTCCAACTACCTGTTGATTCACCATAAGGCCCAAATTAGGGTTAGCAAACTCAGGCTATGGTTAGGGTTAGAATAACTATGGCATATCCAGACATCAACATGTGTTTTTATGACAGTTCTCCTCCCCACACGGATGAGAAACCACAATTCAGCTTGCTTTAGTAGCATATTGCCTACTTTCCAACTACCTGTTGATTCACCATAAGGCCCAAATTAGGGTTAGCAAACTCAGTCTATGGTTAGGGTTAGAAAAACTATGGCATATCCAGACATCAACATGTGTTTTTATGACAGTTCTGCTCCCCACACGGATGAGAAACCACAATTCAGCTTGCTTTAGTAGCATATTGCCTACTTTCCAACTACCTGTTGATTCACCATAAGGCCCAAATTAGGGTTAGCAAACTGAGGCTATGGTTAAGGTTAGAAAAACTATGGCATATCGAGACATCAACATGTGTTTTTATGACAGTTCTGCTCCCCACACGGATGAGAAACCACAATTCAGCTTGCTTTAGTAGCATATTGCCTACTTTCCAACTACCTGTTGATTCACCATAAGGCCCAAATTAGGGTTAGCAAACTCAGGCTAGGGTTAGGGTAAGAAAAACTATGGCACATCCAGACATCAACATGTGTTTTTATGACAGTTCTGCTCCCCACACGGATGAGAAACCACAATTCAGCTTGCTTTAGTAGCATATTGCCTACTTTCCAACTACCTGTTGATTCACCATAAGGCCCCAAATTAGGGTTAGCAAACTCAGGCTAGGGTTAGGGTTAGAAAAACTATGGCATATCGAGACATCAACATGTGTTTTTATGACAGTTCTGCTCCCCACACGGAAGAGAAACCACAATTCAGCTTGCTTTATTAGCATATTGCCTACTTTCCAACTACCTGTTGATTCACCCTAAGGCCCCAAATTAGGGTTAGCAAACTCAGGCTAGGGTTATGGTTAGAAAAACTATGGCATATCCAGACATCAACATGTGTTTTTATGACAGTTCTGCTCCCCACACGGATGAGAAACCACAATTCAGCTTGCTTTAGTAGCATATTGCCTACTTTCCAACTACCTGTTGATTCATCATAAGGCCCAAATTAGGGTTAGCAAACTCAGGCTAGGGTTATGGTTAGAAAAACTATGGCATATCCAGACATCAACATGTGTTTTTATGACAGTACTGCTCCCCACAAGGATGAGAAAACAAAATTCAGCATGCTTTAGTAGCATATTGACTACTTTCCAACTACCTGTTGATTCACCATAAGGCCCCAAATTAGGGTTAGCAAACTCAGGCTAGGGTTAGGGTTAGAAAAACTATGGCATATCCAGACATCAACATGTGTTTTTATGACAGTTGTGCTCCCCACACGGATGAGAAACCACAATTCAGCTTGCTTTAGTAGCATATTGCCTACTTTCCAACTACCTGTTGATTCACCATAAGGCCCAAATTAGGGTTAGCAAACTCAGGCTAAGGTTAGGGTTAGAATAACTATGGCATATCCAGACATCAACATGTGTTTTTATGACAGTTCTCCTCCCCACACGGATGAGAAACCACAATTCAGCTTGCTTTAGTAGCATATTGCCTACTTTCCAACTACCTGTTGATTCACCATAAGGCCCAAATTAGGGTTAGCAAACTCAGTCTATGGTTAGGGTTAGAAAAACTATGGCATATCCAGACATCAACATGTGTTTTTATGACAGTTCTGCTCCCCACACGGATGAGAAACCACAATTCAGCTTGCTTTAGTAGCATATTGCCTACTTTCCAACTACCTGTTGATTCACCATAAGGCCCAAATTAGGGTTAGCAAACTCAGGCTAGGGTTAGGGTTAGAATAACTATGGCATATCCAGACATCAACGTGTGTTTTTATGACAGTTCTCCTCCCCACACGGATGAGAAACCACAATTCAGCTTGCTTTAGTAGCATATTGCCTACTTTCCAACTACCTGTTGATTCACCATAAGGCCCCAAATTAGGGTTAGCAAACTCAGGCTAGGGTTAAGGTTAGAAAAACTATGGCATATCCAGACATCAACATGTGTTTTTATGACAGTACTGCTCCCCACACGGATGAGAAAACAAAATTCAGCATGCTTTAGTAGCATATTGAGTACTTTCCAACTACCTGTTGATTCACCCTAAGGCCCCAAATTAGGGTTAGCAAACTCAGGCTAGGGTTAGGGTAAGAAAAACTATGGCATATCCAGACATCAACATGTGTTTTTATGACAGTTCTGCTCCCCACAAAGATGAGAAAACAAAATTCAGCATGCTTTAGTAGCATATTGACTACTTTCCAACTACCTGTTGATTCACCATAAGGCCCCAAATTAGGGTTAGCAAACTCAGGCTAGGGTTATGGTTAGAAAAACTATGGCATATCCAGACATCAACATGTGTTTTTATGACAGTTCTGCTCCCCACACGGATGAGAAACCACAATTCAGCTTGCTTTAGTAGCATATTGCCTACTTTCCAACTACCTGTTGATTCATCATAAGGCCCAAATTAGGGTTAGCAAACTCAGGCTAGGGTTATGGTTAGAAAAACTATGGCATATCCAGACATCAACATGTGTTTTTATGACAGTACTGCTCCCCACAAGGATGAGAAAACAAAATTCAGCATGCTTTAGTAGCATATTGACTACTTTCCAACTACCTGTTGATTCACCATAAGGCCCCAAATTAGGGTTAGCAAACTCAGGCTAGGGTTAGGGTTAGAAAAACTATGGCATATCCAGACATCAACATGTGTTTTTATGACAGTTCTGCTCCCCACACGGATGAGAAACCACAATTCAGCTTGCTTTAGTAGCATATTGCCTACTTTCCAACTACCTGTTGATTCACCATAAGGCCCAAATTAGGGTTAGCAAACGCAGGCTAAGGTTAGGGTTAGAATAACTATGGCATATCCAGACATCAACATGTGTTTTTATGACAGTTCTCCTCCCCACACGGATGAGAAACCACAATTCAGCTTGCTTTAGTAGCATATTGCCTACTTTCCAACTACCTGTTGATTCACCATAAGGCCCCAAATTAGGGTTAGCAAACTCAGGCTATGGTTAGGGTTAGAAAAACTATGGCATATCCAGACATCAACATGTGTTTTTATGACAGTTCTGCTCCCCACACGGATGAGAAACCACAATTCAGCTTGCTTTAGTAGCATATTGCCTACTTTCCAACTACCTGTTGATTCACCATAAGGCCCCAAATTAAGGTTAGCAAACTCAGGCTAGGGTTAAGGTTAGAAAAACTATGGCATATCCAGACATCAACATGTGTTTTTATGACAGTACTGCTCCCCACATGGATGAGAAACCACAATTCAGCTTGCTTTAGTAGCATATTGCCTACTTTCCAACTACCTGTTGATTCATCATAAGGCCCAAATTAGGGTTAGCAAACTCAGGCTAGGGTTATGGTTAGAAAAACTATGGCATATCCAGACATCAACATGTGTTTTTATGACAGTACTGCTCCCCACAAGGATGAGAAAACAAAATTCAGCATGCTTTAGTAGCATATTGACTACTTTCCAACTACCTGTTGATTCACCATAAGGCCCCAAATTAGGGTTAGCAAACTCAGGCTAGGGTTAGGGTAAAAAAACTATGGCATATCCAGACATCAACATGTGTTTTTATGACAGTTCTGCTCCCCACACGGATGAGAAACCACAATTCAGCTTGCTTTAGTAGCATATTGCCTACTTTCCAACTACCTGTTGATTCACCATAAGGCCCAAATTAGGGTTAGCAAACTCAGGCTAGGGTTATGGTTAGAAAAACTATGGCATATCCAGACATCAACATGTGTTTTTATGACAGTACTGCTCCCCACAAGGATGAGAAAACAAAATTCAGCATGCTTTAGTAGCATATTGAGTACTTTCCAACTACCTGTTGATTCACCATAAGGCCCCAAATTAGGGTTAGCAAACTCAGGCTAGGGTTATGGTTAGAAAAACTATGGCATATCCAGATATCAACATGTGTTTTTATGACAGTTCTGCTCCCCACACGGATGAGAAACCACAATTCAGCTTGCTTTAGTAGCATATTGCCTACTTTCCAACTACCTGTTGATTCATCATAAGGCCCAAATTAGGGTTAGCAAACTCAGGCTATGGTTATGGTTAGAAAAACTATGGCATATCCAGACATCAACATGTGTTTTTATGACAGTACTGCTCCCCACAAGGATGAGAAAACAAAATTCAGCATGCTTTAGTAGCATATTGACTACTTTCCAACTACCTGTTGATTCACCATAAGGCCCCAAATTAGGGTTAGCAAACTCAGGCTAGGGTTAGCGTTAGAAAAACTATGGCATATCCAGACATCAACATGTGTTTTTATGATAGTTCTGCTCCCCACACGGATGAGAAACCACAATTCAGCTTGCTTTAGTAGCATATTGCCTACTTTCCAACTACCTGTTGATTCACCATAAGGCCCAAATTAGGGTTAGCAAACTCAGGCTAGGGTTAGGGTTAGAAAAACTATGGCATATCCAGACATCAACATGTGTTTTTATGATAGTTCTGCTCCCCACACGGATGAGAAACCACAATTCAGCTTGCTTTAGTAGCATATTGCCTACTTTCCAACTACCTGTTGATTCACCATAAGGCCCAAATTACGGTTAGCAAACTCAGGCTAGGGTTAGGGTTAGAAAAACTATGGCATATCCAGACATCAACATGTGTTTTTATGACAGTTCTGCTCCCCACACGGATGAGAAACCACAATTCAGCTTGCTTTAGTAGCATATTGCCTTCTTTCCAACTACCTGTTGATTCACCATAAGGCCCCAAATTACGGTTAGAATAACTATGGCATATCCAGACATCAACATGTGTTTTTATGACAGTACTGCTCCCCACACGGATGAGAAAACAAAATTCAGCATGCTTTAGTAGCATATTGAGTACTTTCCAACTACATGTTGATTCACCCTAAGGCCCCAAATTAGGGTTAGCAAACTCAGGCTAGGGTTAGGGTAAGAAAAACTATGGCATATCCAGACATCAACATGTGTTTTTATGACAGTTCTGCTCCCCACACGGATGAGAAACCACAATTCAGCTTGCTTTAGTAGCATATTGCCTACTTTCCAACTACCTGTTGATTCACCATAAGGCCCAAATTAGGGTTAGCAAACTCAGGCTAGGGTTAGGGTTAGAATAACTATGGCATATCCAGACATCAACATGTGTTTTTATGACAGTTCTCCTCCCCACACGGATGAGAAACCACAATTCAGCTTGCTTTAGTAGCATATTGCCTACTTTCCAACTACCTGTTGATTCACCATAAGGCCCAAATTAGGGTTAGCAAACTCAGGCTAGGGTTAGGGTTAGAAAAACTATGGCATATCCAGACATCAACATGTGTTTTTATGACAGTTCTGCTCCCCACACGGATGAGAAACCACAATTCAGCTTGCTTTAGTAGCATATTGCCTACTTTCCAACTACCTGTTGATTCACCATAAGGCCCCAAATTAGGGTTAGCAAACTCAGGCTAAGGTTAGGGTTAGAAAAACTATGGCATATCCAGACATCAACATGTGTTTTTATGACAGTTCTGCTCCCCACACGGATGAGAAACCACAATTCAGCTTGCTTTAGTAGCATATTGCCTACTTTCCAACTACCTGTTGATTCACCATAAGGCCCAAATTAGGGTTAGCAAACTCAGGCTAGGGTTAGGGTTAGAAAAACTATGGCATATCCAGACATCAACATGTGTTTTTATGACAGTTCTGCTCCCCACACGGATGAGAAACCACAATTCAGCTTGCTTTAGTAGCATATTGCCTTCTTTCCAACTACCTGTTGATTCACCATAAGGCCCCAAATTAGGGTTAGCAAACTCAGGCTAAGGTTATGGTTAGAATAACTATGGCATATCCAGACATCAACATGTGTTTTTATGACAGTACTGCTCCCCACACGGATGAGAAAACAAAATTCAGCATGCTTTAGTAGCATATTGAGTACTTTCCAACTACATGTTGATTCACCCTAAGGCCCCAAATTAGGGTTAGCAAGCTCAGGCTAGGGTTAGGGTAAGAAAAACTATGGCATATCCAGACATCAACATGTGTTTTTATGACAGTTCTGCTCCCCACACGGATGAGAAACCACAATTCAGCTTGCTTTAGTAGCATATTGCCTACTTTCCAACTACCTGTTGATTCACCATAAGGCCCAAATTAGGGTTAGCAAACTCAGGCTAGGGTTAGGGTTAGAATAACTATGGCATATCCAGACATCAACATGTGTTTTTATGACAGTTCTCCTCCCCACACGGATGAGAAACCACAATTCAGCTTGCTTTAGTAGCATATTGCCTACTTTCCAACTACCTGTTGATTCACCATAAGGCCCCAAATTAGGGTTAGCAAACTCAGGCTAGGGTTAAGGTTAGAAAAACTATGGCATATCCAGACATCAACATGTGTTTTTATGACAGTACTGCTCCCCACACGGATGAGAAAACAAAATTCAGCATGCTTTAGTAGCATATTGAGTACTTTCCAACTACCTGTTGATTCACCCTAAGGCCCCAAATTAGGGTTAGCAAACTCAGGCTAGGGTTAGGGTAAGAAAAACTATGGCATATCCAGACATCAACATGTGTTTTTATGACAGTTCTGCTCCCCACAAAGATGAGAAAACAAAATTCAGCATGCTTTAGTAGCATATTGACTACTTTCCAACTACCTGTTGATTCACCATAAGGCCCCAAATTAGGGTTAGCAAACTCAGGCTAGGGTTATGGTTAGAAAAACTATGGCATATCCAGACATCAACATGTGTTTTTATGACAGTTCTGCTCCCCACACGGATGAGAAACCACAATTCAGCTTGCTTTAGTAGCATATTGCCTACTTTCCAACTACCTGTTGATTCATCATAAGGCCCAAATTAGGGTTAGCAAACTCAGGCTATGGTTATGGTTAGAAAAACTATGGCATATCCAGACATCAACATGTGTTTTTATGACAGTACTGCTCCCCACAAGGATGAGAAAACAAAATTCAGCATGCTTTAGTAGCATATTGACTACTTTCCAACTACCTGTTGATTCACCATAAGGCCCCAAATTAGGGTTAGCAAACTCAGGCTAGGGTTAGGGTTAGAAAAACTATGGCATATCCAGACATCAACATGTGTTTTTATGACAGTTCTGCTCCCCACACGGATGAGAAACCACAATTCAGCTTGCTTTAGTAGCATATTGCCTACTTTCCAACTACCTGTTGATTCACCATAAGGCCCAAATTAGGGTTAGCAAACGCAGGCTAAGGTTAAGGTTAGAATAACTATGGCATATCCAGACATCAACATGTGTTTTTATGACAGTTCTCCTCCCCACACGGATGAGAAACCACAATTCAGCTTGCTTTAGTAGCATATTGCCTACTTTCCAACTACCTGTTGATTCACCATAAGGCCCCAAATTAGGGTTAGCAAACTCAGGCTATGGTTAGGGTTAGAAAAACTATGGCATATCCAGACATCAACATGTGTTTTTATGACAGTTCTGCTCCCCACACGGATGAGAAACCACAATTCAGCTTGCTTTAGTAGCATATTGCCTACTTTCCAACTACCTGTTGATTCACCATAAGGCCCCAAATTAAGGTTAGCAAACTCAGGCTATGGTTAAGGTTAGAAAAACTATGGCATATCCAGACATCAACATGTGTTTTTATGACAGTACTGCTCCCCACATGGATGAGAAACCACAATTCAGCTTGCTTTAGTAGCATATTGCCTACTTTCCAACTACCTGTTGATTCATCATAAGGCCCAAATTAGGGTTAGCAAACTCAGGCTAGGGTTATGGTTAGAAAAACTATGGCATATCCAGACATCAACATGTGTTTTTATGACAGTACTGCTCCCCACAAGGATGAGAAAACAAAATTCAGCATGCTTTAGTAGCATATTGACTACTTTCCAACTACCTGTTGATTCACCATAAGGCCCCAAATTAGGGTTAGCAAACTCAGGCTAGGGTTAGGGTAAAAAAACTATGGCATATCCAGACATCAACATGTGTTTTTATGACAGTTCTGCTCCCCACACGGATGAGAAACCACAATTCAGCTTGCTTTAGTAGCATATTGCCTACTTTCCAACTACCTGTTGATTCACCATAAGGCCCAAATTAGGGTTAGCAAACTCAGGCTAGGGTTATGGTTAGAAAAACTATGGCATATCCAGACATCAACATGTGTTTTTATGACAGTACTGCTCCCCACAAGGATGAGAAAACAAAATTCAGCATGCTTTAGTAGCATATTGAGTACTTTCCAACTACCTGTTGATTCACCATAAGGCCCCAAATTAGGGTTAGCAAACTCAGGCTAGGGTTATGGTTAGAAAAACTATGGCATATCCAGATATCAACATGTGTTTTTATGACAGTTCTGCTCCCCACACGGATGAGAAACCACAATTCAGCTTGCTTTAGTAGCATATTGCCTACTTTCCAACTACCTGTTGATTCATCATAAGGCCCAAATTAGGGTTAGCAAACTCAGGCTAGGGTTATGGTTAGAAAAACTATGGCATATCCAGACATCAACATGTGTTTTTATGACAGTACTGCTCCCCACAAGGATGAGAAAACAAAATTCAGCATGCTTTAGTAGCATATTGACTACTTTCCAACTACCTGTTGATTCACCATAAGGCCCCAAATTAGGGTTAGCAAACTCAGGCTAGGGTTAGCGTTAGAAAAACTATGGCATATCCAGACATCAACATGTGTTTTTATGATAGTTCTGCTCCCCACACGGATGAGAAACCACAATTCAGCTTGCTTTAGTAGCATATTGCCTACTTTCCAACTACCTGTTGATTCACCATAAGGCCCAAATTAGGGTTAGCAAACTCAGGCTAGGGTTAGGGTTAGAAAAACTATGGCATATCCAGACATCAACATGTGTTTTTATGATAGTTCTGCTCCCCACACGGATGAGAAACCACAATTCAGCTTGCTTTAGTAGCATATTGCCTACTTTCCAACTACCTGTTGATTCACCATAAGGCCCAAATTACGGTTAGCAAACTCAGGCTAGGGTTAGGGTTAGAAAAACTATGGCATATCCAGACATCAACATGTGTTTTTATGACAGTTCTGCTCCCCACACGGATGAGAAACCACAATTCAGCTTGCTTTAGTAGCATATTGCCTTCTTTCCAACTACCTGTTGATTCACCATAAGGCCCCAAATTACGGTTAGAATAACTATGGCATATCCAGACATCAACATGTGTTTTTATGACAGTACTGCTCCCCACACGGATGAGAAAACAAAATTCAGCATGCTTTAGTAGCATATTGAGTACTTTCCAACTACATGTTGATTCACCCTAAGGCCCCAAATTAGGGTTAGCAAACTCAGGCTAGGGTTAGGGTAAGAAAAACTATGGCATATCCAGACATCAACATGTGTTTTTATGACAGTTCTGCTCCCCACACGGATGAGAAACCACAATTCAGCTTGCTTTAGTAGCATATTGCCTACTTTCCAACTACCTGTTGATTCACCATAAGGCCCAAATTAGGGTTAGCAAACTCAGGCTAGGGTTAGGGTTAGAATAACTATGGCATATCCAGACATCAACATGTGTTTTTATGACAGTTCTCCTCCCCACACGGATGAGAAACCACAATTCAGCTTGCTTTAGTAGCATATTGCCTACTTTCCAACTACCTGTTGATTCACCATAAGGCCCAAATTAGGGTTAGCAAACTCAGGCTAGGGTTAGGGTTAGAAAAACTATGGCATATCCAGACATCAACATGTGTTTTTATGACAGTTCTGCTCCCCACACGGATGAGAAACCACAATTCAGCTTGCTTTAGTAGCATATTGCCTACTTTCCAACTACCTGTTGATTCACCATAAGGCCCCAAATTAGGGTTAGCAAACTCAGGCTAAGGTTAGGGTTAGAAAAACTATGGCATATCCAGACATCAACATGTGTTTTTATGACAGTTCTGCTCCCCACACGGATGAGAAACCACAATTCAGCTTGCTTTAGTAGCATATTGCCTACTTTCCAACTACCTGTTGATTCACCATAAGGCCCAAATTAGGGTTAGCAAACTCAGGCTAGGGTTAGGGTTAGAAAAACTATGGCATATCCAGACATCAACATGTGTTTTTATGACAGTTCTGCTCCCCACACGGATGAGAAACCACAATTCAGCTTGCTTTAGTAGCATATTGCCTACTTTCCAACTACCTGTTGATTCACCATAAGGCCCCAAATTAGGGTTAGCAAACTCAGGCTAAGGTTAGGGTTAGAATAACTATGGCATATCCAGACATCAACATGTGTTTTTATGACAGTTCTGCTCCCCACACGGATGAGAAACCACAATTCAGCTTGCTTTAGTAGCATATTGCCTACTTTCCAACTACCTGTTGATTCACCATAAGGCCCAAATTAGGGTTAGCAAACTAAGGCTATGGTTAGGGTTAGAAAAACTATGGCATATCCAGACATCAACATGTGTTTTTATGACAGTTCTGCTCCCCACACGGATGAGACACCACAATTCAGCTTGCTTTAGTAGCATATTGCCTACTTTCCAACTACCTGTTGATTCACCATAAGGCCCAAATTAGGGTTAGCAAACTCAGGCTATGGTTAAGGTTAGAAAAACTATGGCATATCGAGACATATACATGTGTTTTTATGACAGTTCTGCTCCCCACACGGAAGAGAAACCACAATTCAGCTTGCTTTAGTAGCATATCGCCTACTTTCCAACTACCTGTTGATTCACCATAAGGCCCAAATTAGGGTTAGCAAACTCAGGCTAGGGTTACGGTTAGAAAAACTATGGCATATCCAGACATCAACATGTGTTTTTATGACAGTTCTGCTCCCCACAAGGATGAGAAAACAAAATTCAGCATGCTTTAGTAGCATATTGACTACTTTCCAACTACCTGTTGATTCACCATAAGGCCCCAAATTAGGGTTAGCAAACTCAGGCTAGGGTTAGCGTTAGAAAAACTATGGCATATCCAGACATCAACATGTGTTTTTATGATAGTTCTGCTCCCCACACGGATGAGAAACCACAATTCAGCTTGCTTTAGTAGCATATTGCCTACTTTCCAACTACCTGTTGATTCACCATAAGGCCCCAAATTAGGGTTAGCAAACTCAGGCTAGGGTTAGGGTTAGAAAAACTATGGCATATCCAGACATCAACATGTGTTTTTATGATAGTTCTGCTCCCCACACGGATGAGAAACCACAATTCAGCTTGCTTTAGTAGCATATTGCCTACGTTCCAACTACCTGTTGATTCACCATAAGGCCCCAAATTAGGGTTAGCAAACTCAGGCTAGGGTTAGGGTTAGAAAAACTATGGCATATCCAGACATCAACATGTGTTTTTATGATAGTTCTGCTCCCCACACGGATGAGAAACCACAATTCAGCTTGCTTTAGTAGCATATTGCCTACTTTCCAACTACCTGTTGATTCACCATAAGGCCCCAAATTAGGGTTAGCAAACTCAGGCTAGGGTTAGGGTTAGAAAAACTATGGCATATCCAGACATCAACATGTGTTTTTATGATAGTTCTGCTCCCCACACGGATGAGAAACCACAATTCAGCTTGCTTTAGTAGCATATTGCCTACTTTCCAACTACCTGTTGATTCACCATAAGGCCCAAATTAGGGTTAGCAAACTCAGGCTAGGGTTAGGGTTAGAAAAACTATGGCATATCCAGACATCAACATGTGTTTTTATGATAGTTCTGCTCCCCACACGGATGAGAAACCACAATTCAGCTTGCTTTAGTAGCATATTGCCTACTTTCCAACTACCTGTTGATTCACCATAAGGCCCAAATTACGGTTAGCAAACTCAGGCTAGGGTTAAGGTTAGAAAAACTATGGCATATCCAGACATCAACATGTGTTTTTATGACAGTTCTGCTCCCCACACGGATGAGAAACCACAATTCAGCTTGCTTTAGTAGCATATTGCCTTCTTTCCAACTACCTGTTGATTCACCATAAGGCCCCAAATTAGGGTTAGCAAACTCAGGCTAAGGTTATGGTTAGAATAACTATGGCATATCCAGACATCAACATGTGTTTTTATGACAGTACTGCTCCCCACACGGATGAGAAAACAAAATTCAGCATGCTTTAGTAGCATATTGAGTACTTTCCAACTACATGTTGATTCACCCTAAGGCCCCAAATTAGGGTTAGCAAGCTCAGGCTAGGGTTAGGGTAAGAAAAACTATGGCATATCCAGACATCAACATGTGTTTTTATGACAGTTCTGCTCCCCACACGGATGAGAAACCACAATTCAGCTTGCTTTAGTAGCATATTGCCTACTTTCCAACTACCTGTTGATTCACCATAAGGCCCAAATTAGGGTTAGCAAACTCAGGCTAGGGTTATGGTTAGAATAACTATGGCATATCCAGACATCAACATGTGTTTTTATGACAGTTCTCCTCCCCACACGGATGAGAAACCACAATTCAGCTTGCTTTAGTAGCATATTGCCTACTTTCCAACTACCTGTTGATTCACCATAAGGCCCAAATTAGGGTTAGCAAACTCAGGCTAGGGTTAGGGTTAGAAAAACTATGGCATATCTAGACATCAACATGTGTTTTTATGACAGTTCTGCTCCCCACACGGATGAGAAACCACAATTCAGCTTGCTTTAGTAGCATATTGCCTACTTTCCAACTACCTGTTGATTCACCATAAGGCCCCAAATTAGGGTTAGCAAACTCAGGCTAAGGTTACGGTTAGAAAAACTATGGCATATCCAGACATCAACATGTGTTTTTATGACAGTTCTGCTCCCCACACGGATGAGAAACCACAATTCAGCTTGCTTTAGTAGCATATTGCCTACTTTCCAACTACCTGTTGATTCACCATAAGGCCCAAATTAGGGTTAGCAAACTCAGGCTAGGGTTAGGGTTAGAAAAACTATGGCACATCCAGACATCAACATGTGTTTTTATGACAGTTCTGCTCCCCACACGGATGAGAAACCACAATTCAGCTTGCTTTAGTAGCATATTGCCTACTTTCCAACTACCTGTTGATTCACCATAAGGCCCCAAATTAGGGTTAGCAAACTCAGGCTAAGGTTAGGGTTAGAATAACTATGGCATATCCAGACATCAACATGTGTTTTTATGACAGTTCTGCTCCCCACACGGATGAGAAACCACAATTCAGCTTGCTTTAGTAGCATATTGCCTACTTTCCAACTACCTGTTGATTCACCATAAGGCCCAAATTAGGGTTAGCAAACTCAGGCTATGGTTAGGGTTAGAAAAACTATGGCATATCCAGACATCAACATGTGTTTTTATGACAGTTCTGCTCCCCACACGGATGAGAAACCACAATTCAGCTTGCTTTAGTAGCATATTGCCTACTTTCCAACTACCTGTTGATTCACCATAAGGCCCAAATTAGGGTTGGCAAACTCAGGCTAGGGTTAGGGTTAGAAAAACTATGGCATATCCAGACATCAACATGTGTTTTTATGACAGTTCTGCTCCCCACACGGATGAGAAACCGCAATTCAGCTTGCTTTAGTAGCATATTGCCTACTTTCCAACTACCTGTTGATTCACCATAAGGCCCAAATTAGGGTTAGCAAACTCAGGCTAGGGTTAGGGTTAGAAAAACTATGGCATATCCAGACATCAACATGTGTTTTTATGACAGTTCTCCTCCCCACACGGATGAGAAACCACAATTCAGCTTGCTTTAGTAGCATATTGCCTACTTTCCAACTACCTGTTGATTCACCATAAGGCCCAAATTAGGGTTAGCAAACTCAGGCTACGGTTAGGGTTAGAAAAACTATGGCATATCCAGACATCAACATGTGTTTTTATGACAGTTCTGCTCCCCACACGGATGAGAAACCACAATTCAGCTTGCTTTAGTAGCATATTGCCTACTTTCCAACTACCTGTTGATTCACCATAAGGCCCCAAATTAGGGTTAGCAAACTCAGGCTAGGGTTAAGGTTAGAAAAACTATGGCATATCCAGACATCAACATGTGTTTTTATGACAGTACTGCTCCCCACACGGATGAGAAAACAAAATTCAGCATGCTTTAGTAGCATATTGAGTACTTTCCAACTACCTGTTGATTCACCATAAGGCCCCAAATTAGGGTTAGCAAACTCAGGCTAGGGTTATGGTTAGAAAAACTATGGCATATCCAGACATCAACATGTGTTTTTATGACAGTTCTGCTCCCCACACGGATGAGAAACCACAATTCAGCTTGCTTTAGTAGCATATTGCCTACTTTCCAACTACCTGTTGATTCATCATAAGGCCCAAATTAGGGTTAGCAAACTCAGGCTAGGGTTATGGTTAGAAAAACTATGGCATATCCAGACATCAACATGTGTTTTTATGACAGTACTGCTCCCCACAAGGATGAGAAAACAAAATTCAGCATGCTTTAGTAGCATATTGACTACTTTCCAACTACCTGTTGATTCACCATAAGGCCCCAAATTAGGGTTAGCAAACTCAGGCTAGGGTTAGGGTTAGAAAAACTATGGCATATCCAGACATCAACATGTGTTTTTATGACAGTTCTGCTCCCCACACGGATGAGAAACCACAATTCAGCTTGCTTTAGTAGCATATTGCCTACTTTCCAACTACCTGTTGATTCACCATAAGGCCCAAATTAGGGTTAGCAAATGCAGGCTAAGGTTAGGGTTAGAATAACTATGGCATATCCAGACATCAACATGTGTTTTTATGACAGTTCTCCTCCCCACACGGATGAGAAACCACAATTCAGCTTGCTTTAGTAGCATATTGCCTACTTTCCAACTACCTGTTGATTCACCATAAGGCCCAAATTAGGGTTAGCAAACTCAGGCTATGGTTAGGGTTAGAAAAACTATGGCATATCCAGACATCAACATGTGTTTTTATGACAGTTCTGCTCCCCACACGGATGAGAAACCACAATTCAGCTTGCTTTAGTAGCATATTGCCTACTTTCAAACTACCTGTTGATTCACCATAAGGCCCCAAATTAAGGTTAGCAAACTCAGGCTAGGGTTAAGGTTAGAAAAACTATGGCATATCCAGACATCAACATGTGTTTTTATGACAGTACTGCTCCCCACATGGATGAGAAAACAAAATTCAGCATGCTTTAGTAGCATATTGAGTACTTTCCAACTACCTGTTGATTCACCCTAAGGCCCCAAATTAGGGTTAGCAAACTCAGGCTAGGGTTAGGGTAAAAAAACTATGGCATATCCAGACATCAACATGTGTTTTTATGACAGTTCTGCTCCCCACAAAGATGAGAAAACAAAATTCAGCATGCTTTAGTAGCATATTGACTACTTTCCAACTACCTGTTGATTCACCATAAGGCCCCAAATTAGGGTTAGCAAACTCAGGCTAGGGTTAGGGTTAGAAAAACTATGGCATATCCAGACATCAACATGTGTTTTTATGACAGTTCTGCTCCCCACACGGATGAGAAACCACAATTCAGCTTGCTTTAGTAGCATATTGCCTACTTTCCAACTACCTGTTGATTCACCATAAGGCCCCAAATTAGGGTTAGCAAACTCAGGCTAGGGTTAGGGTTAGAAAAACTATGGCATATCCAGACATCAACATGTGTTTTTATGACAGTACTGCTCCCCACACGGATGAGAAAACAAAATTCAGCATGCTTTAGTAGCATATTGAGTACTTTCCAACTACCTGTTGATTCACCCTAAGGCCCCAAATTAGGGTTAGCAAACTCAGGCTAGGGTTAGGGTAAGAAAAACTATGGCATATCCAGACATTAACATGTGTTTTTATGACAGTTCTGCTCCCCACACGGATGAGAAACCACAATTCAGCTTGCTTTAGTAGCATATTGCCTACTTTCCAACTACCTGTTGATTCAACATAAGGCCCCAAATTAGGGTTAGCAAACTCAGGCTATGGTTAGGGTTAGAAAAACTATGGCATATCCAGACATCAACATGTGTTTTTATGACAGTTCTGCTCCCCACACGGATGAGAAACCACAATTCAGCTTGCTTTAGTAGCATATTGCCTACTTTCCAACTACCTGTTGATTCACCATAAGGCCCAAATTAGGGTTAGCAAACTCAGGCTAGGGTTAGGGTTAGAAAAACTATGGCATATCCAGACATCAACATGTGTTTTTATGACAGTTCTGCTCCCCACACGGATGAGAAACCACAATTCAGCTTGCTTTAGTAGCATATTGCCTACTTTCCAACTACCTGTTGATTCACCATAAGGCCCAAATTAGGGTTAGCAAACTCAGGCTAGGGTTAGGGTTAGAAAAACTATGGCATATCCAGACATCAACATGTGTTTTTATGACAGTTCTGCTCCCCACACGGATGAGAAACCACAATTCAGCTTGCTTTAGTAGCATATTGCCTACTTTCCAACTACCTGTTGATTCACCATAAGGCCCAAATTAGGGTTAGCAAACTCAGGCTAGGGTTATGGTTAGAAAAACTATGGCATATCCAGACATCAACATGTGTTTTTATGACAGTACTGCTCCCCACAAGGATGAGAAAACAAAATTCAGCATGCTTTAGTAGCATATTGAGTACTTTCCAACTACCTGTTGATTCACCATAAGGCCCCAAATTAGGGTTAGCAAACTCAGGCTAGGGTTATGGTTAGAAAAACTATGGCATATCCAGATATCAACATGTGTTTTTATGACAGTTCTGCTCCCCACACGGATGAGAAACCACAATTCAGCTTGCTTTAGTAGCATATTGCCTACTTTCCAACTACCTGTTGATTCATCATAAGGCCCAAATTATGGTTAGCAAACTCAGGCTATGGTTATGGTTAGAAAAACTATGGCATATCCAGACATCAACATGTGTTTTTATGACAGTACTGCTCCCCACAAGGATGAGAAAACAAAATTCAGCATGCTTTAGTAGCATATTGACTACTTTCCAACTACCTGTTGATTCACCATAAGGCCCCAAATTAGGGTTAGCAAACTCAGGCTAGGGTTAGCGTTAGAAAAACTATGGCATATCCAGACATCAACATGTGTTTTTATGATAGTTCTGCTCCCCACACGGATGAGAAACCACAATTCAGCTTGCTTTAGTAGCATATTGCCTACTTTCCAACTACCTGTTGATTCACCATAAGGCCCCAAATTAGGGTTAGCAAACTCAGGCTAGGGTTAGGGTTAGAAAAACTATGGCATATCCAGACATCAACATGTGTTTTTATGATAGTTCTGCTCCCCACACGGATGAGAAACCACAATTCAGCTTGCTTTAGTAGCATATTGCCTACTTTCCAACTACCTGTTGATTCACCATAAGGCCCAAATTAGGGTTAGCAAACTCAGGCTAGGGTTAGAAAAACTATGGCATATCCAGACATCAACATGTGTTTTTATGATAGTTCTGCTCCCCACACGGATGAGAAACCACAATTCAGCTTGCTTTAGTAGCATATTGCCTACTTTCCAACTACCTGTTGATTCACCATAAGGCCCAAATTACGGTTAGCAAACTCAGGCTAGGGTTAGGGTTAGAAAAACTATGGCATATCCAGACATCAACATGTGTTTTTATGACAGTTCTGCTCCCCACACGGATGAGAAACCACAATTCAGCTTGCTTTAGTAGCATATTGCCTTCTTTCCAACTACCTGTTGATTCACCATAAGGCCCCAAATTAGGGTTAGCAAACTCAGGCTAAGGTTAGGGTTAGAATAACTATGGCATATCCAGACATCAACATGTGTTTTTATGACAGTACTGCTCCCCACACGGATGAGAAAACAAAATTCAGCATGCTTTAGTAGCATATTGAGTACTTTCCAACTACATGTTGATTCACCCTAAGGCCCCAAATTAGGGTTAGCAAACTCAGGCTAGGGTTAGGGTAAGAAAAACTATGGCATATCCAGACATCAACATGTGTTTTTATGACAGTTCTGCTCCCCACACGGATGAGAAACCACAATTCAGCTTGCTTTAGTAGCATATTGCCTACTTTCCAACTACCTGTTGATTCACCATAAGGCCCAAATTAGGGTTAGCAAACTCAGGCTAGGGTTAGGGTTAGAATAACTATGGCATATCCAGACATCAACATGTGTTTTTATGACAGTTCTCCTCCCCACACGGATGAGAAACCACAATTCAGCTTGCTTTAGTAGCATATTGCCTACTTTCCAACTACCTGTTGATTCACCATAAGGCCCAAATTAGGGTTAGCAAACTCAGGCTAGGGTTAGGGTTAGAAAAACTATGGCATATCCAGACATCAACATGTGTTTTTATGACAGTTCTGCTCCCCACACGGATGAGAAACCACAATTCAGCTTGCTTTAGTAGCATATTGCCTACTTTCCAACTACCTGTTGATTCACCATAAGGCCCCAAATTAGGGTTAGCAAACTCAGGCTAAGGTTAGGGTTAGAAAAACTATGGCATATCCAGACATCAACATGTGTTTTTATGACAGTTCTGCTCCCCACACGGATGAGAAACCACAATTCAGCTTGCTTTAGTAGCATATTGCCTACTTTCCAACTACCTGTTGATTCACCATAAGGCCCAAATTAGGGTTAGCAAACTCAGGCTAGGGTTAGGGTTAGAAAAACTATGGCATATCCAGACATCAACATGTGTTTTTATGACAGTTCTGCTCCCCACACGGATGAGAAACCACAATTCAGCTTGCTTTAGTAGCATATTGCCTACTTTCCAACTACCTGTTGATTCACCATAAGGCCCCAAATTAGGGTTAGCAAACTCAGGCTAAGGTTAGGGTTAGAATAACTATGGCATATCCAGACATCAACATGTGTTTTTATGACAGTTCTGCTCCCCACACGGATGAGAAACCACAATTCAGCTTGCTTTAGTAGCATATTGCCTACTTTCCAACTACCTGTTGATTCACCATAAGGCCCAAATTAGGGTTAGCAAACTCAGGCTATGGTTAGGGTTAGAAAAACTATGGCATATCCAGACATCAACATGTGTTTTTATGACAGTTTTGCTCCCCACACGGATGAGAAACCACAATTTAGCTTGCTTTAGTAGCATATTGCCTACTTTCCAACTACCTGTTGATTCACCATAAGGCCCAAATTAGGGTTAGCAAACTCAGGCTATGGTTAAGGTTAGAAAAACTATGGCATATCGAGACATATACATGTGTTTTTATGACAGTTCTGCTCCCCACACGGAAGAGAAACCACAATTCAGCTTGCTTTAGTAGCATATCGCCTACTTTCCAACTACCTGTTGATTCACCATAAGGCCCAAATTAGGGTTAGCAAACTCAGGCTAGGGTTAGGGTTAGAAAAACTATGGCATATCCAGACATCAACATGTGTTTTTATGACAGTTCTGCTCCCCACACGGATGAGAAACCACAATTCAGCTTGCTTTAGTAGCATATTGCCTACTTTCCAACTACCTGTTGATTCACCATAAGGCCCAAATTAGGGTTAGCAAACTCAGGCTAGGGTTATGGTTAGAAAAACTATGGCATATCCAGACATCAACATGTGTTTTTATGACAGTACTGCTCCCCACAAGGATGAGAAAACAAAATTCAGCATGCTTTAGTAGCATATTGAGTACTTTCCAACTACCTGTTGATTCACCATAAGGCCCCAAATTAGGGTTAGCAAACTCAGGCTAGGGTTATGGTTAGAAAAACTATGGCATATCCAGATATCAACATGTGTTTTTATGACAGTTCTGCTCCCCACACGGATGAGAAACCACAATTCAGCTTGCTTTAGTAGCATATTGCCTACTTTCCAACTACCTGTTGATTCATCATAAGGCCCAAATTAGGGTTAGCAAACTCAGGCTAGGGTTATGGTTAGAAAAACTATGGCATATCCAGACATCAACATGTGTTTTTATGACAGTACTGCTCCCCACAAGGATGAGAAAACAAAATTCAGCATGCTTTAGTAGCATATTGACTACTTTCCAACTACCTGTTGATTCACCATAAGGCCCCAAATTAGGGTTAGCAAACTCAGGCTAAGGTTAGCGTTAGAAAAACTATGGCATATCCAGACATCAACATGTGTTTTTATGATAGTTCTGCTCCCCACACGGATGAGAAACCACAATTCAGCTTGCTTTAGTAGCATATTGCCTACTTTCCAACTACCTGTTGATTCACCATAAGGCCCCAAATTAGGGTTAGCAAACTCAGGCTAGGGTTAGGGTTAGAAAAACTATGGCATATCCAGACATCAACATGTGTTTTTATGATAGTTCTGCTCCCCTCACGGATGAGAAACCACAATTCAGCTTGCTTTAGTAGCATATTGCCTACTTTCCAACTACCTGTTGATTCACCATAAGGCCCAAATTAGGGTTAGCAAACTCAGGCTAGGGTTAGGGTTAGAAAAACTATGGCATATCCAGACATCAACATGTGTTTTTATGATAGTTCTGCTCCCCACACGGATGAGAAACCACAATTCAGCTTGCTTTAGTAGCATATTGCCTACTTTCCAACTACCTGTTGATTCACCATAAGGCCCAAATTACGGTTAGCAAACTCAGGCTAGGGTTAGGTTTAGAAAAACTATGGCATATCCAGACATCAACATGTGTTTTTATGACAGTTCTGCTCCCCACACGGATGAGAAACCACAATTCAGCTTGCTTTAGTAGCATATTGCCTACTTTCCAACTACCTGTTGATTCACCATAAGGCCCAAATTAGGGTTAGCAAACTCAGGCTAGGGTTAGGGTTAGAAAAACTATGGCATATCCAGACATCAACATGTGTTTTTATGACAGTTCTGCTCCCCACACGGATGAGAAACCACAATTCAGCTTGCTTTAGTAGCATATTGCCTACTTTCCAACTACCTGTTGATTCACCATAAGGCCCAAATTAGGGTTAGCAAACTCAGGCTAGGGTTAGGGTTAGAAAAACTATGGCATATCCAGACATCAACATGTGTTTTTATGACAGTTCTGCTCCCCACACGGATGAGAAACCACAATTCAGCTTGCTTTAGTAGCATATTGCCTACTTTCCAACTACCTGTTGATTCACCATAAGGCCCAAATTAGGGTTAGCAAACTCAGGCTATGGTTAGGGTTAGAAAAACTATGGCATATCCAGACATCAACATGTGTTTTTATGACAGTTCTGCTCCCCACACGGATGAGAAACCACAATTCAGCTTGCTTTAGTAGCATATTGCCTACTTTCCAACTACCTGTTGATTCACCATAAGGCCCAAATTAGGGTTGGCAAACTCAGGCTAGGGTTAGGGTTAGAAAAACTATGGCATATCCAGACATCAACATGTGTTTTTATGACAGTTCTGCTCCCCACACGGATGAGAAACCGCAATTCAGCTTGCTTTAGTAGCATATTGCCTACTTTCCAACTACCTGTTGATTCACCATAAGGCCCAAATTACGGTTAGCAAACTCAGGCTAGGGTTAGGTTTAGAAAAACTATGGCATGTCCAGACATCAACATGTGTTTTTATGACAGTTCTGCTCCCCACACGGATGAGAAACCACAATTCAGCTTTCTTTAGTAGCATATTGCCTACTTTCCAACTACCTGTTGATTCACCATAAGGCCCAAATTAGGGTTAGCAAACTCAGGCTAGGGTTAGGGTTAGAAAAACTATGGCATATCCAGACATCAACATGTGTTTTTATGACAGTTCTGCTCCCCACACGGATGAGAAACCACAATTCAGCTTGCTTTAGTAGCATATTGCCTACTTTCCAACTACCTGTTGATTCACCATAAGGCCCAAATTAGGGTTAGCAAACTCAGGCTAGGGTTAGGGTTAGAAAAACTATGGCATATCCAGACATCAACATGTGTTTTTATGACAGTTCTGCTCCCCACACGGATGAGAAACCACAATTCAGCTTGCTTTAGTAGCATATTGCCTACTTTCCAACTACCTGTTGATTCACCATAAGGCCCAAATTAGGGTTAGCAAACTCAGGCTATGGTTAGGGTTAGAAAAACTATGGCATATCCAGACATCAACATGTGTTTTTATGACAGTTCTGCTCCCCACACGGATGAGAAACCACAATTCAGCTTGCTTTAGTAGCATATTGCCTACTTTCCAACTACCTGTTGATTCACCATAAGGCCCAAATTAGGGTTGGCAAACTCAGGCTAGGGTTAGGGTTAGAAAAACTATGGCATATCCAGACATCAACATGTGTTTTTATGACAGTTCTGCTCCCCACACGGATGAGAAACCGCAATTCAGCTTGCTTTAGTAGCATATTGCCTACTTTCCAACTACCTGTTGATTCACCATAAGGCCCAAATTAGGGTTAGCAAACTCAGGCTAGGGTTATGGTTAGAAAAACTATGGCATATCCAGACATCAACATGTGTTTTTATGACAGTTCTCCTCCCCACACGGATGAGAAACCACAATTCAGCTTGCTTTAGTAGCATATTGCCTACTTTCCAACTACCTGTTGATTCACCATAAGGCCCAAATTAGGGTTAGCAAACTCAGGCTACGGTTAGGGTTAGAAAAACTATGGCATATCCAGACATCAACATGTGTTTTTATGACAGTTCTGCTCCCCACACGGATGAGAAACCACAATTCAGCTTGCTTTAGTAGCATATTGCCTACTTTCCAACTACCTGTTGATTCACCATAAGGCCCCAAATTAGGGTTAGCAAACTCAGGCTAGGGTTAAGGTTAGAAAAACTATGGCATATCCAGACATCAACATGTGTTTTTATGACAGTACTGCTCCCCACACGGATGAGAAAACAAAATTCAGCATGCTTTAGTAGCATATTGAGTACTTTCCAACTACCTGTTGATTCACCCTAAGGCCCCAAATTAGGGTTAGCAAACTCAGGCTAGGGTTAGGGTAAGAAAAACTATGGCATATCCAGACATCAACATGTGTTTTTATGACAGTTCTGCTCCCCACAAAGATGAGAAAACAAAATTCAGCATGCTTTAGTAGCATATTGACTACTTTCCAACTACCTGTTGATTCACCATAAGGCCCCAAATTAGGGTTAGCAAACTCAGGCTAGGGTTAGGGTTAGAAAAACTATGGCATATCCAGACATCAACATGTGTTTTTATGATAGTTCTGCTCCCCTCACGGATGAGAAACCACAATTCAGCTTGCTTTAGTAGCATATTGCCTACTTTCCAACTACCTGTTGATTCACCATAAGGCCCAAATTAGGGTTAGCAAACTCAGGCTAGGGTTAGGGTTAGAAAAACTATGGCATATCCAGACATCAACATGTGTTTTTATGATAGTTCTGCTCCCCACACGGATGAGAAACCACAATTCAGCTTGCTTTAGTAGCATATTGCCTACTTTCCAACTACCTGTTGATTCACCATAAGGCCCAAATTACGGTTAGCAAACTCAGGCTAGGGTTAGGTTTAGAAAAACTATGGCATATCCAGACATCAACATGTGTTTTTATGACAGTTCTGCTCCCCACACGGATGAGAAACCACAATTCAGCTTGCTTTAGTAGCATATTGCCTACTTTCCAACTACCTGTTGATTCACCATAAGGCCCAAATTAGGGTTAGCAAACTCAGGCTAGGGTTAGGGTTAGAAAAACTATGGCATATCCAGACATCAACATGTGTTTTTATGACAGTTCTGCTCCCCACACGGATGAGAAACCACAATTCAGCTTGCTTTAGTAGCATATTGACTACTTTCCAACTACCTGTTGATTCACCATAAGGCCCCAAATTAGGGTTAGCAAACTCAGGCTAGGGTTAGGGTTAGAAAAACTATGGCATATCCAGACATCAACATGTGTTTTTATGACAGTTCTGCTCCCCACACGGATGAGAAACCACAATTCAGCTTGCTTTAGTAGCATATTGCCTACTTTCCAACTACCTGTTGATTCACCATAAGGCCCAAATTAGGGTTAGCAAACGCAGGCTAAGGTTAGGGTTAGAATAACTATGGCATATCCAGACATCAACATGTGTTTTTATGACAGTTCTCCTCCCCACACGGATGAGAAACCACAATTCAGCTTGCTTTAGTAGCATATTGCCTACTTTCCAACTACCTGTTGATTCACCATAAGGCCCAAATTAGGGTTAGCAAACTCAGGCTATGGTTAGGGTTAGAAAAACTATGGCATATCCAGACATCAACATGTGTTTTTATGACAGTTCTGCTCCCCACACGGATGAGAAACCACAATTCAGCTTGCTTTAGTAGCATATTGCCTACTTTCAAACTACCTGTTGATTCACCATAAGGCCCCAAATTAAGGTTAGCAAACTCAGGCTATGGTTAAGGTTAGAAAAACTATGGCATATCCAGACATCAACATGTGTTTTTATGACAGTACTGCTCCCCACATGGATGAGAAAACAAAATTCAGCATGCTTTAGTAGCATATTGAGTACTTTCCAACTACCTGTTGATTCACCATAAGGCCCCAAATTAGGGTTAGCAAACTCAGGCTAGGGTTAGGGTTAGAAAAACTATGGCATATCCAGACATCAACATGTGTTTTTATGATAGTTCTGCTCCCCTCACGGATGAGAAACCACAATTCAGCTTGCTTTAGTAGCATATTGCCTACTTTCCAACTACCTGTTGATTCACCATAAGGCCCAAATTAGGGTTAGCAAACTCAGGCTATGGTTAGGGTTAGAAAAACTATGGCATATCCAGACATCAACATGTGTTTTTATGACAGTTCTGCTCCCCACACGGATGAGAAACCACAATTCAGCTTGCTTTAGTAGCATATTGCCTACTTTCCAACTACCTGTTGATTCACCATAAGGCCCAAATTAGGGTTGGCAAACTCAGGCTAGGGTTAGGGTTAGAAAAACTATGGCATATCCAGACATCAACATGTGTTTTTATGACAGTTCTGCTCCCCACACGGATGAGAAACCGCAATTCAGCTTGCTTTAGTAGCATATTGCCTACTTTCCAACTACCTGTTGATTCACCATAAGGCCCAAATTACGGTTAGCAAACTCAGGCTAGGGTTAGGTTTAGAAAAACTATGGCATATCCAGACATCAACATGTGTTTTTATGACAGTTCTGCTCCCCACACGGATGAGAAACCACAATTCAGCTTTCTTTAGTAGCATATTGCCTACTTTCCAACTACCTGTTGATTCACCATAAGGCCCAAATTAGGGTTAGCAAACTCAGGCTAGGGTTAGGGTTAGAAAAACTATGGCATATCCAGACATCAACATGTGTTTTTATGACAGTTCTGCTCCCCACACGGATGAGAAACCACAATTCAGCTTGCTTTAGTAGCATATTGCCTACTTTCCAACTACCTGTTGATTCACCATAAGGCCCAAATTAGGGTTAGCAAACTCAGGCTAGGGTTAGGGTTAGAAAAACTATGGCATATCCAGACATCAACATGTGTTTTTATGACAGTTCTGCTCCCCACACGGATGAGAAACCACAATTCAGCTTGCTTTAGTAGCATATTGCCTACTTTCCAACTACCTGTTGATTCACCATAAGGCCCAAATTAGGGTTAGCAAACTCAGGCTATGGTTAGGGTTAGAAAAACTATGGCATATCCAGACATCAACATGTGTTTTTATGACAGTTCTGCTCCCCACACGGATGAGAAACCACAATTCAGCTTGCTTTAGTAGCATATTGCCTACTTTCCAACTACCTGTTGATTCACCATAAGGCCCAAATTAGGGTTGGCAAACTCAGGCTAGGGTTAGGGTTAGAAAAACTATGGCATATCCAGACATCAACATGTGTTTTTATGACAGTTCTGCTCCCCACACGGATGAGAAACCGCAATTCAGCTTGCTTTAGTAGCATATTGCCTACTTTCCAACTACCTGTTGATTCACCATAAGGCCCAAATTAGGGTTAGCAAACTCAGGCTAGGGTTATGGTTAGAAAAACTATGGCATATCCAGACATCAACATGTGTTTTTATGACAGTTCTCCTCCCCACACGGATGAGAAACCACAATTCAGCTTGCTTTAGTAGCATATTGCCTACTTTCCAACTACCTCTTGATTCACCATAAGGCCCAAATTAGGGTTAGCAAACTCAGGCTACGGTTAGGGTTAGAAAAACTATGGCATATCCAGACATCAACATGTGTTTTTATGACAGTTCTGCTCCCCACACGGATGAGAAACCACAATTCAGCTTGCTTTAGTAGCATATTGCCTACTTTCCAACTACCTGTTGATTCACCATAAGGCCCCAAATTAGGGTTAGCAAACTCAGGCTAGGGTTAAGGTTAGAAAAACTATGGCATATCCAGACATCAACATGTGTTTTTATGACAGTACTGCTCCCCACACGGATGAGAAAACAAAATTCAGCATGCTTTAGTAGCATATTGAGTACTTTCCAACTACCTGTTGATTCACCCTAAGGCCCCAAATTAGGGTTAGCAAACTCAGGCTAGGGTTAGGGTAAGAAAAACTATGGCATATCCAGACATCAACATGTGTTTTTATGACAGTTCTGCTCCCCACAAAGATGAGAAAACAAAATTCAGCATGCTTTAGTAGCATATTGACTACTTTCCAACTACCTGTTGATTCACCATAAGGCCCCAAATTAGGGTTAGCAAACTCAGGCTAGGGTTATGGTTAGAAAAACTATGGCATATCCAGACATCAACATGTGTTTTTATGACAGTTCTGCTCCCCACACGGATGAGAAACCACAATTCAGCTTGCTTTAGTAGCATATTGCCTACTTTCCAACTACCTGTTGATTCATCATAAGGCCCAAATTAGGGTTAGCAAACTCAGGCTAGGGTTATGGTTAGAAAAACTATGGCATATCCAGACATCAACATGTGTTTTTATGACAGTACTGCTCCCCACAAGGATGAGAAAACAAAATTCAGCATGCTTTAGTAGCATATTGACTACTTTCCAACTACCTGTTGATTCACCATAAGGCCCCAAATTAGGGTTAGCAAACTCAGGCTAGGGTTACGGTTAGAAAAACTATGGCATATCCAGACATCAACATGTGTTTTTATGACAGTTCTGCTCCCCACACGGATGAGAAACCACAATTCAGCTTGCTTTAGTAGCATATTGCCTACTTTCCAACTACCTGTTGATTCACCATAAGGCCCAAATTAGGGTTAGCAAACGCAGGCTAAGGTTAGGGTTAGAATAACTATGGCATATCCAGACATCAACATGTGTTTTTATGACAGTTCTCCTCCCCACACGGATGAGAAACCACAATTCAGCTTGCTTTAGTAGCATATTGCCTACTTTCCAACTACCTGTTGATTCACCATAAGGCCCAAATTAGGGTTAGCAAACTCAGGCTATGGTTAGGGTTAGAAAAACTATGGCATATCCAGACATCAACATGTGTTTTTATGACAGTTCTGCTCCCCACACGGATGAGAAACCACAATTCAGCTTGCTTTAGTAGCATATTGCCTACTTTCAAACTACCTGTTGATTCACCATAAGGCCCCAAATTAAGGTTAGCAAACTCAGGCTATGGTTAAGGTTAGAAAAACTATGGCATATCCAGACATCAACATGTGTTTTTATGACAGTACTGCTCCCCACATATATGAGAAAACAAAATTCAGCATGCTTTAGTAGCATATTGAGTACTTTCCAACTACCTGTTGATTCACCCTAAGGCCCCAAATTAGGGTTAGCAAACTCAGGCTAGGGTTAGGGTAAAAAAACTATGGCATATCCAGACATCAACATGTGTTTTTATGACAGTTCTGCTCCCCACAAAGATGAGAAAACAAAATTCAGCATGCTTTAGTAGCATATTGACTACTTTCCAACTACCTGTTGATTCACCATAAGGCCCCAAATTAGGGTTAGCAAACTCAGGCTATGGTTAGGGTTAGAATAACTATGGCATATCCAGACATCAACATATGTTTTTATGACAGTTCTCCTCCCCACACGGATGAGAAACCACAATTCAGCTTGCTTTAGTAGCATATTGCCTACTTTCCAACTACCTGTTGATTCACCATAAGGCCCAAATTAGGGTTAGCAAACTCAGGCTAGGGTTAGGGTTAGAAAAACTATGGCATATCCAGACATCAACATGTGTTTTTATGACAGTTCTGCTCCCCACACGGATGAGAAACCACAATTCAGCTTGCTTTAGTAGCATATTGCCTACTTTCCAACTACCTGTTGATTCACCATAAGGCCCCAAATTAGGGTTAGCAAACTCAGGCTAGGGTTAGGGTTAGAAAAACTATGGCATATCCAGACATCAACATGTGTTTTTATGACAGTACTGCTCCCCACACGGATGAGAAAACAAAATTCAGCATGCTTTAGTAGCATATTGAGTACTTTCCAACTACCTGTTGATTCACCCTAAGGCCCCAAATTAGGGTTAGCAAACTCAGGCTAGGGTTAGGGTAAGAAAAACTATGGCATATCCAGACATTAACATGTGTTTTTATGACAGTTCTGCTCCCCACACGGATGAGAAACCACAATTCAGCTTGCTTTAGTAGCATATTGCCTACTTTCCAACTACCTGTTGATTCAACATAAGGCCCCAAATTAGGGTTAGCAAACTCAGGCTATGGTTAGGGTTAGAAAAACTATGGCATATCCAGACATCAACATGTGTTTTTATGACAGTTCTGCTCCCCACACGGATGAGAAACCACAATTCAGCTTGCTTTAGTAGCATATTGCCTACTTTCCAACTACCTGTTGATTCACCATAAGGCCCAAATTAGGGTTAGCAAACTCAGGCTAGGGTTAGGGTTAGAAAAACTATGGCATATCCAGACATCAACATGTGTTTTTATGACAGTTCTGCTCCCCACACGGATGAGAAACCACAATTCAGCTTGCTTTAGTAGCATATTGCCTACTTTCCAACTACCTGTTGATTCACCATAAGGCCCAAATTAGGGTTAGCAAACTCAGGCTAGGGTTATGGTTAGAAAAACTATGGCATATCCAGACATCAACATGTGTTTTTATGACAGTTCTGCTCCCCACACGGATGAGAAACCACAATTCAGCTTGCTTTAGTAGCATATTGCCTACTTTCCAACTACCTGTTGATTCACCATAAGGCCCAAATTAGGGTTAGCAAACTCAGGCTAGGGTTATGGTTAGAAAAACTATGGCATATCCAGACATCAACATGTGTTTTTATGACAGTACTGCTCCCCACAAGGATGAGAAAACAAAATTCAGCATGCTTTAGTAGCATATTGAGTACTTTCCAACTACCTGTTGATTCACCATAAGGCCCCAAATTAGGGTTAGCAAACTCAGGCTAGGGTTATGGTTAGAAAAACTATGGCATATCCAGATATCAACATGTGTTTTTATGACAGTTCTGCTCCCCACACGGATGAGAAACCACAATTCAGCTTGCTTTAGTAGCATATTGCCTACTTTCCAACTACCTGTTGATTCATCATAAGGCCCAAATTATGGTTAGCAAACTCAGGCTACGGTTATGGTTAGAAAAACTATGGCATATCCAGACATCAACATGTGTTTTTATGACAGTACTGCTCCCCACAAGGATGAGAAAACAAAATTCAGCATGCTTTAGTAGCATATTGACTACTTTCCAACTACCTGTTGATTCACCATAAGGCCCCAAATTAGGGTTAGCAAACTCAGGCTAGGGTTAGCGTTAGAAAAACTATGGCATATCCAGACATCAACATGTGTTTTTATGATAGTTCTGCTCCCCACACGGATGAGAAACCACAATTCAGCTTGCTTTAGTAGCATATTGCCTACTTTCCAACTACCTGTTGATTCACCATAAGGCCCCAAATTAGGGTTAGCAAACTCAGGCTAGGGTTAGGGTTAGAAAAACTATGGCATATCCAGACATCAACATGTGTTTTTATGATAGTTCTGCTCCCCACACGGATGAGAAACCACAATTCAGCTTGCTTTAGTAGCATATTGCCTACTTTCCAACTACCTGTTGATTCACCATAAGGCCCAAATTAGGGTTAGCAAACTCAGGCTAGGGTTAGAAAAACTATGGCATATCCAGACATCAACATGTGTTTTTATGATAGTTCTGCTCCCCACACGGATGAGAAACCACAATTCAGCTTGCTTTAGTAGCATATTGCCTACTTTCCAACTACCTGTTGATTCACCATAAGGCCCAAATTACGGTTAGCAAACTCAGGCTAGGGTTAGGGTTAGAAAAACTATGGCATATCCAGACATCAACATGTGTTTTTATGACAGTTCTGCTCCCCACACGGATGAGAAACCACAATTCAGCTTGCTTTAGTAGCATATTGCCTTCTTTCCAACTACCTGTTGATTCACCATAAGGCCCCAAATTAGGGTTAGCAAACTCAGGCTAAGGTTAGGGTTAGAATAACTATGGCATATCCAGACATCAACATGTGTTTTTATGACAGTACTGCTCCCCACACGGATGAGAAAACAAAATTCAGCATGCTTTAGTAGCATATTGAGTACTTTCCAACTACATGTTGATTCACCCTAAGGCCCCAAATTAGGGTTAGCAAACTCAGGCTAGGGTTAGGGTAAGAAAAACTATGGCATATCCAGACATCAACATGTGTTTTTATGACAGTTCTGCTCCCCACACGGATGAGAAACCACAATTCAGCTTGCTTTAGTAGCATATTGCCTACTTTCCAACTACCTGTTGATTCACCATAAGGCCCAAATTAGGGTTAGCAAACTCAGGCTAGGGTTAGGGTTAGAATAACTATGGCATATCCAGACATCAACATGTGTTTTTATGACAGTTCTCCTCCCCACACGGATGAGAAACCACAATTCAGCTTGCTTTAGTAGCATATTGCCTACTTTCCAACTACCTGTTGATTCACCATAAGGCCCAAATTAGGGTTAGCAAACTCAGGCTAGGGTTAGGGTTAGAAAAACTATGGCATATCCAGACATCAACATGTGTTTTTATGACAGTTCTGCTCCCCACACGGATGAGAAACCACAATTCAGCTTGCTTTAGTAGCATATTGCCTACTTTCCAACTACCTGTTGATTCACCATAAGGCCCCAAATTAGGGTTAGCAAACTCAGGCTAAGGTTAGGGTTAGAAAAACTATGGCATATCCAGACATCAACATGTGTTTTTATGACAGTTCTGCTCCCCACACGGATGAGAAACCACAATTCAGCTTGCTTTAGTAGCATATTGCCTACTTTCCAACTACCTGTTGATTCACCATAAGGCCCAAATTAGGGTTAGGAAACTCAGGCTAGGGTTAGGGTTAGAAAAACTATGGCATATCCAGACATCAACATGTGTTTTTATGACAGTTCTGCTCCCCACACGGATGAGAAACCACAATTCAGCTTGCTTTAGTAGCATATTGCCTACTTTCCAACTACCTGTTGATTCACCATAAGGCCCCAAATTAGGGTTAGCAAACTCAGGCTAAGGTTAGGGTTAGAATAACTATGGCATATCCAGACATCAACATGTGTTTTTATGACAGTTCTGCTCCCCACACGGATGAGAAACCTCAATTCAGCTTGCTTTAGTAGCATATTGCCTACTTTCCAACTACCTGTTGATTCACCATAAGGCCCAAATTAGGGTTAGCAAACTCAGGCTATGGTTAGGGTTAGAAAAACTATGGCATATCCAGACATCAACATGTGTTTTTATGACAGTTCTGCTCCCCACACGGATGAGAAACCACAATTTAGCTTGCTTTAGTAGCATATTGCCTACGTTCCAACTACCTGTTGATTCACCATAAGGCCCAAATTAGGGTTAGCAAACTCAGGCTATGGTTAAGGTTAGAAAAACTATGGCATATCGAGACATATACATGTGTTTTTATGACAGTTCTGCTCCCCACACGGAAGAGAAACCACAATTCAGCTTGCTTTAGTAGCATATCGCCTACTTTCCAACTACCTGTTGATTCACCATAAGGCCCAAATTAGGGTTAGCAAACTCAGGCTAGGGTTAGGGTTAGAAAAACTATGGCATATCCAGACATCAACATGTGTTTTTATGACAGTTCTGCTCCCCACACGGATGAGAAACCACAATTCAGCTTGCTTTAGTAGCATATTGCCTACTTTCCAACTACCTGTTGATTCACCATAAGGCCCAAATTAGGGTTAGCAAACTCAGGCTAAGGTTATGGTTAGAAAAACTATGGCATATCCAGACATCAACATGTGTTTTTATGACAGTACTGCTCCCCACAAGGATGAGAAAACAAAATTCAGCATGCTTTAGTAGCATATTGAGTACTTTCCAACTACCTGTTGATTCACCATAAGGCCCCAAATTAGGGTTAGCAAACTCAGGCTAGGGTTATGGTTAGAAAAACTATGGCATATACAGATATCAACATGTGTTTTTATGACAGTTCTGCTCCCCACACGGATGAGAAACCACAATTCAGCTTGCTTTAGTAGCATATTGCCTACTTTCCAACTACCTGTTGATTCATCATAAGGCCCAAATTAGGGTTAGCAAACTCAGGCTAGGGTTATGGTTAGAAAAACTATGGCATATCCAGACATCAACATGTGTTTTTATGACAGTACTGCTCCCCACAAGGATGAGAAAACAAAATTCAGCATGCTTTAGTAGCATATTGACTACTTTCCAACTACCTGTTGATTCACCATAAGGCCCCAAATTAGGGTTAGCAAACTCAGGCTAGGGTTAGCGTTAGAAAACCTATGGCATATCCAGACATCAACATGTGTTTTTATGATAGTTCTGCTCCCCACACGGATGAGAAACCACAATTCAGCTTGCTTTAGTAGCATATTGCCTACTTTCCAACTACCTGTTGATTCACCATAAGGCCCCAAATTAGGGTTAGCAAACTCAGGCTAGGGTTAGGGTTAGAAAAACTATGGCATATCCAGACATCAACATGTGTTTTTATGATAGTTCTGCTCCCCTCACGGATGAGAAACCACAATTCAGCTTGCTTTAGTAGCATATTGCCTACTTTCCAACTACCTGTTGATTCACCATAAGGCCCAAATTAGGGTTAGCAAACTCAGGCTAGGGTTAGAAAAACTATGGCATATCCAGACATCAACATGTGTTTTTATGATAGTTCTGCTCCCCACACGGATGAGAAACCACAATTCAGCTTGCTTTAGTAGCATATTGCCTACTTTCCAACTACCTGTTGATTCACCATAAGGCCCAAATTACGGTTAGCAAACTCAGGCTAGGGTTAGGGTTAGAAAAACTATGGCATATCCAGACATCAACATGTGTTTTTATGACAGTTCTGCTCCCCACACGGATGAGAAACCACAATTCAGCTTGCTTTAGTAGCATATTGCCTTCTTTCCAACTACCTGTTGATTCACCATAAGGCCCCAAATTAGGGTTAGCAAACTCAGGCTAAGGTTAGGGTTAGAATAACTATGGCATATCCAGACATCAACATGTGTTTTTATGACAGTACTGCTCCCCACACGGATGAGAAAACAAAATTCAGCATGCTTTAGTAGCATATTGAGTACTTTCCAACTACATGTTGATTCACCCTAAGGCCCCAAATTAGGGTTAGCAAACTCAGGCTAGGGTTAGGGTAAGAAAAACTATGGCATATCCAGACATCAACATGTGTTTTTATGACAGTTCTGCTCCCCACACGGATGAGAAACCACAATTCAGCTTGCTTTAGTAGCATATTGCCTACTTTCCAACTACCTGTTGATTCACCATAAGGCCCAAATTAGGGTTAGCAAACTCAGGCTAGGGTTAGGGTTAGAATAACTATGGCATATCCAGACATCAACATGTGTTTTTATGACAGTTCTCCTCCCCACACGGATGAGAAACCACAATTCAGCTTGCTTTAGTAGCATATTGCCTACTTTCCAACTACCTGTTGATTCACCATAAGGCCCAAATTAGGGTTAGCAAACTCAGGCTAGGGTTAGGGTTAGAAAAACTATGGCATATCCAGACATCAACATGTGTTTTTATGACAGTTCTGCTCCCCACACGGATGAGAAACCACAATTCAGCTTGCTTTAGTAGCATATTGCCTACTTTCCAACTACCTGTTGATTCACCATAAGGCCCCAAATTAGGGTTAGCAAACTCAGACTAAGGTTAGGGTTAGAAAAACTATGGCATATCCAGACATCAACATGTGTTTTTATGACAGTTCTGCTCCCCACACGGATGAGAAACCACAATTCAGCTTGCTTTAGTAGCATATTGCCTACTTTCCAACTACCTGTTGATTCACCATAAGGCCCAAATTAGGGTTAGGAAACTCAGGCTAGGGTTAGGGTTAGAAAAACTATGGCATATCCAGACATCAACATGTGTTTTTATGACAGTTCTGCTCCCCACACGGATGAGAAACCACAATTCAGCTTGCTTTAGTAGCATATTGCCTACTTTCCAACTACCTGTTGATTCACCATAAGGCCCCAAATTAGGGTTAGCAAACTCAGGCTAAGGTTAGGGTTAGAATAACTATGGCATATCCAGACATCAACATGTGTTTTTATGACAGTTCTGCTCCCCACACGGATGAGAAACCTCAATTCAGCTTGCTTTAGTAGCATATTGCCTACTTTCCAACTACCTGTTGATTCACCATAAGGCCCAAATTAGGGTTAGCAAACTCAGGCTATGGTTAGGGTTAGAAAAACTATGGCATATCCAGACATCAACATGTGTTTTTATGACAGTTCTGCTCCCCACACGGATGAGAAACCACAATTTAGCTTGCTTTAGTAGCATATTGCCTACGTTCCAACTACCTGTTGATTCACCATAAGGCCCAAATTAGGGTTAGCAAACTCAGGCTATGGTTAAGGTTAGAAAAACTATGGCATATCGAGACATATACATGTGTTTTTATGACAGTTCTGCTCCCCACACGGAAGAGAAACCACAATTCAGCTTGCTTTAGTAGCATATCGCCTACTTTCCAACTACCTGTTGATTCACCATAAGGCCCAAATTAGGGTTAGCAAACTCAGGCTAGGGTTAGGGTTAGAAAAACTATGGCATATCCAGACATCAACATGTGTTTTTATGACAGTTCTGCTCCCCACACGGATGAGAAACCACAATTCAGCTTGCTTTAGTAGCATATTGCCTACTTTCCAACTACCTGTTGATTCACCATAAGGCCCAAATTAGGGTTAGCAAACTCAGGCTAAGGTTATGGTTAGAAAAACTATGGCATATCCAGACATCAACATGTGTTTTTATGACAGTACTGCTCCCCACAAGGATGAGAAAACAAAATTCAGCATGCTTTAGTAGCATATTGAGTACTTTCCAACTACCTGTTGATTCACCATAAGGCCCCAAATTAGGGTTAGCAAACTCAGGCTAGGGTTATGGTTAGAAAAACTATGGCATATACAGATATCAACATGTGTTTTTATGACAGTTCTGCTCCCCACACGGATGAGAAACCACAATTCAGCTTGCTTTAGTAGCATATTGCCTACTTTCCAACTACCTGTTGATTCATCATAAGGCCCAAATTAGGGTTAGCAAACTCAGGCTAGGGTTATGGTTAGAAAAACTATGGCATATCCAGACATCAACATGTGTTTTTATGACAGTACTGCTCCCCACAAGGATGAGAAAACAAAATTCAGCATGCTTTAGTAGCATATTGACTACTTTCCAACTACCTGTTGATTCACCATAAGGCCCCAAATTAGGGTTAGCAAACTCAGGCTAGGGTTAGCGTTAGAAAAACTATGGCATATCCAGACATCAACATGTGTTTTTATGATAGTTCTGCTCCCCACACGGATGAGAAACCACAATTCAGCTTGCTTTAGTAGCATATTGCCTACTTTCCAACTACCTGTTGATTCACCATAAGGCCCCAAATTAGGGTTAGCAAACTCAGGCTAGGGTTAGGGTTAGAAAAACTATGGCATATCCAGACATCAACATGTGTTTTTATGATAGTTCTGCTCCCCTCACGGATGAGAAACCACAATTCAGCTTGCTTTAGTAGCATATTGCCTACTTTCCAACTACCTGTTGATTCACCATAAGGCCCAAATTAGGGTTAGCAAACTCAGGCTAGGGTTAGGGTTAGAAAAACTATGGCATATCCAGACATCAACATGTGTTTTTATGATAGTTCTGCTCCCCACACGGATGAGAAACCACAATTCAGCTTGCTTTAGTAGCATATTGCCTACTTTCCAACTACCTGTTGATTCACCATAAGGCCCAAATTACGGTTAGCAAACTCAGGCTAGGGTTAGGGTTAGAAAAACTATGGCATATCCAGACATCAACATGTGTTTTTATGACAGTTCTGCTCCCCACACGGATGAGAAACCACAATTCAGCTTGCTTTAGTAGCATATTGCCTACTTTCCAACTACCTGTTGATTCACCATAAGGCCCAAATTAGGGTTAGCAAACTCAGGCTAGGGTTAGGGTTAGAAAAACTATGGCATATCCAGACATCAACATGTGTTTTTATGACAGTTCTGCTCCCCACACGGATGAGAAACCACAATTCAGCTTGCTTTAGTAGCATATTGCCTACTTTCCAACTACCTGTTGATTCACCATAAGGCCCCAAATTAGGGTTAGCAAACTCAGGCTAAGGTTAGGGTTAGAATAACTATGGCATATCCAGACATCAACATGTGTTTTTATGACAGTTCTGCTCCCCACACGGATGAGAAACCACAATTCAGCTTGCTTTAGTAGCATATTGCCTACTTTCCAACTACCTGTTGATTCACCATAAGGCCCAAATTAGGGTTAGCAAACTCAGGCTAGGGTTAGGGTTAGAAAAACTATGGCATATCCAGACATCAACATGTGTTTTTATGACAGTTCTGCTCCCCACACGGATGAGAAACCGCAATTCAGCTTGCTTTAGTAGCATATTGCCTACTTTCCAACTACCTGTTGATTCACCATAAGGCCCAAATTAGGGTTAGCAAACTCAGGCTACGGTTAGGGTTAGAAAAACTATGGCATATCCAGACATCAACATGTGTTTTTATGACAGTTCTGCTCCCCACACGGATGAGAAACCACAATTCAGCTTGCTTTAGTAGCATATTGCCTACTTTCCAACTACCTGTTGATTCACCATAAGGCCCCAAATTAAGGTTAGCAAACTCAGGCTAGGGTTAAGGTTAGAAAAACTATGGCATATCCAGACATCAACATGTGTTTTTATGACAGTACTGCTCCCCACACGGATGAGAAAACAAAATTCAGCATGCTTTAGTAGCATATTGAGTACTTTCCAACTACCTGTTGATTCACCCTAAGGCCCCAAATTAGGGTTAGCAAACTCAGGCTATGGTTAGGGTAAGAAAAACTATGGCATATCCAGACATCAACATGTGTTTTTATGACAGTTCTGCTCCCCACAAAGATGAGAAAACAAAATTCAGCATGCTTTAGTAGCATATTGACTACTTTCCAACTACCTGTTGATTCACCATAAGGCCCCAAATTAGGGTTAGCAAACTCAGGCTAGGGTTATGGTTAGAAAAACTATGGCATATCCAGACATCAACATGTGTTTTCATGACAGTTCTGCTCCCCACACGGATGAGAAACCACAATTCAGCTTGCTTTAGTAGCATATTGCCTACTTTCCAACTACCTGTTGATTCATCATAAGGCCCAAATTAGGGTTAGCAAACTCAGGCTAGGGTTATGGTTAGAAAAACTATGGCATATCCAGACATCAACATGTGTTTTTATGACAGTACTGCTCCCCACAAGGATGAGAAAACAAAATTCAGCATGCTTTAGTAGCATATTGACTACTTTCCAACTACCTGTTGATTCACCATAAGGCCCCAAATTAGGGTTAGCAAACTCAGGCTAGGGTTAGGGTTAGAAAAACTATGGCATATCCAGACATCAACATGTGTTTTTATGACAGTTCTGCTCCCCACACGGATGAGAAACCACAATTCAGCTTGCTTTAGTAGCATATTGCCTACTTTCCAACTACCTGTTGATTCACCATAAGGCCCAAATTAGGGTTAGCAAACGCAGGCTAAGGTTAGGGTTAGAATAACTATGGCATATCCAGACATCAACATGTGTTTTTATGACAGTTCTCCTCCCCACACGGATGAGAAACCACAATTCAGCTTGCTTTAGTAGCATATTGCCTACTTTCCAACTACCTGTTGATTCACCATAAGGCCCAAATTAGGGTTAGCAAACTCAGGCTATGGTTATGGTTAGAAAAACTATGGCATATCCAGACATCAACATGTGTTTTTATGACAGTTCTGCTCCCCACACGGATGAGAAACCACAATTCAGCTTGCTTTAGTAGCATATTGCCTACTTTCCAACTACCTGTTGATTCACCATAAGGCCCAAATTAGGGTTAGCAAACTCTGGCTATGGTTAAGGTTAGAAAAACTATGGCATATCGAGACATATACATGTGTTTTTATGACAGTTCTGCTCCCCACACGGAAGAGAAACCACAATTCAGCTTGCTTTAGTAGCATATCGCCTACTTTCCAACTACCTGTTGATTCACCATAAGGCCCCAAATTAGGGTTAGCAAACTCAGGCTACGGTTAGGGTTAGAAAAACTATGGCATATCCAGACATCAACATGTGTTTTTATGACAGTTCTGCTCCCCACACGGATGAGAAACCACAATTCAGCTTGCTTTAGTAGCATATTGCCTACTTTCCAACTACCTGTTGATTCACCATAAGGCCCAAATTAGGGTTAGCAAACGCAGGCTATGGTTAGGGTTAGAAAAACTATGGCATATCCAGACATCAACATGTGTTTTTATGACAGTTCTGCTCCCCACACGGATGAGAAACCACAATTCAGCTTGCTTTAGTAGCATATTGCCTACTTTCCAACTACCTGTTGATTCACCATAAGGCCCAAATTAGGGTTAGCAAACGCAGGCTAAGGTTAGGGTTAGAATAACTATGGCATATCCAGACATCAACATGTGTTTTTATGACAGTTCTCCTCCCCACACGGATGAGAAACCACAATTCAGCTTGCTTTAGTAGCATATTGCCTACTTTCCAACTACCTGTTGATTCACCATAAGGCCCAAATTAGGGTTAGCAAACTCAGGCTATGGTTAGGGTTAGAAAAACTATGGCATATCCAGACATCAACATGTGTTTTTATGACAGTTCTGCTCCCCACACGGATGAGAAACCACAATTCAGCTTGCTTTAGTAGCATATTGCCTACTTTCCAACTACCTGTTGATTCACCATAAGGCCCCAAATTAGGGTTAGCAAACTCAGGCTAAGGTTAGGGTTAGAATAACTATGGCATATCCAGACATCAACATGTGTTTTTATGACAGTTCTGCTCCCCACACGGATGAGAAACCACAATTCAGCTTGCTTTAGTAGCATATTGCCTACTTTCCAACTACCTGTTGATTCACCATAAGGCCCAAATTAGGGTTAGCAAACTCAGGCTATGGTTAGGGTTAGAAAAACTATGGCATATCCAGACATCAACATGTGTTTTTATGACAGTTCTGCTCCCCACACGGATGAGAAACCACAATTCAGCTTGCTTTAGTAGCATATTGCCTACTTTCCAACTACCTGTTGATTCACCATAAGGCCCAAATTAGGGTAAGCAAACTCAGGCTAGGGTTAAGGTTAGAAAAACTATGGCATATCCAGACATCAACATGTGTTTTTATGACAGTTCTGCTCCCCACACGGATGAGAAACCGCAATTCAGCTTGCTTTAGTAGCATATTGCCTACTTTCCAACTACCTGTTGATTCACCATAAGGCCCAAATTAGGGTTAGCAAACTCAGGCTAGGGTTATGGTTAGAAAAACTATGGCATATCCAGACATCAACATGTGTTTTTATGACAGTTCTCCTCCCCACACGGATGAGAAACCACAATTCAGCTTGCTTTAGTAGCATATTGCCTACTTTCCAACTACCTGTTGATTCACCATAAGGCCCAAATTAGGGTTAGCAAACTCAGGCTACGGTTAGGGTTAGAAAAACTATGGCATATCCAGACATCAACATGTGTTTTTATGACAGTTCTGCTCCCCACACGGATGAGAAACCACAATTCAGCTTGCTTTAGTAGCATATTGCCTACTTTCCAACTACCTGTTGATTCACCATAAGGCCCCAAATTAAGGTTAGCAAACTCAGGCTAGGGTTAAGGTTAGAAAAACTATGGCATATCCAGACATCAACATGTGTTTTTATGACAGTACTGCTCCCCACACGGATGAGAAAACAAAATTCAGCATGCTTTAGTAGCATATTGAGTACTTTCCAACTACCTGTTGATTCACCCTAAGGCCCCAAATTAGGGTTAGCAAACTCAGGCTAGGGTTAGGGTAAGAAAAACTATGGCATATCCAGACATCAACATGTGTTTTTATGACAGTTCTGCTCCCCACAAAGATGAGAAAACAAAATTCAGCATGCTTTAGTAGCATATTGACTACTTTCCAACTACCTGTTGATTCACCATAAGGCCCCAAATTAGGGTTAGCAAACTCAGGCTAGGGTTATGGTTAGAAAAACTATGGCATATCCAGACATCAACATGTGTTTTTATGACAGTTCTGCTCCCCACACGGATGAGAAACCACAATTCAGCTTGCTTTAGTAGCATATTGCCTACTTTCCAACTACCTGTTGATTCACCATAAGGCCCAAATTAGGGTTAGCAAACTCAGGCTATGGTTAGGGTTAGAAAAACTATGGCATATCCAGACATCAACATGTGTTTTTATGACAGTTCTGCTCCCCACACGGATGAGAAACCACAATTTAGCTTGCTTTAGTAGCATATTGCCTACGTTCCAACTACCTGTTGATTCACCATAAGGCCCAAATTAGGGTTAGCAAACTCAGGCTATGGTTAAGGTTAGAAAAACTATGGCATATCGAGACATATACATGTGTTTTTATGACAGTTCTGCTCCCCACACGGAAGAGAAACCACAATTCAGCTTGCTTTAGTAGCATATCGCCTACTTTCCAACTACCTGTTGATTCACCATAAGGCCCAAATTAGGGTTAGCAAACTCAGGCTAGGGTTAGGGTTAGAAAAACTATGGCATATCCAGACATCAACATGTGTTTTTATGACAGTTCTGCTCCCCACACGGATGAGAAACCACAATTCAGCTTGCTTTAGTAGCATATTGCCTACTTTCCAACTACCTGTTGATTCACCATAAGGCCCAAATTAGGGTTAGCAAACTCAGGCTAGGGTTATGGTTAGAAAAACTATGGCATATCCAGACATCAACATGTGTTTTTATGACAGTACTGCTCCCCACAAGGATGAGAAAACAAAATTCAGCATGCTTTAGTAGCATATTGAGTACTTTCCAACTACCTGTTGATTCACCATAAGGCCCCAAATTAGGGTTAGCAAACTCAGGCTAGGGTTATGGTTAGAAAAACTATGGCATATCCAGATATCAACATGTGTTTTTATGACAGTTCTGCTCCCCACACGGATGAGAAACCACAATTCAGCTTGCTTTAGTAGCATATTGCCTACTTTCCAACTACCTGTTGATTCATCATAAGGCCCAAATTAGGGTTAGCAAACTCAGGCTAGGGTTATGGTTAGAAAAACTATGGCATATCCAGACATCAACATGTGTTTTTATGACAGTACTGCTCCCCACAAGGATGAGAAAACAAAATTCAGCATGCTTTAGTAGCATATTGACTACTTTCCAACTACCTGTTGATTCACCATAAGGCCCCAAATTAGGGTTAGCAAACTCAGGCTAGGGTTAGCGTTAGAAAAACTATGGCATATCCAGACATCAACATGTGTTTTTATGATAGTTCTGCTCCCCACACGGATGAGAAACCACAATTCAGCTTGCTTTAGTAGCATATTGCCTACTTTCCAACTACCTGTTGATTCACCATAAGGCCCCAAATTAGGGTTAGCAAACTCAGGCTAGGGTTAGGGTTAGAAAAACTATGGCATATCCAGACATCAACATGTGTTTTTATGATAGTTCTGCTCCCCTCACGGATGAGAAACCACAATTCAGCTTGCTTTAGTAGCATATTGCCTACTTTCCAACTACCTGTTGATTCACCATAAGGCCCAAATTAGGGTTAGCAAACTCAGGCTAGGGTTAGGGTTAGAAAAACTATGGCATATCCAGACATCAACATGTGTTTTTATGATAGTTCTGCTCCCCACACGGATGAGAAACCACAATTCAGCTTGCTTTAGTAGCATATTGCCTACTTTCCAACTACCTGTTGATTCACCATAAGGCCCAAATTACGGTTAGCAAACTCAGGCTAGGGTTAGGGTTAGAAAAACTATGGCATATCCAGACATCAACATGTGTTTTTATGACAGTTCTGCTCCCCACACGGATGAGAAACCACAATTCAGCTTGCTTTAGTAGCATATTGCCTACTTTCCAACTACCTGTTGATTCACCATAAGGCCCAAATTAGGGTTAGCAAACTCAGGCTAGGGTTAGGGTTAGAATAACTATGGCATATCCAGACATCAACATGTGTTTTTATGACAGTTCTCCTCCCCACACGGATGAGAAACCACAATTCAGCTTGCTTTAGTAGCATATTGCCTACTTTCCAACTACCTGTTGATTCACCATAAGGCCCAAATTAGGGTTAGCAAACTCAGGCTAGGGTTAGGGTTAGAAAAACTATGGCATATCCAGACATCAACATGTGTTTTTATGACAGTTCTGCTCCCCACACGGATGAGAAACCACAATTCAGCTTGCTTTAGTAGCATATTGCCTACTTTCCAACTACCTGTTGATTCACCATAAGGCCCCAAATTAGGGTTAGCAAACTCAGGCTAAGGTTAGGGTTAGAAAAACTATGGCATATCCAGACATCAACATGTGTTTTTATGACAGTTCTGCTCCCCACACGGATGAGAAACCACAATTCAGCTTGCTTTAGTAGCATATTGCCTACTTTCCAACTACCTGTTGATTCACCATAAGGCCCAAATTAGGGTTAGCAAACTCAGGCTAGGGTTAGGGTTAGAAAAACTATGGCATATCCAGACATCAACATGTGTTTTTATGACAGTTCTGCTCCCCACACGGATGAGAAACCACAATTCAGCTTGCTTTAGTAGCATATTGCCTACTTTCCAACTACCTGTTGATTCACCATAAGGCCCCAAATTAGGGTTAGCAAACTCAGGCTAAGGTTAGGGTTAGAATAACTATGGCATATCCAGACATCAACATGTGTTTTTATGACAGTTCTGCTCCCCACACGGATGAGAAACCACAATTCAGCTTGCTTTAGTAGCATATTGCCTACTTTCCAACTACCTGTTGATTCACCATAAGGCCCAAATTAGGGTTAGCAAACTCAGGCTAGGGTTAGGGTTAGAAAAACTATGGCATATCCAGACATCAACATGTGTTTTTATGACAGTTCTGCTCCCCACACGGATGAGAAACCGCAATTCAGCTTGCTTTAGTAGCATATTGCCTACTTTCCAACTACCTGTTGATTCACCATAAGGCCCAAATTAGGGTTAGCAAACTCAGGCTACGGTTAGGGTTAGAAAAACTATGGCATATCCAGACATCAACATGTGTTTTTATGACAGTTCTGCTCCCCACACGGATGAGAAACCACAATTCAGCTTGCTTTAGTAGCATATTGCCTACTTTCCAACTACCTGTTGATTCACCATAAGGCCCCAAATTAAGGTTAGCAAACTCAGGCTAGGGTTAAGGTTAGAAAAACTATGGCATATCCAGACATCAACATGTGTTTTTATGACAGTACTGCTCCCCACACGGATGAGAAAACAAAATTCAGCATGCTTTAGTAGCATATTGAGTACTTTCCAACTACCTGTTGATTCACCCTAAGGCCCCAAATTAGGGTTAGCAAACTCAGGCTATGGTTAGGGTAAGAAAAACTATGGCATATCCAGACATCAACATGTGTTTTTATGACAGTTCTGCTCCCCACAAAGATGAGAAAACAAAATTCAGCATGCTTTAGTAGCATATTGACTACTTTCCAACTACCTGTTGATTCACCATAAGGCCCCAAATTAGGGTTAGCAAACTCAGGCTAGGGTTATGGTTAGAAAAACTATGGCATATCCAGACATCAACATGTGTTTTCATGACAGTTCTGCTCCCCACACGGATGAGAAACCACAATTCAGCTTGCTTTAGTAGCATATTGCCTACTTTCCAACTACCTGTTGATTCATCATAAGGCCCAAATTAGGGTTAGCAAACTCAGGCTAGGGTTATGGTTAGAAAAACTATGGCATATCCAGACATCAACATGTGTTTTTATGACAGTACTGCTCCCCACAAGGATGAGAAAACAAAATTCAGCATGCTTTAGTAGCATATTGACTACTTTCCAACTACCTGTTGATTCACCATAAGGCCCCAAATTAGGGTTAGCAAACTCAGGCTAGGGTTAGGGTTAGAAAAACTATGGCATATCCAGACATCAACATGTGTTTTTATGACAGTTCTGCTCCCCACACGGATGAGAAACCACAATTCAGCTTGCTTTAGTAGCATATTGCCTACTTTCCAACTACCTGTTGATTCACCATAAGGCCCAAATTAGGGTTAGCAAACGCAGGCTAAGGTTAGGGTTAGAATAACTATGGCATATCCAGACATCAACATGTGTTTTTATGACAGTTCTCCTCCCCACACGGATGAGAAACCACAATTCAGCTTGCTTTAGTAGCATATTGCCTACTTTCCAACTACCTGTTGATTCACCATAAGGCCCAAATTAGGGTTAGCAAACTCAGGCTATGGTTAGGGTTAGAAAAACTATGGCATATCCAGACATCAACATGTGTTTTTATGACAGTTCTGCTCCCCACACGGATGAGAAACCACAATTCAGCTTGCTTTAGTAGCATATTGCCTACTTTCCAACTACCTGTTGATTCACCATAAGGCCCAAATTAGGGTTAGCAAACTCTGGCTATGGTTAAGGTTAGAAAAACTATGGCATATCGAGACATATACATGTGTTTTTATGACAGTTCTGCTCCCCACACGGAAGAGAAACCACAATTCAGCTTGCTTTAGTAGCATATCGCCTACTTTCCAACTACCTGTTGATTCACCATAAGGCCCCAAATTAGGGTTAGCAAACTCAGGCTACGGTTAGGGTTAGAAAAACTATGGCATATCCAGACATCAACATGTGTTTTTATGACAGTTCTGCTCCCCACACGGATGAGAAACCACAATTCAGCTTGCTTTAGTAGCATATTGCCTACTTTCCAACTACCTGTTGATTCACCATAAGGCCCAAATTAGGGTTAGCAAACGCAGGCTATGGTTAGGGTTAGAAAAACTATGGCATATCCAGACATCAACATGTGTTTTTATGACAGTTCTGCTCCCCACACGGATGAGAAACCACAATTCAGCTTGCTTTAGTAGCATATTGCCTACTTTCCAACTACCTGTTGATTCACCATAAGGCCCAAATTAGGGTTAGCAAACGCAGGCTAAGGTTAGGGTTAGAATAACTATGGCATATCCAGACATCAACATGTGTTTTTATGACAGTTCTCCTCCCCACACGGATGAGAAACCACAATTCAGCTTGCTTTAGTAGCATATTGCCGACTTTCCAACTACCTGTTGATTCACCATAAGGCCCAAATTAGGGTTAGCAAACTCAGGCTATGGTTAGGGTTAGAAAAACTATGGCATATCCAGACATCAACATGTGTTTTTATGACAGTTCTGCTCCCCACACGGATGAGAAACCACAATTCAGCTTGCTTTAGTAGCATATTGCCTACTTTCCAACTACCTGTTGATTCACCATAAGGCCCCAAATTAGGGTTAGCAAACTCAGGCTAAGGTTAGGGTTAGAATAACTATGGCATATCCAGACATCAACATGTGTTTTTATGACAGTTCTGCTCCCCACACGGATGAGAAACCACAATTCAGCTTGCTTTAGTAGCATATTGCCTACTTTCCAACTACCTGTTGATTCACCATAAGGCCCAAATTAGGGTTAGCAAACTCAGGCTATGGTTAGGGTTAGAAAAACTATGGCATATCCAGACATCAACATGTGTTTTTATGACAGTTCTGCTCCCCACACGGATGAGAAACCACAATTCAGCTTGCTTTAGTAGCATATTGCCTACTTTCCAACTACCTGTTGATTCACCATAAGGCCCAAATTAGGGTTAGCAAACTCAGGCTAGGGTTAGGGTTAGAAAAACTATGGCATATCCAGACATCAACATGTGTTTTTATGACAGTTCTGCTCCCCACACGGATGAGAAACCGCAATTCAGCTTGCTTTAGTAGCATATTGCCTACTTTCCAACTACCTGTTGATTCACCATAAGGCCCAAATTAGGGTTAGCAAACTCAGGCTAGGGTTAGGGTTAGAAAAACTATGGCATATCCAGACATCAACATGTGTTTTTATGACAGTTCTGCTCCCCACACGGATGAGAAACCGCAATTCAGCTTGCTTTAGTAGCATATTGCCTACTTTCCAACTACCTGTTGATTCACCATAAGGCCCAAATTAGGGTTAGCAAACTCAGGCTACGGTTAGGGTTAGAAAAACTATGGCATATCCAGACATCAACATGTGTTTTTATGACAGTTCTGCTCCCCACACGGATGAGAAACCACAATTCAGCTTGCTTTAGTAGCATATTGCCTACTTTCCAACTACCTGTTGATTCACCATAAGGCCCCAAATTAAGGTTAGCAAACTCAGGCTAGGGTTAAGGTTAGAAAAACTATGGCATATCCAGACATCAACATGTGTTTTTATGACAGTACTGCTCCCCACACGGATGAGAAAACAAAATTCAGCATGCTTTAGTAGCATATTGAGTACTTTCCAACTACCTGTTGATTCACCCTAAGGCCCCAAATTAGGGTTAGCAAACTCAGGCTATGGTTAGGGTAAGAAAAACTATGGCATATCCAGACATCAACATGTGTTTTTATGACAATTCTGCTCCCCACAAAGATGAGAAAACAAAATTCAGCATGCTTTAGTAGCATATTGACTACTTTCCAACTACCTGTTGATTCACCATAAGGCCCCAAATTAGGGTTAGCAAACTCAGGCTAGGGTTATGGTTAGAAAAACTATGGCATATCCAGACATCAACATGTGTTTTCATGACAGTTCTGCTCCCCACACGGATGAGAAACCACAATTCAGCTTGCTTTAGTAGCATATTGCCTACTTTCCAACTACCTGTTGATTCATCATAAGGCCCAAATTAGGGTTAGCAAACTCAGGCTAGGGTTATGGTTAGAAAAACTATGGCATATCCAGACATCAACATGTGTTTTTATGACAGTACTGCTCCCCACAAGGATGAGAAAACAAAATTCAGCATGCTTTAGTAGCATATTGACTACTTTCCAACTACCTGTTGATTCACCATAAGGCCCCAAATTAGGGTTAGCAAACTCAGGCTAGGGTTAGGGTTAGAAAAACTATGGCATATCCAGACATCAACATGTGTTTTTATGACAGTTCTGCTCCCCACACGGATGAGAAACCACAATTCAGCTTGCTTTAGTAGCATATTGCCTACTTTCCAACTACCTGTTGATTCACCATAAGGCCCAAATTAGGGTTAGCAAACGCAGGCTAAGGTTAGGGTTAGAATAACTATGGCATATCCAGACATCAACATGTGTTTTTATGACAGTTCTCCTCCCCACACGGATGAGAAACCACAATTCAGCTTGCTTTAGTAGCATATTGCCTACTTTCCAACTACCTGTTGATTCACCATAAGGCCCAAATTAGGGTTAGCAAACTCAGGCTATGGTTAGGGTTAGAAAAACTATGGCATATCCAGACATCAACATGTGTTTTTATGACAGTTCTGCTCCCCACACGGATGAGAAACCACAATTCAGCTTGCTTTAGTAGCATATTGCCTACTTTCCAACTACCTGTTGATTCACCATAAGGCCCAAATTAGGGTTAGCAAACTCTGGCTATGGTTAAGGTTAGAAAAACTATGGCATATCGAGACATATACATGTGTTTTTATGACAGTTCTGCTCCCCACACGGAAGAGAAACCACAATTCAGCTTGCTTTAGTAGCATATCGCCTACTTTCCAACTACCTGTTGATTCACCATAAGGCCCCAAATTAGGGTTAGCAAACTCAGGCTACGGTTACGGTTAGAAAAACTATGGCATATCCAGACATCAACATGTGTTTTTATGACAGTTCTGCTCCCCACACGGATGAGAAACCACAATTCAGCTTGCTTTAGTAGCATATTGCCTACTTTCCAACTACCTGTTGATTCACCATAAGGCCCAAATTAGGGTTAGCAAACGCAGGCTATGGTTAGGGTTAGAAAAACTATGGCATATCCAGACATCAACATGTGTTTTTATGACAGTTCTGCTCCCCACACGGATGAGAAACCACAATTCAGCTTGCTTTAGTAGCATATTGCCTACTTTCCAACTACCTGTTGATTCACCATAAGGCCCAAATTAGGGTTAGCAAACGCAGGCTAAGGTTAGGGTTAGAATAACTATGGCATATCCAGACATCAACATGTGTTTTTATGACAGTTCTCCTCCCCACACGGATGAGAAACCACAATTCAGCTTGCTTTAGTAGCATATTGCCGACTTTCCAACTACCTGTTGATTCACCATAAGGCCCAAATTAGGGTTAGCAAACTCAGGCTATGGTTAGGGTTAGAAAAACTATGGCATATCCAGACATCAACATGTGTTTTTATGACAGTTCTGCTCCCCACACGGATGAGAAACCACAATTCAGCTTGCTTTAGTAGCATATTGCCTACTTTCCAACTACCTGTTGATTCACCATAAGGCCCCAAATTAGGGTTAGCAAACTCAGGCTAAGGTTAGGGTTAGAATAACTATGGCATATCCAGACATCAACATGTGTTTTTATGACAGTTCTGCTCCCCACACGGATGAGAAACCACAATTCAGCTTGCTTTAGTAGCATATTGCCTACTTTCCAACTACCTGTTGATTCACCATAAGGCCCAAATTAGGGTTAGCAAACTCAGGCTATGGTTAGGGTTAGAAAAACTATGGCATATCCAGACATCAACATGTGTTTTTATGACAGTTCTGCTCCCCACACGGATGAGAAACCACAATTCAGCTTGCTTTAGTAGCATATTGCCTACTTTCCAACTACCTGTTGATTCACCATAAGGCCCAAATTAGGGTTAGCAAACTCTGGCTATGGTTAAGGTTAGAAAAACTATGGCATATCGAGACATATACATGTGTTTTTATGACAGTTCTGCTCCCCACACGGAAGAGAAACCACAATTCAGCTTGCTTTAGTAGCATATCGCCTACTTTCCAACTACCTGTTGATTCACCATAAGGCCCCAAATTAGGGTTAGCAAACTCAGGCTACGGTTAGGGTTAGAAAAACTATGGCATATCCAGACATCAACATGTGTTTTTATGACAGTTCTGCTCCCCACACGGATGAGAAACCACAATTCAGCTTGCTTTAGTAGCATATTGCCTACTTTCCAACTACCTGTTGATTCACCATAAGGCCCAAATTAGGGTTAGCAAACGCAGGCTATGGTTAGGGTTAGAAAAACTATGGCATATCCAGACATCAACATGTGTTTTTATGACAGTTCTGCTCCCCACACGGATGAGAAACCACAATTCAGCTTGCTTTAGTAGCATATTGCCTACTTTCCAACTACCTGTTGATTCACCATAAGGCCCAAATTAGGGTTAGCAAACGCAGGCTAAGGTTAGGGTTAGAATAACTATGGCATATCCAGACATCAACATGTGTTTTTATGACAGTTCTCCTCCCCACACGGATGAGAAACCACAATTCAGCTTGCTTTAGTAGCATATTGCCGACTTTCCAACTACCTGTTGATTCACCATAAGGCCCAAATTAGGGTTAGCAAACTCAGGCTATGGTTAGGGTTAGAAAAACTATGGCATATCCAGACATCAACATGTGTTTTTATGACAGTTCTGCTCCCCACACGGATGAGAAACCACAATTCAGCTTGCTTTAGTAGCATATTGCCTACTTTCCAACTACCTGTTGATTCACCATAAGGCCCCAAATTAGGGTTAGCAAACTCAGGCTAAGGTTAGGGTTAGAATAACTATGGCATATCCAGACATCAACATGTGTTTTTATGACAGTTCTGCTCCCCACACGGATGAGAAACCACAATTCAGCTTGCTTTAGTAGCATATTGCCTACTTTCCAACTACCTGTTGATTCACCATAAGGCCCAAATTAGGGTTAGCAAACTCAGGCTATGGTTAGGGTTAGAAAAACTATGGCATATCCAGACATCAACATGTGTTTTTATGACAGTTCTGCTCCCCACACGGATGAGAAACCACAATTCAGCTTGCTTTAGTAGCATATTGCCTACTTTCCAACTACCTGTTGATTCACCATAAGGCCCAAATTAGGGTTAGCAAACTCAGGCTAGGGTTAGGGTTAGAAAAACTATGGCATATCCAGACATCAACATGTGTTTTTATGACAGTTCTGCTCCCCACACGGATGAGAAACCGCAATTCAGCTTGCTTTAGTAGCATATTGCCTACTTTCCAACTACCTGTTGATTCACCATAAGGCCCAAATTAGGGTTAGCAAACTCAGGCTAGGGTTAGGGTTAGAAAAACTATGGCATATCCAGACATCAACATGTGTTTTTATGACAGTTCTGCTCCCCACACGGATGAGAAACCGCAATTCAGCTTGCTTTAGTAGCATATTGCCTACTTTCCAACTACCTGTTGATTCACCATAAGGCCCAAATTAGGGTTAGCAAACTCAGGCTACGGTTAGGGTTAGAAAAACTATGGCATATCCAGACATCAACATGTGTTTTTATGACAGTTCTGCTCCCCACACGGATGAGAAACCACAATTCAGCTTGCTTTAGTAGCATATTGCCTACTTTCCAACTACCTGTTGATTCACCATAAGGCCCCAAATTAAGGTTAGCAAACTCAGGCTAGGGTTAAGGTTAGAAAAACTATGGCATATCCAGACATCAACATGTGTTTTTATGACAGTACTGCTCCCCACACGGATGAGAAAACAAAATTCAGCATGCTTTAGTAGCATATTGAGTACTTTCCAACTACCTGTTGATTCACCCTAAGGCCCCAAATTAGGGTTAGCAAACTCAGGCTATGGTTAGGGTAAGAAAAACTATGGCATATCCAGACATCAACATGTGTTTTTATGACAGTTCTGCTCCCCACAAAGATGAGAAAACAAAATTCAGCATGCTTTAGTAGCATATTGACTACTTTCCAACTACCTGTTGATTCACCATAAGGCCCCAAATTAGGGTTAGCAAACTCAGGCTAGGGTTATGGTTAGAAAAACTATGGCATATCCAGACATCAACATGTGTTTTCATGACAGTTCTGCTCCCCACACGGATGAGAAACCACAATTCAGCTTGCTTTAGTAGCATATTGCCTACTTTCCAACTACCTGTTGATTCATCATAAGGCCCAAATTAGGGTTAGCAAACTCAGGCTAGGGTTATGGTTAGAAAAACTATGGCATATCCAGACATCAACATGTGTTTTTATGACAGTACTGCTCCCCACAAGGATGAGAAAACAAAATTCAGCATGCTTTAGTAGCATATTGACTACTTTCCAACTACCTGTTGATTCACCATAAGGCCCCAAATTAGGGTTAGCAAACTCAGGCTAGGGTTAGGGTTAGAAAAACTATGGCATATCCAGACATCAACATGTGTTTTTATGACAGTTCTGCTCCCCACACGGATGAGAAACCACAATTCAGCTTGCTTTAGTAGCATATTGCCTACTTTCCAACTACCTGTTGATTCACCATAAGGCCCAAATTAGGGTTAGCAAACGCAGGCTAAGGTTAGGGTTAGAATAACTATGGCATATCCAGACATCAACATGTGTTTTTATGACAGTTCTCCTCCCCACACGGATGAGAAACCACAATTCAGCTTGCTTTAGTAGCATATTGCCTACTTTCCAACTACCTGTTGATTCACCATAAGGCCCAAATTAGGGTTAGCAAACTCAGGCTATGGTTAGGGTTAGAAAAACTATGGCATATCCAGACATCAACATGTGTTTTTATGACAGTTCTGCTCCCCACACGGATGAGAAACCACAATTCAGCTTGCTTTAGTAGCATATTGCCTACTTTCCAACTACCTGTTGATTCACCATAAGGCCCAAATTAGGGTTAGCAAACTCTGGCTATGGTTAAGGTTAGAAAAACTATGGCATATCGAGACATATACATGTGTTTTTATGACAGTTCTGCTCCCCACACGGAAGAGAAACCACAATTCAGCTTGCTTTAGTAGCATATCGCCTACTTTCCAACTACCTGTTGATTCACCATAAGGCCCCAAATTAGGGTTAGCAAACTCAGGCTACGGTTACGGTTAGAAAAACTATGGCATATCCAGACATCAACATGTGTTTTTATGACAGTTCTGCTCCCCACACGGATGAGAAACCACAATTCAGCTTGCTTTAGTAGCATATTGCCTACTTTCCAACTACCTGTTGATTCACCATAAGGCCCAAATTAGGGTTAGCAAACGCAGGCTATGGTTAGGGTTAGAAAAACTATGGCATATCCAGACATCAACATGTGTTTTTATGACAGTTCTGCTCCCCACACGGATGAGAAACCACAATTCAGCTTGCTTTAGTAGCATATTGCCTACTTTCCAACTACCTGTTGATTCACCATAAGGCCCAAATTAGGGTTAGCAAACGCAGGCTAAGGTTAGGGTTAGAATAACTATGGCATATCCAGACATCAACATGTGTTTTTATGACAGTTCTCCTCCCCACACGGATGAGAAACCACAATTCAGCTTGCTTTAGTAGCATATTGCCGACTTTCCAACTACCTGTTGATTCACCATAAGGCCCAAATTAGGGTTAGCAAACTCAGGCTATGGTTAGGGTTAGAAAAACTATGGCATATCCAGACATCAACATGTGTTTTTATGACAGTTCTGCTCCCCACACGGATGAGAAACCACAATTCAGCTTGCTTTAGTAGCATATTGCCTACTTTCCAACTACCTGTTGATTCACCATAAGGCCCCAAATTAGGGTTAGCAAACTCAGGCTAAGGTTAGGGTTAGAATAACTATGGCATATCCAGACATCAACATGTGTTTTTATGACAGTTCTGCTCCCCACACGGATGAGAAACCACAATTCAGCTTGCTTTAGTAGCATATTGCCTACTTTCCAACTACCTGTTGATTCACCATAAGGCCCAAATTAGGGTTAGCAAACTCAGGCTATGGTTAGGGTTAGAAAAACTATGGCATATCCAGACATCAACATGTGTTTTTATGACAGTTCTGCTCCCCACACGGATGAGAAACCACAATTCAGCTTGCTTTAGTAGCATATTGCCTACTTTCCAACTACCTGTTGATTCACCATAAGGCCCAAATTAGGGTTAGCAAACTCAGGCTAGGGTTAGGGTTAGAAAAACTATGGCATATCCAGACATCAACATGTGTTTTTATGACAGTTCTGCTCCCCACACGGATGAGAAACCGCAATTCAGCTTGCTTTAGTAGCATATTGCCTACTTTCCAACTACCTGTTGATTCACCATAAGGCCCAAATTAGGGTTAGCAAACTCAGGCTAGGGTTAGGGTTAGAAAAACTATGGCATATCCAGACATCAACATGTGTTTTTATGACAGTTCTCCTCCCCACACGGATGAGAAACCACAATTCAGCTTGCTTTAGTAGCATATTGCCTACTTTCCAACTACCTGTTGATTCACCATAAGGCCCAAATTAGGGTTAGCAAACTCAGGCTACGGTTAGGGTTAGAAAAACTATGGCATATCCAGACATCAACATGTGTTTTTATGACAGTTCTGCTCCCCACACGGATGAGAAACCACAATTCAGCTTGCTTTAGTAGCATATTGCCTACTTTCCAACTACCTGTTGATTCACCATAAGGCCCCAAATTAAGGTTAGCAAACTCAGGCTAGGGTTAAGGTTAGAAAAACTATGGCATATCCAGACATCAACATGTGTTTTTATGACAGTACTGCTCCCCACATGGATGAGAAAACAAAATTCAGCATGCTTTAGTAGCATATTGAGTACTTTCCAACTACCTGTTGATTCACCCTAAGGCCCCAAATTAGGGTTAGCAAACTCAGGCTAGGGTTAGGGTAAGAAAAACTATGGCATATCCAGACATCAACATGTGTTTTTATGACAGTTCTGCTCCCCACAAAGATGAGAAAACAAAATTCAGCATGCTTTAGTAGCATATTGACTACTTTCCAACTACCTGTTGATTCACCATAAGGCCCCAAATTAGGGTTAGCAAACTCAGGCTAGGGTTATGGTTAGAAAAACTATGGCATATCCAGACATCAACATGTGTTTTTATGACAGTTCTGCTCCCCACACGGATGAGAAACCACAATTCAGCTTGCTTTAGTAGCATATTGCCTACTTTCCAACTACCTGTTGATTCATCATAAGGCCCAAATTAGGGTTAGCAAACTCAGGCTAGGGTTATGGTTAGAAAAACTATGGCATATCCAGACATCAACATGTGTTTTTATGACAGTACTGCTCCCCACAAGGATGAGAAAACAAAATTCAGCATGCTTTAGTAGCATATTGACTACTTTCCAACTACCTGTTGATTCACCATAAGGCCCCAAATTAGGGTTAGCAAACTCAGGCTAGGGTTAGGGTTAGAAAAACTATGGCATATCCAGACATCAACATGTGTTTTTATGACAGTTCTGCTCCCCACACGGATGAGAAACCACAATTCAGCTTGCTTTAGTAGCATATTGCCTACTTTCCAACTACCTGTTGATTCACCATAAGGCCCAAATTAGGGTTAGCAAACGCAGGCTAAGGTTAGGGTTAGAATAACTATGGCATATCCAGACATCAACATGTGTTTTTATGACAGTTCTCCTCCCCACACGGATGAGAAACCACAATTCAGCTTGCTTTAGTAGCATATTGCCTACTTTCCAACTACCTGTTGATTCACCATAAGGCCCAAATTAGGGTTAGCAAACTCAGGCTATGGTTAGGGTTAGAAAAACTATGGCATATCCAGACATCAACATGTGTTTTTATGACAGTTCTGCTCCCCACACGGATGAGAAACCACAATTCAGCTTGCTTTAGTAGCATATTGCCTACTTTCCAACTACCTGTTGATTCACCATAAGGCCCAAATTAGGGTTAGCAAACTCTGGCTATGGTTAAGGTTAGAAAAACTATGGCATATCGAGACATATACATGTGTTTTTATGACAGTTCTGCTCCCCACACGGAAGAGAAACCACAATTCAGCTTGCTTTAGTAGCATATCGCCTACTTTCCAACTACCTGTTGATTCACCATAAGGCCCCAAATTAGGGTTAGCAAACTCAGGCTACGGTTAGGGTTAGAAAAACTATGGCATATCCAGACATCAACATGTGTTTTTATGACAGTTCTGCTCCCCACACGGATGAGAAACCACAATTCAGCTTGCTTTAGTAGCATATTGCCTACTTTCCAACTACCTGTTGATTCACCATAAGGCCCAAATTAGGGTTAGCAAACGCAGGCTAAGGTTTTGGTTAGAATAACTATGGCATATCCAGACATCAGCATGTGTTTTTATGACAGTTCTCCTCCCCACACGGATGAGAAACCACAATTCAGCTTGCTTTAGTAGCATATTGCCTACTTTCCAACTACCTGTTGATTCACCATAAGGCCCAAATTAGGGTTAGCAAACTCAGGCTATGGTTAGGGTTAGAAAAACTATGGCATATCCAGACATCAACATGTGTTTTTATGACAGTTCTGCTCCCCACACGGATGAGAAACCACAATTCAGCTTGCTTTAGTAGCATATTGCCTACTTTCCAACTACCTGTTGATTCATCATAAGGCCCAAATTAGGGTTAGCAAACTCAGGCTAGGGTTATGGTTAGAAAAACTATGGCATATCCAGACATCAACATGTGTTTTTATGACAGTACTGCTCCCCACAAGGATGAGAAAACAAAATTCAGCATGCTTTAGTAGCATATTGACTACTTTCCAACTACCTGTTGATTCACCATAAGGCCCCAAATTAGGGTTAGCAAACTCATGCTAGGGTTAGGGTTAGAAAAACTATGGCATATCCAGACATCAACATGTGTTTTTATGACAGTTCTGCTCCCCACACGGATGAGAAACCACAATTCAGCTTGCTTTAGTAGCATATTGCCTACTTTCCAACTACCTGTTGATTCACCATAAGGCCCAAATTAGGGTTAGCAAACGCAGGCTAAGGTTAGGGTTAGAATAACTATGGCATATCCAGACATCAACATGTGTTTTTATGACAGTTCTCCTCCCCACACGGATGAGAAACCACAATTCAGCTTGCTTTAGTAGCATATTGCCTACTTTCCAACTACCTGTTGATTCACCATAAGGCCCAAATTAGGGTTAGCAAACTCAGGCTATGGTTAGGGTTAGAAAAACTATGGCATATCCAGACATCAACATGTGTTTTTATGACAGTTCTGCTCCCCACACGGATGAGAAACCACAATTCAGCTTGCTTTAGTAGCATATTGCCTACTTTCCAACTACCTGTTGATTCACCATAAGGCCCAAATTAGGGTTAGCAAACTCAGGCTATGGTTAAGGTTAGAAAAACTATGGCATATCGAGACATCAACATGTGTTTTTATGACAGTTCTGCTCCCCACACGGAAGAGAAACCACAATTCAGCTTGCTTTAGTAGCATATCGCCTACTTTCCAACTACCTGTTGATTCACCATAAGGCCCCAAATTAGGGTTAGCAAACTCAGGCTACGGTTAGGGTTAGAAAAACTATGGCATATCCAGACATCAACATGTGTTTTTATGACAGTTCTGCTCCCCACACGGATGAGAAGCCACAATTCAGCTTGCTTTAGTAGCATATTGCCTACTTTCCAACTACCTGTTGATTCACCATAAGGCCCAAATTAGGGTTAGCAAACGCAGGCTAAGGTTATGGTTAGAATAACTATGGCATATCCAGACATCAGCATGTGTTTTTATGACAGTTCTCCTCCCCACACGGATGAGAAACCACAATTCAGCTTGCTTTAGTAGCATATTGCCTACTTTCCAACTACCTGTTGATTCACCATAAGGCCCAAATTAGGGTTAGCAAACTCAGGCTATGGTTAAGGTTAGAAAAACTATGGCATATCGAGACATCAACATGTGTTTTTATGACAGTTCTGCTCCCCACACGGAAGAGAAACCACAATTCAGCTTGCTTTAGTAGCATATCGCCTACTTTCCAACAACCTGTTGATTCACCCTAAGGCCCCAAATTAGGGTTAGCAAACTCAGGCTAAGGTTAGGGTTAGAATAACTATGGCATATCCAGACATCAACATGTATTTTTATGACAGTTCTGCTCCCCACACGGATGAGAAACCACAATTCAGCTTGCTTTAGTAGCATATTGCCTACTTTCCAACTACCTGTTGATTCACCATAAGGCCCCAAATTAGGGTTAGCAAACTCAGGCTAAGGTTACGGTTAGAATAACTATGGCATATCCAGACATCAACATGTGTTTTTATGACAGTTCTGCTCCCCACACGGATGAGAAACCACAATTCAGCTTGCTTTAGTAGCATATTGCCTACTTTCCAACTACCTGTTGATTCACCATAAGGCCCAAATTAGGGTTAGCAAACTCAGGCTATGGTTAGGGTTAGAAAAACTATGGCATATCCAGACATCAACATGTGTTTTTATGACAGTTCTGCTCCCCACACGGATGAGAAAACAAAATTCAGCATGCTTTAGTAGCATATTGAGTACTTTCCAACTACCTGTTGATTCACCCTAAGGCCCCAAATTAGGGTTAGCAAACTCAGGCTAGGGTTAGGGTAAGAAAAACTATGGCATATCCAGACATCAACATGTGTTTTTATGACAGTTCTGCTCCCCACACGGATGAGAAACCACAATTCAGCTTGCTTTAGTAGCATATTGCCTACTTTCCAACTACCTGTTGATTCATCATAAGGCCCAAATTAGGGTTAGCAAACTCAGGCTAGGGTTATGGTTAGAAAAACTATGGCATATCCAGACATCAACATGTGTTTTTATGACAGTACTGCTCCCCACAAGGATGAGAAAACAAAATTCAGCATGCTTTAGTAGCATATTGACTACTTTCCAACTACCTGTTGATTCACCATAAGGCCCCAAATTAGGGTTAGCAAACTCAGGCTAGGGTTAGGGTTAGAAAAACTATGGCATATCCAGACATCAACATGTGTTTTTATGACAGTTCTGCTCCCCACACGGATGAGAAACCACAATTCAGCTTGCTTTAGTAGCATATTGCCTACTTTCCAACTACCTGTTGATTCACCATAAGGCCCAAATTAGGGTTAGCAAACGCAGGCTAAGGTTAGGGTTAGAATAACTATGGCATATCCAGACATCAACATGTGTTTTTATGACAGTTCTCCTCCCCACACGGATGAGAAACCACAATTCAGCTTGCTTTAGTAGCATATTGCCTACTTTCCAACTACCTGTTGATTCACCATAAGGCCCAAATTAGGGTTAGCAAACTCAGGCTATGGTTAGGGTTAGAAAAACTATGGCATATCCAGACATCAACATGTGTTTTTATGACAGTTCTGCTCCCCACACGGATGAGAAACCACAATTCAGCTTGCTTTAGTAGCATATTGCCTACTTTCCAACTACCTGTTGATTCACCATAAGGCCCAAATTAGGGTTAGCAAACTCTGGCTATGGTTAAGGTTAGAAAAACTATGGCATATCGAGACATATACATGTGTTTTTATGACAGTTCTGCTCCCCACACGGAAGAGAAACCACAATTCAGCTTGCTTTAGTAGCATATCGCCTACTTTCCAACTACCTGTTGATTCACCATAAGGCCCCAAATTAGGGTTAGCAAACTCAGGCTACGGTTAGGGTTAGAAAAACTATGGCATATCCAGACATCAACATGTGTTTTTATGACAGTTCTGCTCCCCACACGGATGAGAAAACAAAATTCAGCATGCTTTAGTAGCATATTGAGTACTTTCCAACTACCTGTTGATTCACCCTAAGGCCCCAAATTAGGGTTAGCAAACTCAGGCTAGGGTTAGGGTAAGAAAAACTATGGCATATCCAGACATCAACATGTGTTTTTATGACAGTTCTGCTCCCCACACGGATGAGAAACCACAATTCAGCTTGCTTTAGTAGCATATTGCCTACTTTCCAACTACCTGTTGATTCATCATAAGGCCCAAATTAGGGTTAGCAAACTCAGGCTAGGGTTATGGTTAGAAAAACTATGGCATATCCAGACATCAACATGTGTTTTTATGACAGTACTGCTCCCCACAAGGATGAGAAAACAAAATTCAGCATGCTTTAGTAGCATATTGACTACTTTCCAACTACCTGTTGATTCACCATAAGGCCCCAAATTAGGGTTAGCAAACTCAGGCTAGGGTTAGGGTTAGAAAAACTATGGCATATCCAGACATCAACATGTGTTTTTATGACAGTTCTGCTCCCCACACGGATGAGAAACCACAATTCAGCTTGCTTTAGTAGCATATTGCCTACTTTCCAACTACCTGTTGATTCACCATAAGGCCCAAATTAGGGTTAGCAAACGCAGGCTAAGGTTAGGGTTAGAATAACTATGGCATATCCAGACATCAACATGTGTTTTTATGACAGTTCTCCTCCCCACACGGATGAGAAACCACAATTCAGCTTGCTTTAGTAGCATATTGCCTACTTTCCAACTACCTGTTGATTCACCATAAGGCCCAAATTAGGGTTAGCAAACTCAGGCTATGGTTAGGGTTAGAAAAACTATGGCATATCCAGACATCAACATGTGTTTTTATGACAGTTCTGCTCCCCACACGGATGAGAAACCACAATTCAGCTTGCTTTAGTAGCATATTGCCTACTTTCCAACTACCTGTTGATTCACCATAAGGCCCAAATTAGGGTTAGCAAACTCTGGCTATGGTTAAGGTTAGAAAAACTATGGCATATCGAGACATATACATGTGTTTTTATGACAGTTCTGCTCCCCACACGGAAGAGAAACCACAATTCAGCTTGCTTTAGTAGCATATCGCCTACTTTCCAACTACCTGTTGATTCACCATAAGGCCCCAAATTAGGGTTAGCAAACTCAGGCTACGGTTAGGGTTAGAAAAACTATGGCATATCCAGACATCAACATGTGTTTTTATGACAGTTCTGCTCCCCACACGGATGAGAAACCACAATTCAGCTTGCTTTAGTAGCATATTGCCTACTTTCCAACTACCTGTTGATTCACCATAAGGCCCAAATTAGGGTTAGCAAACGCAGGCTAAGGTTTTGGTTAGAATAACTATGGCATATCCAGACATCAGCATGTGTTTTTATGACAGTTCTCCTCCCCACACGGATGAGAAACCACAATTCAGCTTGCTTTAGTAGCATATTGCCTACTTTCCAACTACCTGTTGATTCACCATAAGGCCCAAATTAGGGTTAGCAAACTCAGGCTATGGTTAGGGTTAGAAAAACTATGGCATATCCAGACATCAACATGTGTTTTTATGACAGTTCTGCTCCCCACACGGATGAGAAACCACAATTCAGCTTGCTTTAGTAGCATATTGCCTACTTTCCAACTACCTGTTGATTCATCATAAGGCCCAAATTAGGGTTAGCAAACTCAGGCTAGGGTTATGGTTAGAAAAACTATGGCATATCCAGACATCAACATGTGTTTTTATGACAGTACTGCTCCCCACAAGGATGAGAAAACAAAATTCAGCATGCTTTAGTAGCATATTGACTACTTTCCAACTACCTGTTGATTCACCATAAGGCCCCAAATTAGGGTTAGCAAACTCATGCTAGGGTTAGGGTTAGAAAAACTATGGCATATCCAGACATCAACATGTGTTTTTATGACAGTTCTGCTCCCCACACGGATGAGAAACCACAATTCAGCTTGCTTTAGTAGCATATTGCCTACTTTCCAACTACCTGTTGATTCACCATAAGGCCCAAATTAGGGTTAGCAAACGCAGGCTAAGGTTAGGGTTAGAATAACTATGGCATATCCAGACATCAACATGTGTTTTTATGACAGTTCTCCTCCCCACACGGATGAGAAACCACAATTCAGCTTGCTTTAGTAGCATATTGCCTACTTTCCAACTACCTGTTGATTCACCATAAGGCCCAAATTAGGGTTAGCAAACTCAGGCTATGGTTAGGGTTAGAAAAACTATGGCATATCCAGACATCAACATGTGTTTTTATGACAGTTCTGCTCCCCACACGGATGAGAAACCACAATTCAGCTTGCTTTAGTAGCATATTGCCTACTTTCCAACTACCTGTTGATTCACCATAAGGCCCAAATTAGGGTTAGCAAACTCAGGCTATGGTTAAGGTTAGAAAAACTATGGCATATCGAGACATCAACATGTGTTTTTATGACAGTTCTGCTCCCCACACGGAAGAGAAACCACAATTCAGCTTGCTTTAGTAGCATATCGCCTACTTTCCAACTACCTGTTGATTCACCATAAGGCCCCAAATTAGGGTTAGCAAACTCAGGCTACGGTTAGGGTTAGAAAAACTATGGCATATCCAGACATCAACATGTGTTTTTATGACAGTTCTGCTCCCCACACGGATGAGAAGCCACAATTCAGCTTGCTTTAGTAGCATATTGCCTACTTTCCAACTACCTGTTGATTCACCATAAGGCCCAAATTAGGGTTAGCAAACGCAGGCTAAGGTTATGGTTAGAATAACTATGGCATATCCAGACATCAGCATGTGTTTTTATGACAGTTCTCCTCCCCACACGGATGAGAAACCACAATTCAGCTTGCTTTAGTAGCATATTGCCTACTTTCCAACTACCTGTTGATTCACCATAAGGCCCAAATTACGGTTAGCAAACTCAGGCTATGGTTAAGGTTAGAAAAACTATGGCATATCGAGACATCAACATGTGTTTTTATGACAGTTCTGCTCCCCACACGGAAGAGAAACCACAATTCAGCTTGCTTTAGTAGCATATCGCCTACTTTCCAACAACCTGTTGATTCACCCTAAGGCCCCAAATTAGGGTTAGCAAACTCAGGCTAAGGTTAGGGTTAGAATAACTATGGCATATCCAGACATCAACATGTATTTTTATGACAGTTCTGCTCCCCACACGGATGAGAAACCACAATTCAGCTTGCTTTAGTAGCATATTGCCTACTTTCCAACTACCTGTTGATTCACCATAAGGCCCCAAATTAGGGTTAGCAAACTCAGGCTAAGGTTACGGTTAGAATAACTATGGCATATCCAGACATCAACATGTGTTTTTATGACAGTTCTGCTCCCCACACGGATGAGAAACCACAATTCAGCTTGCTTTAGTAGCATATTGCCTACTTTCCAACTACCTGTTGATTCACCATAAGGCCCAAATTAGGGTTAGCAAACTCAGGCTATGGTTAGGGTTAGAAAAACTATGGCATATCCAGACATCAACATGTGTTTTTATGACAGTTCTGCTCCCCACACGGATGAGAAAACAAAATTCAGCATGCTTTAGTAGCATATTGAGTACTTTCCAACTACCTGTTGATTCACCCTAAGGCCCCAAATTAGGGTTAGCAAACTCAGGCTAGGGTTAGGGTAAGAAAAACTATGGCATATCCAGACATCAACATGTGTTTTTATGACAGTTCTGCTCCCCACACGGATGAGAAACCACAATTCAGCTTGCTTTAGTAGCATATTGCCTACTTTCCAACTACCTGTTGATTCATCATAAGGCCCAAATTAGGGTTAGCAAACTCAGGCTAGGGTTATGGTTAGAAAAACTATGGCATATCCAGACATCAACATGTGTTTTTATGACAGTACTGCTCCCCACAAGGATGAGAAAACAAAATTCAGCATGCTTTAGTAGCATATTGACTACTTTCCAACTACCTGTTGATTCACCATAAGGCCCCAAATTAGGGTTAGCAAACTCATGCTAGGGTTAGGGTTAGAAAAACTATGGCATATCCAGACATCAACATGTGTTTTTATGACAGTTCTGCTCCCCACACGGATGAGAAACCACAATTCAGCTTGCTTTAGTAGCATATTGCCTACTTTCCAACTACCTGTTGATTCACCATAAGGCCCAAATTAGGGTTAGCAAACGCAGGCTAAGGTTAGGGTTAGAATAACTATGGCATATCCAGACATCAACATGTGTTTTTATGACAGTTCTCCTCCCCACACGGATGAGAAACCACAATTCAGCTTGCTTTAGTAGCATATTGCCTACTTTCCAACTACCTGTTGATTCACCATAAGGCCCAAATTAGGGTTAGCAAACTCAGGCTATGGTTAGGGTTAGAAAAACTATGGCATATCCAGACATCAACATGTGTTTTTATGACAGTTCTGCTCCCCACACGGATGAGAAACCACAATTCAGCTTGCTTTAGTAGCATATTGCCTACTTTCCAACTACCTGTTGATTCACCATAAGGCCCAAATTAGGGTTAGCAAACTCAGGCTATGGTTAAGGTTAGAAAAACTATGGCATATCGAGACATCAACATGTGTTTTTATGACAGTTCTGCTCCCCACACGGAAGAGAAACCACAATTCAGCTTGCTTTAGTAGCATATCGCCTACTTTCCAACTACCTGTTGATTCACCATAAGGCCCCAAATTAGGGTTAGCAAACTCAGGCTACGGTTAGGGTTAGAAAAACTATGGCATATCCAGACATCAACATGTGTTTTTATGACAGTTCTGCTCCCCACACGGATGAGAAGCCACAATTCAGCTTGCTTTAGTAGCATATTGCCTACTTTCCAACTACCTGTTGATTCACCATAAGGCCCAAATTAGGGTTAGCAAACGCAGGCTAAGGTTATGGTTAGAATAACTATGGCATATCCAGACATCAGCATGTGTTTTTATGACAGTTCTCCTCCCCACACGGATGAGAAACCACAATTCAGCTTGCTTTAGTAGCATATTGCCTACTTTCCAACTACCTGTTGATTCACCATAAGGCCCAAATTAGGGTTAGCAAACTCAGGCTATGGTTAAGGTTAGAAAAACTATGGCATATCGAGACATCAACATGTGTTTTTATGACAGTTCTGCTCCCCACACGGAAGAGAAACCACAATTCAGCTTGCTTTAGTAGCATATCGCCTACTTTCCAACAACCTGTTGATTCACCCTAAGGCCCCAAATTAGGGTTAGCAAACTCAGGCTAAGGTTAGGGTTAGAATAACTATGGCATATCCAGACATCAACATGTATTTTTATGACAGTTCTGCTCCCCACACGGATGAGAAACCACAATTCAGCTTGCTTTAGTAGCATATTGCCTACTTTCCAACTACCTGTTGATTCACCATAAGGCCCCAAATTAGGGTTAGCAAACTCAGGCTAAGGTTACGGTTAGAATAACTATGGCATATCCAGACATCAACATGTGTTTTTATGACAGTTCTGCTCCCCACACGGATGAGAAACCACAATTCAGCTTGCTTTAGTAGCATATTGCCTACTTTCCAACTACCTGTTGATTCACCATAAGGCCCAAATTAGGGTTAGCAAACTCAGGCTATGGTTAGGGTTAGAAAAACTATGGCATATCCAGACATCAACATGTGTTTTTATGACAGTTCTGCTCCCCACACGGATGAGAAAACAAAATTCAGCATGCTTTAGTAGCATATTGAGTACTTTCCAACTACCTGTTGATTCACCCTAAGGCCCCAAATTAGGGTTAGCAAACTCAGGCTAGGGTTAGGGTAAGAAAAACTATGGCATATCCAGACATCAACATGTGTTTTTATGACAGTTCTGCTCCCCACACGGATGAGAAACCACAATTCAGCTTGCTTTAGTAGCATATTGCCTACTTTCCAACTACCTGTTGATTCATCATAAGGCCCAAATTAGGGTTAGCAAACTCAGGCTAGGGTTATGGTTAGAAAAACTATGGCATATCCAGACATCAACATGTGTTTTTATGACAGTACTGCTCCCCACAAGGATGAGAAAACAAAATTCAGCATGCTTTAGTAGCATATTGACTACTTTCCAACTACCTGTTGATTCACCATAAGGCCCCAAATTAGGGTTAGCAAACTCAGGCTAGGGTTAGGGTTAGAAAAACTATGGCATATCCAGACATCAACATGTGTTTTTATGACAGTTCTGCTCCCCACACGGATGAGAAACCACAATTCAGCTTGCTTTAGTAGCATATTGCCTACTTTCCAACTACCTGTTGATTCACCATAAGGCCCAAATTAGGGTTAGCAAACGCAGGCTAAGGTTAGGGTTAGAATAACTATGGCATATCCAGACATCAACATGTGTTTTTATGACAGTTCTCCTCCCCACACGGATGAGAAACCACAATTCAGCTTGCTTTAGTAGCATATTGCCTACTTTCCAACTACCTGTTGATTCACCATAAGGCCCAAATTAGGGTTAGCAAACTCAGGCTATGGTTAGGGTTAGAAAAACTATGGCATATCCAGACATCAACATGTGTTTTTATGACAGTTCTGCTCCCCACACGGATGAGAAACCACAATTCAGCTTGCTTTAGTAGCATATTGCCTACTTTCCAACTACCTGTTGATTCACCATAAGGCCCAAATTAGGGTTAGCAAACTCTGGCTATGGTTAAGGTTAGAAAAACTATGGCATATCGAGACATATACATGTGTTTTTATGACAGTTCTGCTCCCCACACGGAAGAGAAACCACAATTCAGCTTGCTTTAGTAGCATATCGCCTACTTTCCAACTACCTGTTGATTCACCATAAGGCCCCAAATTAGGGTTAGCAAACTCAGGCTACGGTTAGGGTTAGAAAAACTATGGCATATCCAGACATCAACATGTGTTTTTATGACAGTTCTGCTCCCCACACGGATGAGAAAACAAAATTCAGCATGCTTTAGTAGCATATTGAGTACTTTCCAACTACCTGTTGATTCACCCTAAGGCCCCAAATTAGGGTTAGCAAACTCAGGCTAGGGTTAGGGTAAGAAAAACTATGGCATATCCAGACATCAACATGTGTTTTTATGACAGTTCTGCTCCCCACACGGATGAGAAACCACAATTCAGCTTGCTTTAGTAGCATATTGCCTACTTTCCAACTACCTGTTGATTCATCATAAGGCCCAAATTAGGGTTAGCAAACTCAGGCTAGGGTTATGGTTAGAAAAACTATGGCATATCCAGACATCAACATGTGTTTTTATGACAGTACTGCTCCCCACAAGGATGAGAAAACAAAATTCAGCATGCTTTAGTAGCATATTGACTACTTTCCAACTACCTGTTGATTCACCATAAGGCCCCAAATTAGGGTTAGCAAACTCAGGCTAGGGTTAGGGTTAGAAAAACTATGGCATATCCAGACATCAACATGTGTTTTTATGACAGTTCTGCTCCCCACACGGATGAGAAACCACAATTCAGCTTGCTTTAGTAGCATATTGCCTACTTTCCAACTACCTGTTGATTCACCATAAGGCCCAAATTAGGGTTAGCAAACGCAGGCTAAGGTTAGGGTTAGAATAACTATGGCATATCCAGACATCAACATGTGTTTTTATGACAGTTCTCCTCCCCACACGGATGAGAAACCACAATTCAGCTTGCTTTAGTAGCATATTGCCTACTTTCCAACTACCTGTTGATTCACCATAAGGCCCAAATTAGGGTTAGCAAACTCAGGCTATGGTTAGGGTTAGAAAAACTATGGCATATCCAGACATCAACATGTGTTTTTATGACAGTTCTGCTCCCCACACGGATGAGAAACCACAATTCAGCTTGCTTTAGTAGCATATTGCCTACTTTCCAACTACCTGTTGATTCACCATAAGGCCCAAATTAGGGTTAGCAAACTCTGGCTATGGTTAAGGTTAGAAAAACTATGGCATATCGAGACATATACATGTGTTTTTATGACAGTTCTGCTCCCCACACGGAAGAGAAACCACAATTCAGCTTGCTTTAGTAGCATATCGCCTACTTTCCAACTACCTGTTGATTCACCATAAGGCCCCAAATTAGGGTTAGCAAACTCAGGCTACGGTTAGGGTTAGAAAAACTATGGCATATCCAGACATCAACATGTGTTTTTATGACAGTTCTGCTCCCCACACGGATGAGAAACCACAATTCAGCTTGCTTTAGTAGCATATTGCCTACTTTCCAACTACCTGTTGATTCACCATAAGGCCCAAATTAGGGTTAGCAAACGCAGGCTAAGGTTTTGGTTAGAATAACTATGGCATATCCAGACATCAGCATGTGTTTTTATGACAGTTCTCCTCCCCACACGGATGAGAAACCACAATTCAGCTTGCTTTAGTAGCATATTGCCTACTTTCCAACTACCTGTTGATTCACCATAAGGCCCAAATTAGGGTTAGCAAACTCAGGCTATGGTTAGGGTTAGAAAAACTATGGCATATCCAGACATCAACATGTGTTTTTATGACAGTTCTGCTCCCCACACGGATGAGAAACCACAATTCAGCTTGCTTTAGTAGCATATTGCCTACTTTCCAACTACCTGTTGATTCATCATAAGGCCCAAATTAGGGTTAGCAAACTCAGGCTAGGGTTATGGTTAGAAAAACTATGGCATATCCAGACATCAACATGTGTTTTTATGACAGTACTGCTCCCCACAAGGATGAGAAAACAAAATTCAGCATGCTTTAGTAGCATATTGACTACTTTCCAACTACCTGTTGATTCACCATAAGGCCCCAAATTAGGGTTAGCAAACTCATGCTAGGGTTAGGGTTAGAAAAACTATGGCATATCCAGACATCAACATGTGTTTTTATGACAGTTCTGCTCCCCACACGGATGAGAAACCACAATTCAGCTTGCTTTAGTAGCATATTGCCTACTTTCCAACTACCTGTTGATTCACCATAAGGCCCAAATTAGGGTTAGCAAACGCAGGCTAAGGTTAGGGTTAGAATAACTATGGCATATCCAGACATCAACATGTGTTTTTATGACAGTTCTCCTCCCCACACGGATGAGAAACCACAATTCAGCTTGCTTTAGTAGCATATTGCCTACTTTCCAACTACCTGTTGATTCACCATAAGGCCCAAATTAGGGTTAGCAAACTCAGGCTATGGTTAGGGTTAGAAAAACTATGGCATATCCAGACATCAACATGTGTTTTTATGACAGTTCTGCTCCCCACACGGATGAGAAACCACAATTCAGCTTGCTTTAGTAGCATATTGCCTACTTTCCAACTACCTGTTGATTCACCATAAGGCCCAAATTAGGGTTAGCAAACTCAGGCTATGGTTAAGGTTAGAAAAACTATGGCATATCGAGACATCAACATGTGTTTTTATGACAGTTCTGCTCCCCACACGGAAGAGAAACCACAATTCAGCTTGCTTTAGTAGCATATCGCCTACTTTCCAACTACCTGTTGATTCACCATAAGGCCCCAAATTAGGGTTAGCAAACTCAGGCTACGGTTAGGGTTAGAAAAACTATGGCATATCCAGACATCAACATGTGTTTTTATGACAGTTCTGCTCCCCACACGGATGAGAAGCCACAATTCAGCTTGCTTTAGTAGCATATTGCCTACTTTCCAACTACCTGTTGATTCACCATAAGGCCCAAATTAGGGTTAGCAAACGCAGGCTAAGGTTATGGTTAGAATAACTATGGCATATCCAGACATCAGCATGTGTTTTTATGACAGTTCTCCTCCCCACACGGATGAGAAACCACAATTCAGCTTGCTTTAGTAGCATATTGCCTACTTTCCAACTACCTGTTGATTCACCATAAGGCCCAAATTACGGTTAGCAAACTCAGGCTATGGTTAAGGTTAGAAAAACTATGGCATATCGAGACATCAACATGTGTTTTTATGACAGTTCTGCTCCCCACACGGAAGAGAAACCACAATTCAGCTTGCTTTAGTAGCATATCGCCTACTTTCCAACAACCTGTTGATTCACCCTAAGGCCCCAAATTAGGGTTAGCAAACTCAGGCTAAGGTTAGGGTTAGAATAACTATGGCATATCCAGACATCAACATGTATTTTTATGACAGTTCTGCTCCCCACACGGATGAGAAACCACAATTCAGCTTGCTTTAGTAGCATATTGCCTACTTTCCAACTACCTGTTGATTCACCATAAGGCCCCAAATTAGGGTTAGCAAACTCAGGCTAAGGTTACGGTTAGAATAACTATGGCATATCCAGACATCAACATGTGTTTTTATGACAGTTCTGCTCCCCACACGGATGAGAAACCACAATTCAGCTTGCTTTAGTAGCATATTGCCTACTTTCCAACTACCTGTTGATTCACCATAAGGCCCAAATTAGGGTTAGCAAACTCAGGCTATGGTTAGGGTTAGAAAAACTATGGCATATCCAGACATCAACATGTGTTTTTATGACAGTTCTGCTCCCCACACGGATGAGAAAACAAAATTCAGCATGCTTTAGTAGCATATTGAGTACTTTCCAACTACCTGTTGATTCACCCTAAGGCCCCAAATTAGGGTTAGCAAACTCAGGCTAGGGTTAGGGTAAGAAAAACTATGGCATATCCAGACATCAACATGTGTTTTTATGACAGTTCTGCTCCCCACACGGATGAGAAACCACAATTCAGCTTGCTTTAGTAGCATATTGCCTACTTTCCAACTACCTGTTGATTCATCATAAGGCCCAAATTAGGGTTAGCAAACTCAGGCTAGGGTTATGGTTAGAAAAACTATGGCATATCCAGACATCAACATGTGTTTTTATGACAGTACTGCTCCCCACAAGGATGAGAAAACAAAATTCAGCATGCTTTAGTAGCATATTGACTACTTTCCAACTACCTGTTGATTCACCATAAGGCCCCAAATTAGGGTTAGCAAACTCATGCTAGGGTTAGGGTTAGAAAAACTATGGCATATCCAGACATCAACATGTGTTTTTATGACAGTTCTGCTCCCCACACGGATGAGAAACCACAATTCAGCTTGCTTTAGTAGCATATTGCCTACTTTCCAACTACCTGTTGATTCACCATAAGGCCCAAATTAGGGTTAGCAAACGCAGGCTAAGGTTAGGGTTAGAATAACTATGGCATATCCAGACATCAACATGTGTTTTTATGACAGTTCTCCTCCCCACACGGATGAGAAACCACAATTCAGCTTGCTTTAGTAGCATATTGCCTACTTTCCAACTACCTGTTGATTCACCATAAGGCCCAAATTAGGGTTAGCAAACTCAGGCTATGGTTAGGGTTAGAAAAACTATGGCATATCCAGACATCAACATGTGTTTTTATGACAGTTCTGCTCCCCACACGGATGAGAAACCACAATTCAGCTTGCTTTAGTAGCATATTGCCTACTTTCCAACTACCTGTTGATTCACCATAAGGCCCAAATTAGGGTTAGCAAACTCAGGCTATGGTTAAGGTTAGAAAAACTATGGCATATCGAGACATCAACATGTGTTTTTATGACAGTTCTGCTCCCCACACGGAAGAGAAACCACAATTCAGCTTGCTTTAGTAGCATATCGCCTACTTTCCAACTACCTGTTGATTCACCATAAGGCCCCAAATTAGGGTTAGCAAACTCAGGCTACGGTTAGGGTTAGAAAAACTATGGCATATCCAGACATCAACATGTGTTTTTATGACAGTTCTGCTCCCCACACGGATGAGAAGCCACAATTCAGCTTGCTTTAGTAGCATATTGCCTACTTTCCAACTACCTGTTGATTCACCATAAGGCCCAAATTAGGGTTAGCAAACGCAGGCTAAGGTTATGGTTAGAATAACTATGGCATATCCAGACATCAGCATGTGTTTTTATGACAGTTCTCCTCCCCACACGGATGAGAAACCACAATTCAGCTTGCTTTAGTAGCATATTGCCTACTTTCCAACTACCTGTTGATTCACCATAAGGCCCAAATTAGGGTTAGCAAACTCAGGCTATGGTTAAGGTTAGAAAAACTATGGCATATCGAGACATCAACATGTGTTTTTATGACAGTTCTGCTCCCCACACGGAAGAGAAACCACAATTCAGCTTGCTTTAGTAGCATATCGCCTACTTTCCAACAACCTGTTGATTCACCCTAAGGCCCCAAATTAGGGTTAGCAAACTCAGGCTAAGGTTAGGGTTAGAATAACTATGGCATATCCAGACATCAACATGTATTTTTATGACAGTTCTGCTCCCCACACGGATGAGAAACCACAATTCAGCTTGCTTTAGTAGCATATTGCCTACTTTCCAACTACCTGTTGATTCACCATAAGGCCCCAAATTAGGGTTAGCAAACTCAGGCTAAGGTTACGGTTAGAATAACTATGGCATATCCAGACATCAACATGTGTTTTTATGACAGTTCTGCTCCCCACACGGATGAGAAACCACAATTCAGCTTGCTTTAGTAGCATATTGCCTACTTTCCAACTACCTGTTGATTCACCATAAGGCCCAAATTAGGGTTAGCAAACTCAGGCTATGGTTAGGGTTAGAAAAACTATGGCATATCCAGACATCAACATGTGTTTTTATGACAGTTCTGCTCCCCACACGGATGAGAAAACAAAATTCAGCATGCTTTAGTAGCATATTGAGTACTTTCCAACTACCTGTTGATTCACCCTAAGGCCCCAAATTAGGGTTAGCAAACTCAGGCTAGGGTTAGGGTAAGAAAAACTATGGCATATCCAGACATCAACATGTGTTTTTATGACAGTTCTGCTCCCCACACGGATGAGAAACCACAATTCAGCTTGCTTTAGTAGCATATTGCCTACTTTCCAACTACCTGTTGATTCATCATAAGGCCCAAATTAGGGTTAGCAAACTCAGGCTAGGGTTATGGTTAGAAAAACTATGGCATATCCAGACATCAACATGTGTTTTTATGACAGTACTGCTCCCCACAAGGATGAGAAAACAAAATTCAGCATGCTTTAGTAGCATATTGACTACTTTCCAACTACCTGTTGATTCACCATAAGGCCCCAAATTAGGGTTAGCAAACTCAGGCTAGGGTTAGGGTTAGAAAAACTATGGCATATCCAGACATCAACATGTGTTTTTATGACAGTTCTGCTCCCCACACGGATGAGAAACCACAATTCAGCTTGCTTTAGTAGCATATTGCCTACTTTCCAACTACCTGTTGATTCACCATAAGGCCCAAATTAGGGTTAGCAAACGCAGGCTAAGGTTAGGGTTAGAATAACTATGGCATATCCAGACATCAACATGTGTTTTTATGACAGTTCTCCTCCCCACACGGATGAGAAACCACAATTCAGCTTGCTTTAGTAGCATATTGCCTACTTTCCAACTACCTGTTGATTCACCATAAGGCCCAAATTAGGGTTAGCAAACTCAGGCTATGGTTAGGGTTAGAAAAACTATGGCATATCCAGACATCAACATGTGTTTTTATGACAGTTCTGCTCCCCACACGGATGAGAAACCACAATTCAGCTTGCTTTAGTAGCATATTGCCTACTTTCCAACTACCTGTTGATTCACCATAAGGCCCAAATTAGGGTTAGCAAACTCTGGCTATGGTTAAGGTTAGAAAAACTATGGCATATCGAGACATATACATGTGTTTTTATGACAGTTCTGCTCCCCACACGGAAGAGAAACCACAATTCAGCTTGCTTTAGTAGCATATCGCCTACTTTCCAACTACCTGTTGATTCACCATAAGGCCCCAAATTAGGGTTAGCAAACTCAGGCTACGGTTAGGGTTAGAAAAACTATGGCATATCCAGACATCAACATGTGTTTTTATGACAGTTCTGCTCCCCACACGGATGAGAAAACAAAATTCAGCATGCTTTAGTAGCATATTGAGTACTTTCCAACTACCTGTTGATTCACCCTAAGGCCCCAAATTAGGGTTAGCAAACTCAGGCTAGGGTTAGGGTAAGAAAAACTATGGCATATCCAGACATCAACATGTGTTTTTATGACAGTTCTGCTCCCCACACGGATGAGAAACCACAATTCAGCTTGCTTTAGTAGCATATTGCCTACTTTCCAACTACCTGTTGATTCATCATAAGGCCCAAATTAGGGTTAGCAAACTCAGGCTAGGGTTATGGTTAGAAAAACTATGGCATATCCAGACATCAACATGTGTTTTTATGACAGTACTGCTCCCCACAAGGATGAGAAAACAAAATTCAGCATGCTTTAGTAGCATATTGACTACTTTCCAACTACCTGTTGATTCACCATAAGGCCCCAAATTAGGGTTAGCAAACTCAGGCTAGGGTTAGGGTTAGAAAAACTATGGCATATCCAGACATCAACATGTGTTTTTATGACAGTTCTGCTCCCCACACGGATGAGAAACCACAATTCAGCTTGCTTTAGTAGCATATTGCCTACTTTCCAACTACCTGTTGATTCACCATAAGGCCCAAATTAGGGTTAGCAAACGCAGGCTAAGGTTAGGGTTAGAATAACTATGGCATATCCAGACATCAACATGTGTTTTTATGACAGTTCTCCTCCCCACACGGATGAGAAACCACAATTCAGCTTGCTTTAGTAGCATATTGCCTACTTTCCAACTACCTGTTGATTCACCATAAGGCCCAAATTAGGGTTAGCAAACTCAGGCTATGGTTAGGGTTAGAAAAACTATGGCATATCCAGACATCAACATGTGTTTTTATGACAGTTCTGCTCCCCACACGGATGAGAAACCACAATTCAGCTTGCTTTAGTAGCATATTGCCTACTTTCCAACTACCTGTTGATTCACCATAAGGCCCAAATTAGGGTTAGCAAACTCTGGCTATGGTTAAGGTTAGAAAAACTATGGCATATCGAGACATATACATGTGTTTTTATGACAGTTCTGCTCCCCACACGGAAGAGAAACCACAATTCAGCTTGCTTTAGTAGCATATCGCCTACTTTCCAACTACCTGTTGATTCACCATAAGGCCCCAAATTAGGGTTAGCAAACTCAGGCTACGGTTAGGGTTAGAAAAACTATGGCATATCCAGACATCAACATGTGTTTTTATGACAGTTCTGCTCCCCACACGGATGAGAAACCACAATTCAGCTTGCTTTAGTAGCATATTGCCTACTTTCCAACTACCTGTTGATTCACCATAAGGCCCAAATTAGGGTTAGCAAACGCAGGCTAAGGTTTTGGTTAGAATAACTATGGCATATCCAGACATCAGCATGTGTTTTTATGACAGTTCTCCTCCCCACACGGATGAGAAACCACAATTCAGCTTGCTTTAGTAGCATATTGCCTACTTTCCAACTACCTGTTGATTCACCATAAGGCCCAAATTAGGGTTAGCAAACTCAGGCTATGGTTAGGGTTAGAAAAACTATGGCATATCCAGACATCAACATGTGTTTTTATGACAGTTCTGCTCCCCACACGGATGAGAAACCACAATTCAGCTTGCTTTAGTAGCATATTGCCTACTTTCCAACTACCTGTTGATTCATCATAAGGCCCAAATTAGGGTTAGCAAACTCAGGCTAGGGTTATGGTTAGAAAAACTATGGCATATCCAGACATCAACATGTGTTTTTATGACAGTACTGCTCCCCACAAGGATGAGAAAACAAAATTCAGCATGCTTTAGTAGCATATTGACTACTTTCCAACTACCTGTTGATTCACCATAAGGCCCCAAATTAGGGTTAGCAAACTCATGCTAGGGTTAGGGTTAGAAAAACTATGGCATATCCAGACATCAACATGTGTTTTTATGACAGTTCTGCTCCCCACACGGATGAGAAACCACAATTCAGCTTGCTTTAGTAGCATATTGCCTACTTTCCAACTACCTGTTGATTCACCATAAGGCCCAAATTAGGGTTAGCAAACGCAGGCTAAGGTTAGGGTTAGAATAACTATGGCATATCCAGACATCAACATGTGTTTTTATGACAGTTCTCCTCCCCACACGGATGAGAAACCACAATTCAGCTTGCTTTAGTAGCATATTGCCTACTTTCCAACTACCTGTTGATTCACCATAAGGCCCAAATTAGGGTTAGCAAACTCAGGCTATGGTTAGGGTTAGAAAAACTATGGCATATCCAGACATCAACATGTGTTTTTATGACAGTTCTGCTCCCCACACGGATGAGAAACCACAATTCAGCTTGCTTTAGTAGCATATTGCCTACTTTCCAACTACCTGTTGATTCACCATAAGGCCCAAATTAGGGTTAGCAAACTCAGGCTATGGTTAAGGTTAGAAAAACTATGGCATATCGAGACATCAACATGTGTTTTTATGACAGTTCTGCTCCCCACACGGAAGAGAAACCACAATTCAGCTTGCTTTAGTAGCATATCGCCTACTTTCCAACTACCTGTTGATTCACCATAAGGCCCCAAATTAGGGTTAGCAAACTCAGGCTACGGTTAGGGTTAGAAAAACTATGGCATATCCAGACATCAACATGTGTTTTTATGACAGTTCTGCTCCCCACACGGATGAGAAGCCACAATTCAGCTTGCTTTAGTAGCATATTGCCTACTTTCCAACTACCTGTTGATTCACCATAAGGCCCAAATTAGGGTTAGCAAACGCAGGCTAAGGTTATGGTTAGAATAACTATGGCATATCCAGACATCAGCATGTGTTTTTATGACAGTTCTCCTCCCCACACGGATGAGAAACCACAATTCAGCTTGCTTTAGTAGCATATTGCCTACTTTCCAACTACCTGTTGATTCACCATAAGGCCCAAATTACGGTTAGCAAACTCAGGCTATGGTTAAGGTTAGAAAAACTATGGCATATCGAGACATCAACATGTGTTTTTATGACAGTTCTGCTCCCCACACGGAAGAGAAACCACAATTCAGCTTGCTTTAGTAGCATATCGCCTACTTTCCAACAACCTGTTGATTCACCCTAAGGCCCCAAATTAGGGTTAGCAAACTCAGGCTAAGGTTAGGGTTAGAATAACTATGGCATATCCAGACATCAACATGTATTTTTATGACAGTTCTGCTCCCCACACGGATGAGAAACCACAATTCAGCTTGCTTTAGTAGCATATTGCCTACTTTCCAACTACCTGTTGATTCACCATAAGGCCCCAAATTAGGGTTAGCAAACTCAGGCTAAGGTTACGGTTAGAATAACTATGGCATATCCAGACATCAACATGTGTTTTTATGACAGTTCTGCTCCCCACACGGATGAGAAACCACAATTCAGCTTGCTTTAGTAGCATATTGCCTACTTTCCAACTACCTGTTGATTCACCATAAGGCCCAAATTAGGGTTAGCAAACTCAGGCTATGGTTAGGGTTAGAAAAACTATGGCATATCCAGACATCAACATGTGTTTTTATGACAGTTCTGCTCCCCACACGGATGAGAAAACAAAATTCAGCATGCTTTAGTAGCATATTGAGTACTTTCCAACTACCTGTTGATTCACCCTAAGGCCCCAAATTAGGGTTAGCAAACTCAGGCTAGGGTTAGGGTAAGAAAAACTATGGCATATCCAGACATCAACATGTGTTTTTATGACAGTTCTGCTCCCCACACGGATGAGAAACCACAATTCAGCTTGCTTTAGTAGCATATTGCCTACTTTCCAACTACCTGTTGATTCATCATAAGGCCCAAATTAGGGTTAGCAAACTCAGGCTAGGGTTATGGTTAGAAAAACTATGGCATATCCAGACATCAACATGTGTTTTTATGACAGTACTGCTCCCCACAAGGATGAGAAAACAAAATTCAGCATGCTTTAGTAGCATATTGACTACTTTCCAACTACCTGTTGATTCACCATAAGGCCCCAAATTAGGGTTAGCAAACTCATGCTAGGGTTAGGGTTAGAAAAACTATGGCATATCCAGACATCAACATGTGTTTTTATGACAGTTCTGCTCCCCACACGGATGAGAAACCACAATTCAGCTTGCTTTAGTAGCATATTGCCTACTTTCCAACTACCTGTTGATTCACCATAAGGCCCAAATTAGGGTTAGCAAACGCAGGCTAAGGTTAGGGTTAGAATAACTATGGCATATCCAGACATCAACATGTGTTTTTATGACAGTTCTCCTCCCCACACGGATGAGAAACCACAATTCAGCTTGCTTTAGTAGCATATTGCCTACTTTCCAACTACCTGTTGATTCACCATAAGGCCCAAATTAGGGTTAGCAAACTCAGGCTATGGTTAGGGTTAGAAAAACTATGGCATATCCAGACATCAACATGTGTTTTTATGACAGTTCTGCTCCCCACACGGATGAGAAACCACAATTCAGCTTGCTTTAGTAGCATATTGCCTACTTTCCAACTACCTGTTGATTCACCATAAGGCCCAAATTAGGGTTAGCAAACTCAGGCTATGGTTAAGGTTAGAAAAACTATGGCATATCGAGACATCAACATGTGTTTTTATGACAGTTCTGCTCCCCACACGGAAGAGAAACCACAATTCAGCTTGCTTTAGTAGCATATCGCCTACTTTCCAACTACCTGTTGATTCACCATAAGGCCCCAAATTAGGGTTAGCAAACTCAGGCTACGGTTAGGGTTAGAAAAACTATGGCATATCCAGACATCAACATGTGTTTTTATGACAGTTCTGCTCCCCACACGGATGAGAAGCCACAATTCAGCTTGCTTTAGTAGCATATTGCCTACTTTCCAACTACCTGTTGATTCACCATAAGGCCCAAATTAGGGTTAGCAAACGCAGGCTAAGGTTATGGTTAGAATAACTATGGCATATCCAGACATCAGCATGTGTTTTTATGACAGTTCTCCTCCCCACACGGATGAGAAACCACAATTCAGCTTGCTTTAGTAGCATATTGCCTACTTTCCAACTACCTGTTGATTCACCATAAGGCCCAAATTAGGGTTAGCAAACTCAGGCTATGGTTAAGGTTAGAAAAACTATGGCATATCGAGACATCAACATGTGTTTTTATGACAGTTCTGCTCCCCACACGGAAGAGAAACCACAATTCAGCTTGCTTTAGTAGCATATCGCCTACTTTCCAACAACCTGTTGATTCACCCTAAGGCCCCAAATTAGGGTTAGCAAACTCAGGCTAAGGTTAGGGTTAGAATAACTATGGCATATCCAGACATCAACATGTATTTTTATGACAGTTCTGCTCCCCACACGGATGAGAAACCACAATTCAGCTTGCTTTAGTAGCATATTGCCTACTTTCCAACTACCTGTTGATTCACCATAAGGCCCCAAATTAGGGTTAGCAAACTCAGGCTAAGGTTACGGTTAGAATAACTATGGCATATCCAGACATCAACATGTGTTTTTATGACAGTTCTGCTCCCCACACGGATGAGAAAACAAAATTCAGCATGCTTTAGTAGCATATTGAGTACTTTCCAACTACCTGTTGATTCACCCTAAGGCCCCAAATTAGGGTTAGCAAACTCAGGCTAGGGTTAGGGTAAGAAAAACTATGGCATATCCAGACATCAACATGTGTTTTTATGACAGTTCTGCTCCCCACAAAGATGAGAAAACAAAATTCAGCATGCTTTAGTAGCATATTGACTACTTTCCAACTACCTGTTGATTCACCATAAGGCCCCAAATTAGGGTTAGCAAACTCAGGCTATGGTTAGGGTTAGAATAACTATGGCATATCCAGACATCAACATATGTTTTTATGACAGTTCTCCTCCCCACACGGATGAGAAACCACAATTCAGCTTGCTTTAGTAGCATATTGCCTACTTTCCAACTACCTGTTGATTCACCATAAGGCCCAAATTAGGGTTATCAAACTCAGGCTAGGGTTAGGGTTAGAAAAACTATGGCATATCCAGACATCAACATGTGTTTTTATGACAGTTCTGCTCCCCACATGGATGAGAAACCACAATTCAGCTTGCTTTAGTAGCATATTGCCTACTTTCCAACTACCTGTTGATTCACCATAAGGCCCCAAATTAGGGTTAGCAAACTCAGGCTACGGTTAGGGTTAGAAAAACTATGGCATATCCAGACATCAACATGTGTTTTTATGACAGTACTGCTCCCCACACGGATGAGAAAACAAAATTCAGCATGCTTTAGTAGCATATTGAGTACTTTCCAACTACCTGTTGATTCACCCTAAGGCCCCAAATTAGGGTTAGCAAACTCAGGCTAGGGTTAGGGTAAGAAAAACTATGGCATATCCAGACATTAACATGTGTTTTTATGACAGTTCTGCTCCCCACACGGATGAGAAACCACAATTCAGCTTGCTTTAGTAGCATATCGCCTACTTTCCAACAACCTGTTGATTCACCCTAAGGCCCCAAATTAGGGTTAGCAAACTCAGGCTAGGGTTAGGGTAAGAAAAACTATGGCATATCCAGACATCAACATGTGTTTTTATGACAGTTCTGCTCCCCACACGGATGAGAAACCACAATTCAGCTTGCTTTAGTAGCATATTGCCTACTTTCCAACTACCTGTTGATTCACCATAAGGCCCCAAATTAGGGTTAGCAAACTCAGGCTAGGGTTAGGGTTAGAAAAACTATGGCATATCCAGACATCAACATGTGTTTTTATGACAGTTCTGCTCCCCACACGGATGAGAAACCACAATTCAGCTTGCTTTAGTAGCATATTGCCTACTTTCCAACTACCTGTTGATTCACCATAAGGCCCAAATTAGGGTTAGCAAACTCAGGCTAGGGTTAGGGTTAGAAAAACTATGGCATATCCAGACATCAACATGTGTTTTTATGACAGTTCTGCTCCCCACATGGATGAGAAACCACAATTCAGCTTGCTTTAGTAGCATATTGCCTACTTTCCAACTACCTGTTGATTCACCATAAGGCCCCAAATTAGGGTTAGCAAACTCAGGCTAAGGTTAGGGTTAGAATAACTATGGCATATCCAGACATCAACATGTGTTTTTATGACAGTTCTGCTCCCCACACGGATGAGAAACCACAATTCAGCTTGCTTTAGTAGCATATTGCCTACTTTCCAACTACCTGTTGATTCACCATAAGGCCCAAATTAGGGTTAGCAAACTCAGGCTAGGGTTAGGGTTAGAAAAACTATGGCATATCCAGACATCAACATGTGTTTTTATGACAGTTCTGCTCCCCACACGGAAGAGAAACCACAATTCAGCTTGCTTTAGTAGCATATCGCCTACTTTCCAACAACCTGTTGATTCACCCTAAGGCCCCAAATTAGGGTTAGCAAACTCAGGCTAGGGTTAGGGTAAGAAAAACTATGGCATATCCAGACATCAACATGTGTTTTTATGACAGTTCTGCTCCCCACACGGATGAGAAACCACAATTCAGCTTGCTTTAGTAGCATATTGAGTACTTTCCAACTACCTGTTGATTCACCCTAAGGCCCCAAATTAGGGTTAGCAAACTCAGGCTAAGGTTAGGGTTAGAAAAACTATGGCATATCCAGACATCAACATGTGTTTTTATGACAGTTCTGCTCCCCACACGGATGAGAAACCACAATTCAGCTTGCTTTAGTAGCATATTGCCTACTTTCCAACTACCTGTTGATTCACCATAAGGCCCAAATTAGGGTTAGCAAACTCAGGCTAGGGTTAGGGTTAGAAAAACTATGGCATATCCAGACATCAACATGTGTTTTTATGACAGTTCTGCTCCCCACACGGATGAGAAACCACAATTCAGCTTGCTTTAGTAGCATATTGCCTACTTTCCAACTACCTGTTGATTCACCATAAGGCCCCAAATTAGGGTTAGCAAACTCAGGCTAAGGTTAGGGTTAGAATAACTATGGCATATCCAGACATCAACATGTGTTTTTATGACAGTTCTGCTCCCCACACGGATGAGAAACCACAATTCAGCTTGCTTTAGTAGCATATTGCCTACTTTCCAACTACCTGTTGATTCACCATAAGGCCCAAATTAGGGTTAGCAAACTCAGGCTAGGGTTATGGTTAGAAAAACTATGGCATATCCAGACATCAACATGTGTTTTTATGACAGTTCTGCTCCCCACACGGATGAGAAACCACAATTCAGCTTGCTTTAGTAGCATATTGCCTACTTTCCAACTACCTATTGATTCACCATAAGGCCCAAATTAGGGTTAGCAAACTCAGGCTAGGGTTAGGGTTAGAAAAACTATGGCATATCCAGACATCAACATGTGTTTTTATGACAGTTCTCCTCCCCACACGGATGAGAAACCACAATTCAGCTTGCTTTAGTAGCATATTGCCTACTTTCCAACTACCTGTTGATTCACCATAAGGCCCAAATTAGGGTTAGCAAACTCTGGCATATCCAGACATCAACATGTGTTTTTATGACAGTTCTGCTCCCCACACGGATGAGAAACCACAATTCAGCTTGCTTTAGTAGCATATTGCCTACTTTCCAACTACCTGTTGATTCACCATAATGCCCCAAATTAAGGTTAGCAAACTCAGGCTAGGGTTAAGGTTAGAAAAACTATGGCATATCCAGACATCAACATGTGTTTTTATGACAGTACTGCTCCCCACATGGATGAGAAAACAAAATTCAGCATGCTTTAGTAGCATATTGAGTACTTTCCAACTACCTGTTGATTCACCCTAAGGCCCCAAATTAGGGTTAGCAAACTCAGGCTAGGGTTAGGGTAAGAAAAACTATGGCATATCCAGACATCAACATGTGTTTTTATGACAGTTCTGCTCCCCACAAAGATGAGAAAACAAAATTCAGCATGCTTTAGTAGCATATTGACTACTTTCCAACTACCTGTTGATTCACCATAAGGCCCCAAATTAGGGTTAGCAAACTCAGGCTATGGTTAGGGTTAGAAAAACTATGGCATATCCAGACATCAACATGTGTTTTTATGACAGTTCTGCTCCCCACACGGATGAGAAACCACAATTCAGCTTGCTTTAGTAGCATATTGCCTACTTTCCAACTACCTGTTGATTCACCATAAGGCCCAAATTAGGGTTAGCAAACTCAGGCTATGGTTAAGGTTAGAAAAACTATGGCATATCGAGACATCAACATGTGTTTTTATGACAGTTCTGCTCCCCACACGGAAGAGAAACCACAATTCAGCTTGCTTTAGTAGCATATCGCCTACTTTCCAACTACCTGTTGATTCACCATAAGGCCCCAAATTAGGGTTAGCAAACTCAGGCTACGGTTAGGGTTAGAAAAACTATGGCATATCCAGACATCAACATGTGTTTTTATGACAGTTCTGCTCCCCACACGGATGAGAAACCACAATTCAGCTTGCTTTAGTAGCATATTGCCTACTTTCCAACTACCTGTTGATTCACCATAAGGCCCAAATTAGGGTTAGCAAACGCAGGCTAAGGTTATGGTTAGAATAACTATGGCATATCCAGACATCAGCATGTGTTTTTATGACAGTTCTCCTCCCCACACGGATGAGAAACCACAATTCAGCTTGCTTTAGTAGCATATTGCCTACTTTCCAACTACCTGTTGATTCACCATAAGGCCCAAATTAGGGTTAGCAAACTCAGGCTATGGTTATGGTTAGAAAAACTATGGCATATCCAGACATCAACATGTGTTTTTATGACAGTTCTGCTCCCCACACGGATGAGAAACCACAATTCAGCTTGCTTTAGTAGCATATTGCCTACTTTCCAACTACCTGTTGATTCACCATAAGGCCCCAAATTAAGGTTAGCAAACTCAGGCTATGGTTAAGGTTAGAAAAACTATGGCATATCCAGACATCAACATGTGTTTTTATGACAGTACTGCTCCCCACATGGATGAGAAAACAAAATTCAGCATGCTTTAGTAGCATATTGAGTACTTTCCAACTACCTGTTGATTCACCCTAAGGCCCCAAATTAGGGTTAGCAAACTCAGGCTAGGGTTAGGGTAAGAAAAACTATGGCATATCCAGACATCAACATGTGTTTTTATGACAGTTCTGCTCCCCACAAAGATGAGAAAACAAAATTCAGCATGCTTTAGTAGCATATTGACTACTTTCCAACTACCTGTTGATTCACCATAAGGCCCCAAATTAGGGTTAGCAAACTCAGGCTATGGTTAGGGTTAGAAAAACTATGGCATATCCAGACATCAACATGTGTTTTTATGACAGTTCTGCTCCCCACACGGATGAGAAACCACAATTCAGCTGGCTTTAGTAGCATATTGCCTACTTTCCAACTACCTGTTGATTCACCATAAGGCCCAAATTAGGGTTAGCAAACTCAGGCTATGGTTAAGGTTAGAAAAACTATGGCATATCGAGACATCAACATGTGTTTTTATGACAGTTCTGCTCCCCACACGGAAGAGAAACCACAATTCAGCTTGCTTTAGTAGCATATCGCCTACTTTCCAACTACCTGTTGATTCACCATAAGGCCCCAAATTAGGGTTAGCAAACTCAGGCTACGGTTAGGGTTAGAAAAACTATGGCATATCCAGACATCAACATGTGTTTTTATGACAGTTCTGCTCCCCACACGGATGAGAAACCACAATTCAGCTTGCTTTAGTAGCATATTGCCTACTTTCCAACTACCTGTTGATTCACCATAAGGCCCAAATTAGGGTTAGCAAACGCAGGCTAAGGTTATGGTTAGAATAACTATGGCATATCCAGACATCAGCATGTGTTTTTATGACAGTTCTCCTCCCCACACGGATGAGAAACCGCAATTCAGCTTGCTTTAGTAGCATATTGCCTACTTTCCAACTACCTGTTGATTCACCATAAGGCCCAAATTAGGGTTAGCAAACTCAGGCTAAGGTTAGGGTTAGAAAAACTATGGCATATCCAGACATCAACATGTGTTTTTATGACAGTTCTGCTCCCCACACGGATGAGAAACCACAATTCAGCTTGCTTTAGTAGCATATTGCCTACTTTCCAACTACCTGTTGATTCACCATAAGGCCCAAATTAGGGTTAGCAAACTCAGGCTAGGGTTAGGGTTAGAAAAACTATGGCATATCCAGACATCAACATGTGTTTTTATGACAGTTCTGCTCCCCACACGGATGAGAAACCACAATTCAGCTTGCTTTAGTAGCATATTGCCTACTTTCCAACTACCTGTTGATTCACCATAAGGCCCCAAATTAGGGTTAGCAAACTCAGGCTAAGGTTAGGGTTAGAATAACTATGGCATATCCAGACATCAACATGTGTTTTTATGACAGTTCTGCTCCCCACACGGATGAGAAACCACAATTCAGCTTGCTTTAGTAGCATATTGCCTACTTTCCAACTACCTGTTGATTCACCATAAGGCCCAAATTAGGGTTAGCAAACTCAGGCTAGGGTTATGGTTAGAAAAACTATGGCATATCCAGACATCAACATGTGTTTTTATGACAGTTCTGCTCCCCACACGGATGAGAAACCACAATTCAGCTTGCTTTAGTAGCATATTGCCTACTTTCCAACTACCTATTGATTCACCATAAGGCCCAAATTAGGGTTAGCAAACTCAGGCTAGGGTTAGGGTTAGAAAAACTATGGCATATCCAGACATCAACATGTGTTTTTATGACAGTTCTCCTCCCCACACGGATGAGAAACCACAATTCAGCTTGCTTTAGTAGCATATTGCCTACTTTCCAACTACCTGTTGATTCACCATAAGGCCCAAATTAGGGTTAGCAAACTCTGGCATATCCAGACATCAACATGTGTTTTTATGACAGTTCTGCTCCCCACACGGATGAGAAACCACAATTCAGCTTGCTTTAGTAGCATATTGCCTACTTTCCAACTACCTGTTGATTCACCATAATGCCCCAAATTAAGGTTAGCAAACTCAGGCTAGGGTTAAGGTTAGAAAAACTATGGCATATCCAGACATCAACATGTGTTTTTATGACAGTACTGCTCCCCACATGGATGAGAAAACAAAATTCAGCATGCTTTAGTAGCATATTGAGTACTTTCCAACTACCTGTTGATTCACCCTAAGGCCCCAAATTAGGGTTAGCAAACTCAGGCTAGGGTTAGGGTAAGAAAAACTATGGCATATCCAGACATCAACATGTGTTTTTATGACAGTTCTGCTCCCCACAAAGATGAGAAAACAAAATTCAGCATGCTTTAGTAGCATATTGACTACTTTCCAACTACCTGTTGATTCACCATAAGGCCCCAAATTAGGGTTAGCAAACTCAGGCTATGGTTAGGGTTAGAAAAACTATGGCATATCCAGACATCAACATGTGTTTTTATGACAGTTCTGCTCCCCACACGGATGAGAAACCACAATTCAGCTTGCTTTAGTAGCATATTGCCTACTTTCCAACTACCTGTTGATTCACCATAAGGCCCAAATTAGGGTTAGCAAACTCAGGCTATGGTTAAGGTTAGAAAAACTATGGCATATCGAGACATCAACATGTGTTTTTATGACAGTTCTGCTCCCCACACGGAAGAGAAACCACAATTCAGCTTGCTTTAGTAGCATATCGCCTACTTTCCAACTACCTGTTGATTCACCATAAGGCCCCAAATTAGGGTTAGCAAACTCAGGCTACGGTTAGGGTTAGAAAAACTATGGCATATCCAGACATCAACATGTGTTTTTATGACAGTTCTGCTCCCCACACGGATGAGAAACCACAATTCAGCTTGCTTTAGTAGCATATTGCCTACTTTCCAACTACCTGTTGATTCACCATAAGGCCCAAATTAGGGTTAGCAAACGCAGGCTAAGGTTATGGTTAGAATAACTATGGCATATCCAGACATCAGCATGTGTTTTTATGACAGTTCTCCTCCCCACACGGATGAGAAACCACAATTCAGCTTGCTTTAGTAGCATATTGCCTACTTTCCAACTACCTGTTGATTCACCATAAGGCCCAAATTAGGGTTAGCAAACTCAGGCTATGGTTATGGTTAGAAAAACTATGGCATATCCAGACATCAACATGTGTTTTTATGACAGTTCTGCTCCCCACACGGATGAGAAACCACAATTCAGCTTGCTTTAGTAGCATATTGCCTACTTTCCAACTACCTGTTGATTCACCATAAGGCCCCAAATTAAGGTTAGCAAACTCAGGCTATGGTTAAGGTTAGAAAAACTATGGCATATCCAGACATCAACATGTGTTTTTATGACAGTACTGCTCCCCACATGGATGAGAAAACAAAATTCAGCATGCTTTAGTAGCATATTGAGTACTTTCCAACTACCTGTTGATTCACCCTAAGGCCCCAAATTAGGGTTAGCAAACTCAGGCTAGGGTTAGGGTAAGAAAAACTATGGCATATCCAGACATCAACATGTGTTTTTATGACAGTTCTGCTCCCCACAAAGATGAGAAAACAAAATTCAGCATGCTTTAGTAGCATATTGACTACTTTCCAACTACCTGTTGATTCACCATAAGGCCCCAAATTAGGGTTAGCAAACTCAGGCTATGGTTAGGGTTAGAAAAACTATGGCATATCCAGACATCAACATGTGTTTTTATGACAGTTCTGCTCCCCACACGGATGAGAAACCACAATTCAGCTGGCTTTAGTAGCATATTGCCTACTTTCCAACTACCTGTTGATTCACCATAAGGCCCAAATTAGGGTTAGCAAACTCAGGCTATGGTTAAGGTTAGAAAAACTATGGCATATCGAGACATCAACATGTGTTTTTATGACAGTTCTGCTCCCCACACGGAAGAGAAACCACAATTCAGCTTGCTTTAGTAGCATATCGCCTACTTTCCAACTACCTGTTGATTCACCATAAGGCCCCAAATTAGGGTTAGCAAACTCAGGCTACGGTTAGGGTTAGAAAAACTATGGCATATCCAGACATCAACATGTGTTTTTATGACAGTTCTGCTCCCCACACGGATGAGAAACCACAATTCAGCTTGCTTTAGTAGCATATTGCCTACTTTCCAACTACCTGTTGATTCACCATAAGGCCCAAATTAGGGTTAGCAAACGCAGGCTAAGGTTATGGTTAGAATAACTATGGCATATCCAGACATCAGCATGTGTTTTTATGACAGTTCTCCTCCCCACACGGATGAGAAACCGCAATTCAGCTTGCTTTAGTAGCATATTGCCTACTTTCCAACTACCTGTTGATTCACCATAAGGCCCAAATTAGGGTTAGCAAACTCAGGCTATGGTTATGGTTAGAAAAACTATGGCATATCCAGACATCAACATGTGTTTTTATGACAGTTCTGCTCCCCACACGGATGAGAAACCACAATTCAGCTTGCTTTAGTAGCATATTGCCTACTTTCCAACTACCTGTTGATTCACCATAAGGCCCAAATTAGGGTTAGCAAACTCAGGCTATGGTTAAGGTTAGAAAAACTATGGCATATCGAGACATCAACATGTGTTTTTATGACAGTTCTGCTCCCCACACGGAAGAGAAACCACAATTCAGCTTGCTTTAGTAGCATATCGCCTACTTTCCAACAACCTGTTGATTCACCCTAAGGCCCCAAATTAGGGTTAGCAAACTCAGGCTAAGGTTAGGGTTAGAATAACTATGGCATATCCAGACATCAACATGTGTTTTTATGACAGTTCTGCTCCCCACACGGATGAGAAACCACAATTCAGCTTGCTTTAGTAGCATATTGCCTACTTTCCAACTACCTGTTGATTCACCATAAGGCCCCAAATTAGGGTTAGCAAACTCAGGCTAAGGTTACGGTTAGAATAACTATGGCATATCCAGACATCAACATGTGTTTTTATGACAGTTCTGCTCCCCACACGGATGAGAAACCACAATTCAGCTTGCTTTAGTAGCATATTGCCTACTTTCCAACTACCTGTTGATTCACCATAAGGCCAAAATTAGGGTTAGCAAACTCAGGCTATGGTTAGGGTTAGAAAAACTATGGCATATCCAGACATCAACATGTGTTTTTATGACAGTTCTGCTCCCCACACGGATGAGAAAACAAAATTCAGCATGCTTTAGTAGCATATTGAGTACTTTCCAACTACCTGTTGATTCACCCTAAGGCCCCAAATTAGGGTTAGCAAACTCAGGATAGGGTTAGGGTAAGAAAAACTATGGCATATCCAGACATCAACATGTGTTTTTATGACAGTTCTGCTCCCCACAAAGATGAGAAAACAAAATTCAGCATGCTTTAGTAGCATATTGACTACTTTCCAACTACCTGTTGATTCACCATAAGGCCCCAAATTAGGGTTAGCAAACTCAGGCTATGGTTAGGGTTAGAATAACTATGGCATATCCAGACATCAACATATGTTTTTATGACAGTTCTCCTCCCCACACGGATGAGAAACCACAATTCAGCTTGCTTTAGTAGCATATTGCCTACTTTCCAACTACCTGTTGATTCACCATAAGGCCCAAATTAGGGTTATCAAACTCAGGCTAGGGTTAGGGTTAGAAAAACTATGGCATATCCAGACATCAACATGTGTTTTTATGACAGTTCTGCTCCCCACACGGATGAGAAACCACAATTCAGCTTGCTTTAGTAGCATATTGCCTACTTTCCAACTACCTGTTGATTCACCATAAGGCCCCAAATTAGGGTTAGCAAACTCAGGCTAGGGTTAGGGTTAGAAAAACTATGGCATATCCAGACATCAACATGTGTTTTTATGACAGTACTGCTCCCCACACGGATGAGAAAACAAAATTCAGCATGCTTTAGTAGCATATTGAGTACTTTCCAACTACCTGTTGATTCACCCTAAGGCCCCAAATTAGGGTTAGCAAACTCAGGCTATGGTTAGGGTAAGAAAAACTATGGCATATCCAGACATTAACATGTGTTTTTATGACAGTTCTGCTCCCCACACGGATGAGAAACCACAATTCAGCTTGCTTTAGTAGCATATCGCCTACTTTCCAACAACCTGTTGATTCACCCTAAGGCCCCAAATTAGGGTTAGCAAACTCAGGCTAGGGTTAGGGTAAGAAAAACTATGGCATATCCAGACATCAACATGTGTTTTTATGACAGTTCTGCTCCCCACACGGATGAGAAACCACAATTCAGCTTGCTTTAGTAGCATATTGCCTACTTTCCAACTACCTGTTGATTCACCATAAGGCCCCAAATTAGGGTTAGCAAACTCAGGCTAGGGTTAGGGTTAGAAAAACTATGGCATATCCAGACATCAACATGTGTTTTTATGACAGTACTGCTCCCCACATGGATGAGAAAACAAAATTCAGCATGCTTTAGTAGCATATTGAGTACTTTCCAACTACCTGTTGATTCACCCTAAGGCCCCAAATTAGGGTTAGCAAACTCAGGCTAGGGTTAGGGTAAGAAAAACTATGGCATATCCAGACATCAACATGTGTTTTTATGACAGTTCTGCTCCCCACAAAGATGAGAAAACAAAATTCAGCATGCTTTAGTAGCATATTGACTACTTTCCAACTACCTGTTGATTCACCATAAGGCCCCAAATTAGGGTTAGCAAACTCAGGCTATGGTTAGGGTTAGAAAAACTATGGCATATCCAGACATCAACATGTGTTTTTATGACAGTTCTGCTCCCCACACGGATGAGAAACCACAATTCAGCTTGCTTTAGTAGCATATTGCCTACTTTCCAACTACCTGTTGATTCACCATAAGGCCCAAATTAGGGTTAGCAAACTCAGGCTATGGTTAAGGTTAGAAAAACTATGGCATATCGAGACATCAACATGTGTTTTTATGACAGTTCTGCTCCCCACACGGAAGAGAAACCACAATTCAGCTTGCTTTAGTAGCATATCGCCTACTTTCCAACTACCTGTTGATTCACCATAAGGCCCCAAATTAGGGTTAGCAAACTCAGGCTACGGTTAGGGTTAGAAAAACTATGGCATATCCAGACATCAACATGTGTTTTTATGACAGTTCTGCTCCCCACACGGATGAGAAACCACAATTCAGCTTGCTTTAGTAGCATATTGCCTACTTTCCAACTACCTGTTGATTCACCATAAGGCCCAAATTAGGGTTAGCAAACGCAGGCTAAGGTTATGGTTAGAATAACTATGGCATATCCAGACATCAGCATGTGTTTTTATGACAGTTCTCCTCCCCACACGGATGAGAAACCACAATTCAGCTTGCTTTAGTAGCATATTGCCTACTTTCCAACTACCTGTTGATTCACCATAAGGCCCAAATTAGGGTTAGCAAACTCAGGCTATGGTTATGGTTAGAAAAACTATGGCATATCCAGACATCAACATGTGTTTTTATGACAGTTCTGCTCCCCACACGGATGAGAAACCACAATTCAGCTTGCTTTAGTAGCATATTGCCTACTTTCCAACTACCTGTTGATTCACCATAAGGCCCCAAATTAAGGTTAGCAAACTCAGGCTATGGTTAAGGTTAGAAAAACTATGGCATATCCAGACATCAACATGTGTTTTTATGACAGTACTGCTCCCCACATGGATGAGAAAACAAAATTCAGCATGCTTTAGTAGCATATTGAGTACTTTCCAACTACCTGTTGATTCACCCTAAGGCCCCAAATTAGGGTTAGCAAACTCAGGCTAGGGTTAGGGTAAGAAAAACTATGGCATATCCAGACATCAACATGTGTTTTTATGACAGTTCTGCTCCCCACAAAGATGAGAAAACAAAATTCAGCATGCTTTAGTAGCATATTGACTACTTTCCAACTACCTGTTGATTCACCATAAGGCCCCAAATTAGGGTTAGCAAACTCAGGCTATGGTTAGGGTTAGAAAAACTATGGCATATCCAGACATCAACATGTGTTTTTATGACAGTTCTGCTCCCCACACGGATGAGAAACCACAATTCAGCTTGCTTTAGTAGCATATTGCCTACTTTCCAACTACCTGTTGATTCACCATAAGGCCCAAATTAGGGTTAGCAAACTCAGGCTATGGTTAAGGTTAGAAAAACTATGGCATATCGAGACATCAACATGTGTTTTTATGACAGTTCTGCTCCCCACACGGAAGAGAAACCACAATTCAGCTTGCTTTAGTAGCATATCGCCTACTTTCCAACTACCTGTTGATTCACCATAAGGCCCCAAATTAGGGTTAGCAAACTCAGGCTACGGTTAGGGTTAGAAAAACTATGGCATATCCAGACATCAACATGTGTTTTTATGACAGTTCTGCTCCCCACACGGATGAGAAACCACAATTCAGCTTGCTTTAGTAGCATATTGCCTACTTTCCAACTACCTGTTGATTCACCATAAGGCCCAAATTAGGGTTAGCAAACGCAGGCTAAGGTTATGGTTAGAATAACTATGGCATATCCAGACATCAGCATGTGTTTTTATGACAGTTCTCCTCCCCACACGGATGAGAAACCGCAATTCAGCTTGCTTTAGTAGCATATTGCCTACTTTCCAACTACCTGTTGATTCACCATAAGGCCCAAATTAGGGTTAGCAAACTCAGGCTATGGTTATGGTTAGAAAAACTATGGCATATCCAGACATCAACATGTGTTTTTATGACAGTTCTGCTCCCCACACGGATGAGAAACCACAATTCAGCTTGCTTTAGTAGCATATTGCCTACTTTCCAACTACCTGTTGATTCACCATAAGGCCCAAATTAGGGTTAGCAAACTCAGGCTATGGTTAAGGTTAGAAAAACTATGGCATATCGAGACATCAACATGTGTTTTTATGACAGTTCTGCTCCCCACACGGAAGAGAAACCACAATTCAGCTTGCTTTAGTAGCATATCGCCTACTTTCCAACAACCTGTTGATTCACCCTAAGGCCCCAAATTAGGGTTAGCAAACTCAGGCTAAGGTTAAGGTTAGAATAACTATGGCATATCCAGACATCAACATGTGTTTTTATGACAGTTCTGCTCCCCACACGGATGAGAAACCACAATTCAGCTTGCTTTAGTAGCATATTGCCTACTTTCCAACTACCTGTTGATTCACCATAAGGCCCCAAATTAGGGTTAGCAAACTCAGGCTAAGGTTACGGTTAGAATAACTATGGCATATCCAGACATCAACATGTGTTTTTATGACAGTTCTGCTCCCCACACGGATGAGAAACCACAATTCAGCTTGCTTTAGTAGCATATTGCCTACTTTCCAACTACCTGTTGATTCACCATAAGGCCAAAATTAGGGTTAGCAAACTCAGGCTATGGTTAGGGTTAGAAAAACTATGGCATATCCAGACATCAACATGTGTTTTTATGACAGTTCTGCTCCCCACACGGATGAGAAAACAAAATTCAGCATGCTTTAGTAGCATATTGAGTACTTTCCAACTACCTGTTGATTCACCCTAAGGCCCCAAATTAGGGTTAGCAAACTCAGGCTAGGGTTAGGGTAAGAAAAACTATGGCATATCCAGACATCAACATGTGTTTTTATGACAGTTCTGCTCCCCACAAAGATGAGAAAACAAAATTCAGCATGCTTTAGTAGCATATTGACTACTTTCCAACTACCTGTTGATTCACCATAAGGCCCCAAATTAGGGTTAGCAAACTCAGGCTATGGTTAGGGTTAGAATAACTATGGCATATCCAGACATCAACATATGTTTTTATGACAGTTCTCCTCCCCACACGGATGAGAAACCACAATTCAGCTTGCTTTAGTAGCATATTGCCTACTTTCCAACTACCTGTTGATTCACCATAAGGCCCAAATTAGGGTTAGCAAACTCAGGCTAGGGTTAGGGTTAGAAAAACTATGGCATATCCAGACATCAACATGTGTTTTTATGACAGTTCTGCTCCCCACACGGATGAGAAACCACAATTCAGCTTGCTTTAGTAGCATATTGCCTACTTTCCAACTACCTGTTGATTCACCATAAGGCCCCAAATTAGGGTTAGCAAACTCAGGCTAGGGTTAGGGTTAGAAAAACTATGGCATATCCAGACATCAACATGTGTTTTTATGACAGTACTGCTCCCCACACGGATGAGAAAACAAAATTCAGCATGCTTTAGTAGCATATTGAGTACTTTCCAACTACCTGTTGATTCACCCTAAGGCCCCAAATTAGGGTTAGCAAACTCAGGCTAGGGTTAGGGTAAGAAAAACTATGGCATATCCAGACATTAACATGTGTTTTTATGACAGTTCTGCTCCCCACACGGATGAGAAACCACAATTCAGCTTGCTTTAGTAGCATATCGCCTACTTTCCAACAACCTGTTGATTCACCCTAAGGCCCCAAATTAGGGTTAGCAAACTCAGGCTAGGGTTAGGGTAAGAAAAACTATGGCATATCCAGACATCAACATGTGTTTTTATGACAGTTCTGCTCCCCACACGGATGAGAAACCACAATTCAGCTTGCTTTAGTAGCATATTGCCTACTTTCCAACTACCTGTTGATTCACCATAAGGCCCCAAATTAGGGTTAGCAAACTCAGGCTAGGGTTAGGGTTAGAAAAACTATGGCATATCCAGACATCAACATGTGTTTTTATGACAGTTCTGCTCCCCACACGGATGAGAAACCACAATTCAGCTTGCTTTAGTAGCATATTGCCTACTTTCCAACTACCTGTTGATTCACCATAAGGCCCAAATTACGGTTAGCAAACTCAGGCTAGGGTTAGGGTTAGAAAAACTATGGCATATCCAGACATCAACATGTGTTTTTATGACAGTTCTGCTCCCCACATGGATGAGAAACCACAATTCAGCTTGCTTTAGTAGCATATTGCCTACTTTCCAACTACCTGTTGATTCACCATAAGGCCCCAAATTAGGGTTAGCAAACTCAGGCTAAGGTTAAGGTTAGAATAACTATGGCATATCCAGACATCAACATGTGTTTTTATGACAGTTCTGCTCCCCACACGGATGAGAAACCACAATTCAGCTTGCTTTAGTAGCATATTGCCTACTTTCCAACTACCTGTTGATTCACCATAAGGCCCAAATTAGGGTTAGCAAACTCAGGCTAGGGTTAGGGTTAGAAAAACTATGGCATATCCAGACATCAACATGTGTTTTTATGACAGTTCTGCTCCCCACACGGAAGAGAAACCACAATTCAGCTTGCTTTAGTAGCATATCGCCTACTTTCCAACAACCTGTTGATTTACCCTAAGGCCCCAAATTAGGGTTAGCAAACTCAGGCTAGGGTTAGGGTAAGAAAAACTATGGCATATCCAGACATCAACATGTGTTTTTATGACAGTTCTGCTCCCCACACGGATGAGAAACCACAATTCAGCTTGCTTTAGTAGCATATTGAGTACTTTCCAACTACCTGTTGATTCACCCTAAGGCCCCAAATTAGGGTTAGCAAACTCAGGCTAGGGTTAGGGTAAGAAAAACTATGGCATATCCAGACATCAACATGTGTTTTTATGACAGTTCTGCTCCCCACACGGATGAGAAACCACAATTCAGCTTGCTTTAGTAGCATATTGAGTACTTTCCAACTACCTGTTGATTCACCCTAAGGCCCCAAATTAGGGTTAGCAAACTCAGGCTAAGGTTAGGGTTAGAAAAACTATGGCATATCCAGACATCAACATGTGTTTTTATGACAGTTCTGCTCCCCACACGGATGAGAAACCACAATTCAGCTTGCTTTAGTAGCATATTGCCTACTTTCCAACTACCTGTTGATTCACCATAAGGCCCAAATTAGGGTTAGCAAACTCAGGCTAGGGTTAGGGTTAGAAAAACTATGGCATATCCAGACATCAACATGTGTTTTTATGACAGTTCTGCTCCCCACACGGATGAGAAACCACAATTCAGCTTGCTTTAGTAGCATATTGCCTACTTTCCAACTACCTGTTGATTCACCATAAGGCCCCAAATTAGGGTTAGCAAACTCAGGCTAAGGTTAGGGTTAGAATAACTATGGCATATCCAGACATCAACATGTGTTTTTATGACAGTTCTGCTCCCCACACGGATGAGAAACCACAATTCAGCTTGCTTTAGTAGCATATTGCCTACTTTCCAACTACCTGTTGATTCACCATAAGGCCCAAATTAGGGTTAGCAAACTCAGGCTAGGGTTATGGTTAGAAAAACTATGGCATATCCAGACATCAACATGTGTATTTATGACAGTTCTGCTCCCCACACGGATGAGAAACCACAATTCAGCTTGCTTTAGTAGCATATTGCCTACTTTCCAACTACCTGTTGATTCACCATAAGGCCCAAATTAGGGTTAGCAAACTCAGGCTAGGGTTAGGGTTAGAAAAACTATGGCATATCCAGACATCAACATGTGTTTTTATGACAGTTCTCCTCCCCACACGTATGAGAAACCACAATTCAGCTTGCTTTAGTAGCATATTGCCTACTTTCCAACTACCTGTTGATTCACCATAAGGCCCCAAATTAGGGTTAGCAAACTCAGGCTAGGGTTAGGGTTAGAAAAACTATGGCATATCCAGACATCAACATGTGTTTTTATGACAGTACTGCTCCCCACACGGATGAGAAAACAAAATTCAGCATGCTTTAGTAGCATATTGAGTACTTTCCAACTACCTGTTGATTCACCCTAAGGCCCCAAATTAGGGTTAGCAAACTCAGGCTAGGGTTAGGGTAAGAAAAACTATGGCATATCCAGACATTAACATGTGTTTTTATGACAGTTCTGCTCCCCACACGGATGAGAAACCACAATTCAGCTTGCTTTAGTAGCATATCGCCTACTTTCCAACAACCTGTTGATTCACCCTAAGGCCCCAAATTAGGGTTAGCAAACTCAGGCTAGGGTTAGGGTAAGAAAAACTATGGCATATCCAGACATCAACATGTGTTTTTATGACAGTTCTGCTCCCCACACGGATGAGAAACCACAATTCAGCTTGCTTTAGTAGCATATTGCCTACTTTCCAACTACCTGTTGATTCACCATAAGGCCCCAAATTAGGGTTAGCAAACTCAGGCTAGGGTTAGGGTTAGAAAAACTATGGCATATCCAGACATCAACATGTGTTTTTATGACAGTTCTGCTCCCCACACGGATGAGAAACCACAATTCAGCTTGCTTTAGTAGCATATTGCCTACTTTCCAACTACCTGTTGATTCACCATAAGGCCCAAATTAGGGTTAGCAAACTCAGGCTAGGGTTAGGGTTAGAAAAACTATGGCATATCCAGACATCAACATGTGTTTTTATGACAGTTCTGCTCCCCACATGGATGAGAAACCACAATTCAGCTTGCTTTAGTAGCATATTGCCTACTTTCCAACTACCTGTTGATTCACCATAAGGCCCCAAATTAGGGTTAGCAAACTCAGGCTAAGGTTAGGGTTAGAATAACTATGGCATATCCAGACATCAACATGTGTTTTTATGACAGTTCTGCTCCCCACACGGATGAGAAACCACAATTCAGCTTGCTTTAGTAGCATATTGCCTACTTTCCAACTACCTGTTGATTCACCATAAGGCCCAAATTAGGGTTAGCAAACTCAGGCTAAGGTTAGGGTTAGAAAAACTATGGCATATCCAGACATCAACATGTGTTTTTATGACAGTTCTGCTCCCCACACGGAAGAGAAACCACAATTCAGCTTGCTTTAGTAGCATATCGCCTACTTTCCAACAACCTGTTGATTTACCCTAAGGCCCCAAATTAGGGTTAGCAAACTCAGGCTAGGGTTAGGGTAAGAAAAACTATGGCATATCCAGACATCAACATGTGTTTTTATGACAGTTCTGCTCCCCACACGGATGAGAAACCACAATTCAGCTTGCTTTAGTAGCATATTGAGTACTTTCCAACTACCTGTTGATTCACCCTAAGGCCCCAAATTAGGGTTAGCAAACTCAGGCTAAGGTTAGGGTTAGAAAAACTATGGCATATCCAGACATCAACATGTGTTTTTATGACAGTTCTGCTCCCCACACGGATGAGAAACCACAATTCAGCTTGCTTTAGTAGCATATTGCCTACTTTCCAACTACCTGTTGATTCACCATAAGGCCCAAATTAGGGTTAGCAAACTCAGGCTAGGGTTAGGGTTAGAAAAACTATGGCATATCCAGACATCAACATGTGTTTTTATGACAGTTCTGCTCCCCACACGGAAGAGAAACCACAATTCAGCTTGCTTTAGTAGCATATCGCCTACTTTCCAACAACCTGTTGATTTACCCTAAGGCCCCAAATTAGGGTTAGCAAACTCAGGCTAGGGTTAGGGTAAGAAAAACTATGGCATATCCAGACATCAACATGTGTTTTTATGACAGTTCTGCTCCCCACACGGATGAGAAACCACAATTCAGCTTGCTTTAGTAGCATATTGAGTACTTTCCAACTACCTGTTGATTCACCCTAAGGCCCCAAATTAGGGTTAGCAAACTCAGGCTAAGGTTAGGGTTAGAAAAACTATGGCATATCCAGACATCAACATGTGTTTTTATGACAGTTCTGCTCCCCACACGGATGAGAAACCACAATTCAGCTTGCTTTAGTAGCATATTGCCTACTTTCCAACTACCTGTTGATTCACCATAAGGCCCAAATTAGGGTTAGCAAACTCAGGCTAGGGTTAGGGTTAGAAAAACTATGGCATATCCAGACATCAACATGTGTTTTTATGACAGTTCTGCTCCCCACACGGATGAGAAACCACAATTCAGCTTGCTTTAGTAGCATATTGCCTACTTTCCAACTACCTGTTGATTCACCATAAGGCCCCAAATTAGGGTTAGCAAACTCAGGCTAAGGTTAGGGTTAGAATAACTATGGCATATCCAGACATCAACATGTGTTTTTATGACAGTTCTGCTCCCCACACGGATGAGAAACCACAATTCAGCTTGCTTTAGTAGCATATTGCCTACTTTCCAACTACCTGTTGATTCACCATAAGGCCCAAATTAGGGTTAGCAAACTCAGGCTAGGGTTATGGTTAGAAAAACTATGGCATATCCAGACATCAACATGTGTTTTTATGACAGTTCTGCTCCCCACACGGATGAGAAACCACAATTCAGCTTGCTTTAGTAGCATATTGCCTACTTTCCAACTACCTGTTGATTCACCATAAGGCCCAAATTAGGGTTAGCAAACTCAGGCTAGGGTTAGGGTTAGAAAAACTATGGCATATCCAGACATCAACATGTGTTTTTATGACAGTTCTCCTCCCCACACGGATGAGAAACCACAATTCAGCTTGCTTTAGTAGCATATTGCCTACTTTCCAACTACCTGTTGATTCACCATAAGGCCCAAATTAGGGTTAGCAAACTCTGGCATATCCAGACATCAACATGTGTTTTTATGACAGTTCTGCTCCCCACACGGATGAGAAACCACAATTCAGCTTGCTTTAGTAGCATATTGCCTACTTTCCAACTACCTGTTGATTCACCATAAGGCCCCAAATTAAGGTTAGCAAACTCAGGCTAGGGTTAAGGTTAGAAAAACTATGGCATATCCAGACATCAACATGTGTTTTTATGACAGTACTGCTCCCCACATGGATGAGAAAACAAAATTCAGCATGCTTTAGTAGCATATTGAGTACTTTCCAACTACCTGTTGATTCACCCTAAGGCCCCAAATTAGGGTTAGCAAACTCAGGCTAGGGTTAAGGTTAGAAAAACTATGGCATATCCAGACATCAACATGTGTTTTTATGACAGTACTGCTCCCCACATGGATGAGAAAACAAAATTCAGCATGCTTTAGTAGCATATTGAGTACTTTCCAACTACCTGTTGATTCACCCTAAGGCCCCAAATTAGGGTTAGCAAACTCAGGCTAGGGTTAGGGTAAGAAAAACTATGGCATATCCAGACATCAACATGTGTTTTTATGACAGTTCTGCTCCCCACAAAGATGAGAAAACAAAATTCAGCATGCTTTAGTAGCATATTGACTACTTTCCAACTACCTGTTGATTCACCATAAGGCCCCAAATTAGGGTTAGCAAACTCAGGCTATGGTTAGGGTTAGAAAAACTATGGCATATCCAGACATCAACATGTGTTTTTATGACAGTTCTGCTCCCCACACGGATGAGAAACCACAATTCAGCTTGCTTTAGTAGCATATTGCCTACTTTCCAACTACCTGTTGATTCACCATAAGGCCCAAATTAGGGTTAGCAAACTCAGGCTATGGTTAAGGTTAGAAAAACTATGGCATATCGAGACATCAACATGTGTTTTTATGACAGTTCTGCTCCCCACACGGAAGAGAAACCACAATTCAGCTTGCTTTAGTAGCATATCGCCTACTTTCCAACTACCTGTTGATTCACCATAAGGCCCCAAATTAGGGTTAGCAAACTCAGGCTACGGTTAGGGTTAGAAAAACTATGGCATATCCAGACATCAACATGTGTTTTTATGACAGTTCTGCTCCCCACACGGATGAGAAACCACAATTCAGCTTGCTTTAGTAGCATATTGCCTACTTTCCAACTACCTGTTGATTCACCATAAGGCCCAAATTAGGGTTAGCAAACGCAGGCTAAGGTTATGGTTAGAATAACTATGGCATATCCAGACATCAGCATGTGTTTTTATGACAGTTCTCCTCCCCACACGGATGAGAAACCACAATTCAGCTTGCTTTAGTAGCATATTGCCTACTTTCCAACTACCTGTTGATTCACCATAAGGCCCAAATTAGGGTTAGCAAACTCAGGCTATGGTTATGGTTAGAAAAACTATGGCATATCCAGACATCAACATGTGTTTTTATGACAGTTCTGCTCCCCACACGGATGAGAAACCACAATTCAGCTTGCTTTAGTAGCATATTGCCTACTTTCCAACTACCTGTTGATTCACCATAAGGCCCCAAATTAAGGTTAGCAAACTCAGGCTATGGTTAAGGTTAGAAAAACTATGGCATATCCAGACATCAACATGTGTTTTTATGACAGTACTGCTCCCCACATGGATGAGAAAACAAAATTCAGCATGCTTTAGTAGCATATTGAGTACTTTCCAACTACCTGTTGATTCACCCTAAGGCCCCAAATTAGGGTTAGCAAACTCAGGCTAGGGTTAGGGTAAGAAAAACTATGGCATATCCAGACATCAACATGTGTTTTTATGACAGTTCTGCTCCCCACAAAGATGAGAAAACAAAATTCAGCATGCTTTAGTAGCATATTGACTACTTTCCAACTACCTGTTGATTCACCATAAGGCCCCAAATTAGGGTTAGCAAACTCAGGCTATGGTTAGGGTTAGAAAAACTATGGCATATCCAGACATCAACATGTGTTTTTATGACAGTTCTGCTCCCCACACGGATGAGAAACCACAATTCAGCTTGCTTTAGTAGCATATTGCCTACTTTCCAACTACCTGTTGATTCACCATAAGGCCCAAATTAGGGTTAGCAAACTCAGGCTATGGTTAAGGTTAGAAAAACTATGGCATATCGAGACATCAACATGTGTTTTTATGACAGTTCTGCTCCCCACACGGATGAGAAACCACAATTCAGCTTGCTTTAGTAGCATATTGCCTACTTTCCAACTACCTGTTGATTCACCATAAGGCCCAAATTAGGGTTAGCAAACTCAGGCTAGGGTTAGGGTTAGAAAAACTATGGCATATCCAGACATCAACATGTGTTTTTATGACAGTTCTGCTCCCCACATGGATGAGAAACCACAATTCAGCTTGCTTTAGTAGCATATTGCCTACTTTCCAACTACCTGTTGATTCACCATAAGGCCCCAAATTAGGGTTAGCAAACTCAGGCTAAGGTTAGGGTTAGAATAACTATGGCATATCCAGACATCAACATGTGTTTTTATGACAGTTCTGCTCCCCACACGGATGAGAAACCACAATTCAGCTTGCTTTAGTAGCATATTGCCTACTTTCCAACTACCTGTTGATTCACCATAAGGCCCAAATTAGGGTTAGCAAACTCAGGCTAGGGTTAGGGTTAGAAAAACTATGGCATATCCAGACATCAACATGTGTTTTTATGACAGTTCTGCTCCCCACACGGAAGAGAAACCACAATTCAGCTTGCTTTAGTAGCATATCGCCTACTTTCCAACAACCTGTTGATTCACCCTAAGGCCCCAAATTAGGGTTAGCAAACTCAGGCTAGGGTTAGGGTAAGAAAAACTATGGCATATCCAGACATCAACATGTGTTTTTATGACAGTTCTGCTCCCCACACGGATGAGAAACCACAATTCAGCTTGCTTTAGTAGCATATTGCCTACTTTCCAACTACCTGTTGATTCACCATAAGGCCCCAAATTAGGGTTAGCAAACTCAGGCTAGGGTTACGGTTAGAAAAACTATGGCATATCCAGACATCAACATGTGTTTTTATGACAGTTCTGCTCCCCACACGGATGAGAAACCACAATTCAGCTTGCTTTAGTAGCATATTGCCTACTTTCCAACTACCTGTTGATTCACCATAAGGCCCAAATTAGGGTTAGCAAACTCAGGCTAGGGTTAGGGTTAGAAAAACTATGGCATATCCAGACATCAACATGTGTTTTTATGACAGTTCTGCTCCCCACACGGATGAGAAACCACAATTCAGCTTGCTTTAGTAGCATATTGCCTACTTTCCAACTACCTGTTGATTCACCATAAGGCCCCAAATTAGGGTTAGCAAACTCAGGCTAAGGTTAGGGTTAGAATAACTATGGCACATCCAGACATCAACATGTGTTTTTATGACAGTTCTGCTCCCCACACGGATGAGAAACCACAATTCAGCTTGCTTTAGTAGCATATTGCCTACTTTCCAACTACCTGTTGATTCACCATAAGGCCCAAATTAGGGTTAGCAAACTCAGGCTAGGGTTATGGTTAGAAAAACTATGGCATATCCAGACATCAACATGTGTTTTTATGACAGTTCTGCTCCCCACACGGATGAGAAACCACAATTCAGCTTGCTTTAGTAGCATATTGCCTACTTTCCAACTACCTGTTGATTCACCATAAGGCCCAAATTAGGGTTAGCAAACTCAGGCTAGGGTTAGGGTTAGAAAAACTATGGCATATCCAGACATCAACATGTGTTTTTATGACAGTTCTCCCCACACGGATGAGAAACCACAATTCAGCTTGCTTTAGTAGCATATTGCCTACTTTCCAACTACCTGTTGATTCACAATAAGGCCCAAATTAGGGTTAGCAAACTCTGGCATATCCAGACATCAACATGTGTTTTTATGACAGTTCTGCTCCCCACACGGATGAGAAACCACAATTCAGCTTGCTTTAGTAGCATATTGCCTACTTTCCAACTACCTGTTGATTCACCATAAGGCCCCAAATTAAGGTTAGCAAACTCAGGCTAGGGTTAAGGTTAGAAAAACTATGGCATATCCAGACATCAACATGTGTTTTTATGACAGTACTGCTCCCCACATGGATGAGAAAACAAAATTCAGCATGCTTTAGTAGCATATTGAGTACTTTCCAACTACCTGTTGATTCACCCTAAGGCCCCAAATTAGGGTTAGCAAACTCAGGCTAGGGTTAGGGTAAGAAAAACTATGGCATATCCAGACATCAACATGTGTTTTTATGACAGTTCTGCTCCCCACAAAGATGAGAAAACAAAATTCAGCATGCTTTAGTAGCATATTGACTACTTTCCAACTACCTGTTGATTCACCATAAGGCCCCAAATTAGGGTTAGCAAACTCAGGCTATGGTTAGGGTTAGAAAAACTATGGCATATCCAGACATCAACATGTGTTTTTATGACAGTTCTGCTCCCCACACGGATGAGAAACCACAATTCAGCTTGCTTTAGTAGCATATTGCCTACTTTCCAACTACCTGTTGATTCACCATAAGGCCCAAATTAGGGTTAGCAAACTCAGGCTATGGTTAAGGTTAGAAAAACTATGGCATATCGAGACATCAACATGTGTTTTTATGACAGTTCTGCTCCCCACACGGAAGAGAAACCACAATTCAGCTTGCTTTAGTAGCATATCGCCTACTTTCCAACTACCTGTTGATTCACCATAAGGCCCCAAATTAGGGTTAGCAAACTCAGGCTACGGTTAGGGTTAGAAAAACTATGGCATATCCAGACATCAACATGTGTTTTTATGACAGTTCTGCTCCCCACACGGATGAGAAACCACAATTCAGCTTGCTTTAGTAGCATATTGCCTACTTTCCAACTACCTGTTGATTCACCATAAGGCCCAAATTAGGGTTAGCAAACTCAGGCTAGGGTTACGGTTAGAAAAACTATGGCATATCCAGACATCAACATGTGTTTTTATGACAGTTCTGCTCCCCACACGGATGAGAAACCACAATTCAGCTTGCTTTAGTAGCATATTGCCTACTTTCCAACTACCTGTTGATTCACCATAAAGCCCAAATTAGGGTTAGCAAACTCAGGCTATGGTTAAGGTTAGAAAAACTATGGCATATCGAGACATCAACATGTGTTTTTATGACAGTTCTGCTCCCCACACGGAAGAGAAACCACAATTCAGCTTGCTTTAGTAGCATATCGCCTACTTTCCAACTACCTGTTGATTCACCATAAGGCCCCAAATTAGGGTTAGCAAACTCAGGCTACGGTTAGGGTTAGAAAAACTATGGCATATCCAGACATCAACATGTGTTTTTATGACAGTTCTGCTCCCCACACGGATGAGAAACCACAATTCAGCTTGCTTTAGTAGCATATTGCCTACTTTCCAACTACCTGTTGATTCACCATAAGGCCCAAATTAGGGTTAGCAAACGCAGGCTAAGGTTATGGTTAGAATAACTATGGCATATCCAGACATCAGCATGTGTTTTTATGACAGTTCTCCTCCCCACACGGATGAGAAACCGCAATTCAGCTTGCTTTAGTAGCATATTGCCTACTTTCCAACTACCTGTTGATTCACCATAAGGCCCAAATTAGGGTTAGCAAACTCAGGCTATGGTTATGGTTAGAAAAACTATGGCATATCCAGACATCAACATGTGTTTTTATGACAGTTCTGTTCCCCACACGGATGAGAAACCACAATTCAGCTTGCTTTAGTAGCATATTTCCTACTTTCCAACTACCTGTTGATTCACCATAAGGCCCAAATTAGGGTTAGCAAACTCAGGCTATGGTTAAGGTTAGAAAAACTATGGCATATCGAGACATCAACATGTGTTTTTATGACAGTTCTGCTCCCCACACGGAAGAGAAACCACAATTCAGCTTGCTTTAGTAGCATATCGCCTACTTTCCAACAACCTGTTGATTCACCCTAAGGCCCCAAATTAGGGTTAGCAAACTCAGGCTAAGGTTAGGGTTAGAATAACTATGGCATATCCAGACATCAACATGTGTTTTTATGACAGTTCTGCTCCCCACACGGATGAGAAACCACAATTCAGCTTGCTTTAGTAGCATATTGCCTACTTTCCAACTACCTGTTGATTCACCATAAGGCCCCAAATTAGGGTTAGCAAACTCAGGCTAAGGTTACGGTTAGAATAACTATGGCATATCCAGACATCAACATGTGTTTTTATGACAGTTCTGCTCCCCACACGGATGAGAAACCACAATTCAGCTTGCTTTAGTAGCATATTGCCTACTTTCCAACTACCTGTTGATTCACCATAAGGCCAAAATTAGGGTTAGCAAACTCAGGCTATGGTTAGGGTTAGAAAAACTATGGCATATCCAGACATCAACATGTGTTTTTATGACAGTTCTGCTCCCCACATGGATGAGAAAACAAAATTCAGCATGCTTTAGTAGCATATTGAGTACTTTCCAACTACCTGTTGATTCACCCTAAGGCCCCAAATTAGGGTTAGCAAACTCAGGCTAGGGTTAGGGTAAGAAAAACTATGGCATATCCAGACATCAACATGTGTTTTTATGACAGTTCTGCTCCCCACAAAGATGAGAAAACAAAATTCAGCATGCTTTAGTAGCATATTGACTACTTTCCAACTACCTGTTGATTCACCATAAGGCCCCAAATTAGGGTTAGCAAACTCAGGCTATGGTTAGGGTTAGAATAACTATGGCATATCCAGACATCAACATATGTTTTTATGACAGTTCTCCTCCCCACACGGATGAGAAACCACAATTCAGCTTGCTTTAGTAGCATATTGCCTACTTTCCAACTACCTGTTGATTCACCATAAGGCCCAAATTAGGGTTAGCAAACTCAGGCTAGGGTTAGGGTTAGAAAAACTATGGCATATCCAGACATCAACATGTGTTTTTATGACAGTTCTGCTCCCCACACGGATGAGAAACCACAATTCAGCTTGCTTTAGTAGCATATTGCCTACTTTCCAACTACCTGTTGATTCACCATAAGGCCCCAAATTAGGGTTAGCAAACTCAGGCTAGGGTTAGGGTTAGAAAAACTATGGCATATCCAGACATCAACATGTGTTTTTATGACAGTACTGCTCCCCACACGGATGAGAAAACAAAATTCAGCATGCTTTAGTAGCATATTGAGTACTTTCCAACTACCTGTTGATTCACCCTAAGGCCCCAAATTAGGGTTAGCAAACTCAGGCTAGGGTTAGGGTAAGAAAAACTATGGCATATCCAGACATTAACATGTGTTTTTATGACAGTTCTGCTCCCCACACGGATGAGAAACCACAATTCAGCTTGCTTTAGTAGCATATCGCCTACTTTCCAACAACCTGTTGATTCACCCTAAGGCCCCAAATTAGGGTTAGCAAACTCAGGCTAGGGTTAGGGTAAGAAAAACTATGGCATATCCAGACATCAACATGTGTTTTTATGACAGTTCTGCTCCCCACACGGATGAGAAACCACAATTCAGCTTGCTTTAGTAGCATATTGCCTACTTTCCAACTACCTGTTGATTCACCATAAGGCCCCAAATTAGGGTTAGCAAACTCAGGCTAGGGTTAGGGTTAGAAAAACTATGGCATATCCAGACATCAACATGTGTTTTTATGACAGTTCTGCTCCCCACACGGATGAGAAACCACAATTCAGCTTGCTTTAGTAGCATATTGCCTACTTTCCAACTACCTGTTGATTCACCATAAGGCCCAAATTACGGTTAGCAAACTCAGGCTAGGGTTAGGGTTAGAAAAACTATGGCATATCCAGACATCAACATGTGTTTTTATGACAGTTCTGCTCCCCACATGGATGAGAAACCACAATTCAGCTTGCTTTAGTAGCATATTGCCTACTTTCCAACTACCTGTTGATTCACCATAAGGCCCCAAATTAGGGTTAGCAAACTCAGGCTAAGGTTAAGGTTAGAATAACTATGGCATATCCAGACATCAACATGTGTTTTTATGACAGTTCTGCTCCCCACACGGATGAGAAACCACAATTCAGCTTGCTTTAGTAGCATATTGCCTACTTTCCAACTACCTGTTGATTCACCATAAGGCCCAAATTAGGGTTAGCAAACTCAGGCTAGGGTTAGGGTTAGAAAAACTATGGCATATCCAGACATCAACATGTGTTTTTATGACAGTTCTGCTCCCCACACGGAAGAGAAACCACAATTCAGCTTGCTTTAGTAGCATATCGCCTACTTTCCAACAACCTGTTGATTTACCCTAAGGCCCCAAATTAGGGTTAGCAAACTCAGGCTAGGGTTAGGGTAAGAAAAACTATGGCATATCCAGACATCAACATGTGTTTTTATGACAGTTCTGCTCCCCACACGGATGAGAAACCACAATTCAGCTTGCTTTAGTAGCATATTGAGTACTTTCCAACTACCTGTTGATTCACCCTAAGGCCCCAAATTAGGGTTAGCAAACTCAGGCTAAGGTTAGGGTTAGAAAAACTATGGCATATCCAGACATCAACATTTGTTTTTATGACAGTTCTGCTCCCCACACGGATGAGAAACCACAATTCAGCTTGCTTTAGTAGCATATTGCCTACTTTCCAACTACCTGTTGATTCACCATAAGGCCCAAATTAGGGTTAGCAAACTCAGGTTAGGGTTAGGGTTAGAAAAACTATGGCATATCCAGACATCAACATGTGTTTTTATGACAGTTCTGCTCCCCACACGGAAGAGAAACCACAATTCAGCTTGCTTTAGTAGCATATCGCCTACTTTCCAACAACCTGTTGATTTACCCTAAGGCCCCAAATTAGGGTTAGCAAACTCAGGCTAGGGTTAGGGTAAGAAAAACTATGGCATATCCAGACATCAACATGTGTTTTTATGACAGTTCTGCTCCCCACACGGATGAGAAACCACAATTCAGCTTGCTTTAGTAGCATATTGAGTACTTTCCAACTACCTGTTGATTCACCCTAAGGCCCCAAATTAGGGTTAGCAAACTCAGGCTAAGGTTAGGGTTAGAAAAACTATGGCATATCCAGACATCAACATGTGTTTTTATGACAGTTCTGCTCCCCACACGGATGAGAAACCACAATTCAGCTTGCTTTAGTAGCATATTGCCTACTTTCCAACTACCTGTTGATTCACCATAAGGCCCAAATTAGGGTTAGCAAACTCAGGCTAGGGTTAGGGTTAGAAAAACTATGGCATATCCAGACATCAACATGTGTTTTTATGACAGTTCTGCTCCCCACACGGATGAGAAACCACAATTCAGCTTGCTTTAGTAGCATATTGCCTACTTTCCAACTACCTGTTGATTCACCATAAGGCCCCAAATTAGGGTTAGCAAACTCAGGCTAAGGTTAGGGTTAGAATAACTATGGCATATCCAGACATCAACATGTGTTTTTATGACAGTTCTGCTCCCCACACGGATGAGAAACCACAATTCAGCTTGCTTTAGTAGCATATTGCCTACTTTCCAACTACCTGTTGATTCACCATAAGGCCCAAATTAGGGTTAGCAAACTCAGGCTAGGGTTATGGTTAGAAAAACTATGGCATATCCAGACATCAACATGTGTTTTTATGACAGTTCTGCTCCCCACACGGATGAGAAACCACAATTCAGCTTGCTTTAGTAGCATATTGCCTACTTTCCAACTACCTGTTGATTCACCATAAGGCCCAAATTAGGGTTAGCAAACTCAGGCTAGGGTTAGGGTTAGAAAAACTATGGCATATCCAGACATCAACATGTGTTTTTATGACAGTTCTCCTCCCCACACGTATGAGAAACCACAATTCAGCTTGCTTTAGTAGCATATTGCCTACTTTCCAACTACCTGTTGATTCACCATAAGGCCCCAAATTAGGGTTAGCAAACTCAGGCTAGGGTTAGGGTTAGAAAAACTATGGCATATCCAGACATCAACATGTGTTTTTATGACAGTACTGCTCCCCACACGGATGAGAAAACAAAATTCAGCATGCTTTAGTAGCATATTGAGTACTTTCCAACTACCTGTTGATTCACCCTAAGGCCCCAAATTAGGGTTAGCAAACTCAGGCTAGGGTTAGGGTAAGAAAAACTATGGCATATCCAGACATTAACATGTGTTTTTATGACAGTTCTGCTCCCCACACGGATGAGAAACCACAATTCAGCTTGCTTTAGTAGCATATCGCCTACTTTCCAACAACCTGTTGATTCACCCTAAGGCCCCAAATTAGGGTTAGCAAACTCAGGCTAGGGTTAGGGTAAGAAAAACTATGGCATATCCAGACATCAACATATGTTTTTATGACAGTTCTGCTCCCCACACGGATGAGAAACCACAATTCAGCTTGCTTTAGTAGCATATTGCCTACTTTCCAACTACCTGTTGATTCACCATAAGGCCCCAAATTAGGGTTAGCAAACTCAGGCTAGGGTTAGGGTTAGAAAAACTATGGCATATCCAGACATCAACATGTGTTTTTATGACAGTTCTGCTCCCCACACGGATGAGAAACCACAATTCAGCTTGCTTTAGTAGCATATTGCCTACTTTCCAACTACCTGTTGATTCACCATAAGGCCCAAATTAGGGTTAGCAAACTCAGGCTAGGGTTAGGGTTAGAAAAACTATGGCATATCCAGACATCAACATGTGTTTTTATGACAGTTCTGCTCCCCACATGGATGAGAAACCACAATTCAGCTTGCTTTAGTAGCATATTGCCTACTTTCCAACTACCTGTTGATTCACCATAAGGCCCCAAATTAGGGTTAGCAAACTCAGGCTAAGGTTAGGGTTAGAATAACTATGGCATATCCAGACATCAACATGTGTTTTTATGACAGTTCTGCTCCCCACACGGATGAGAAACCACAATTCAGCTTGCTTTAGTAGCATATTGCCTACTTTCCAACTACCTGTTGATTCACCATAAGGCCCAAATTAGGGTTAGCAAACTCAGGCTAAGGTTAGGGTTAGAAAAACTATGGCATATCCAGACATCAACATGTGTTTTTATGACAGTTCTGCTCCCCACACGGAAGAGAAACCACAATTCAGCTTGCTTTAGTAGCATATCGCCTACTTTCCAACAACCTGTTGATTTACCCTAAGGCCCCAAATTAGGGTTAGCAAACTCAGGCTAGGGTTAGGGTAAGAAAAACTATGGCATATCCAGACATCAACATGTGTTTTTATGACAGTTCTGCTCCCCACACGGATGAGAAACCACAATTCAGCTTGCTTTAGTAGCATATTGAGTACTTTCCAACTACCTGTTGATTCACCCTAAGGCCCCAAATTAGGGTTAGCAAACTCAGGCTAAGGTTAGGGTTAGAAAAACTATGGCATATCCAGACATCAACATGTGTTTTTATGACAGTTCTGCTCCCCACACGGATGAGAAACCACAATTCAGCTTGCTTTAGTAGCATATTGCCTACTTTCCAACTACCTGTTGATTCACCATAAGGCCCAAATTAGGGTTAGCAAACTCAGGCTAGGGTTAGGGTTAGAAAAACTATGGCATATCCAGACATCAACATGTGTTTTTATGACAGTTCTGCTCCCCACACGGAAGAGAAACCACAATTCAGCTTGCTTTAGTAGCATATCGCCTACTTTCCAACAACCTGTTGATTTACCCTAAGGCCCCAAATTAGGGTTAGCAAACTCAGGCTAGGGTTAGGGTAAGAAAAACTATGGCATATCCAGACATCAACATGTGTTTTTATGACAGTTCTGCTCCCCACACGGATGAGAAACCACAATTCAGCTTGCTTTAGTAGCATATTGAGTACTTTCCAACTACCTGTTGATTCACCCTAAGGCCCCAAATTAGGGTTAGCAAACTCAGGCTAAGGTTAGGGTTAGAAAAACTATGGCATATCCAGACATCAACATGTGTTTTTATGACAGTTCTGCTCCCCACACGGATGAGAAACCACAATTCAGCTTGCTTTAGTAGCATATTGCCTACTTTCCAACTACCTGTTGATTCACCATAAGGCCCAAATTAGGGTTAGCAAACTCAGGCTAGGGTTAGGGTTAGAAAAACTATGGCATATCCAGACATCAACATGTGTTTTTATGACAGTTCTGCTCCCCACACGGATGAGAAACCACAATTCAGCTTGCTTTAGTAGCATATTGCCTACTTTCCAACTACCTGTTGATTCACCATAAGGCCCCAAATTAGGGTTAGCAAACTCAGGCTAAGGTTAGGGTTAGAATAACTATGGCATATCCAGACATCAACATGTGTTTTTATGACAGTTCTGCTCCCCACACGGATGAGAAACCACAATTCAGCTTGCTTTAGTAGCATATTGCCTACTTTCCAACTACCTGTTGATTCACCATAAGGCCCAAATTAGGGTTAGCAAACTCAGGCTAGGGTTATGGTTAGAAAAACTATGGCATATCCAGACATCAACATGTGTTTTTATGACAGTTCTGCTCCCCACACGGATGAGAAACCACAATTCAGCTTGCTTTAGTAGCATATTGCCTACTTTCCAACTACCTGTTGATTCACCATAAGGCCCAAATTAGGGTTAGCAAACTCAGGCTAGGGTTAGGGTTAGAAAAACTATGGCATATCCAGACATCAACATGTGTTTTTATGACAGTTCTCCTCCCCACACGGATGAGAAACCACAATTCAGCTTGCTTTAGTAGCATATTGCCTACTTTCCAACTACCTGTTGATTCACCATAAGGCCCAAATTAGGGTTAGCAAACTCTGGCATATCCAGACATCAACATGTGTTTTTATGACAGTTCTGCTCCCCACACGGATGAGAAACCACAATTCAGCTTGCTTTAGTAGCATATTGCCTACTTTCCAACTACCTGTTGATTCACCATAAGGCCCCAAATTAAGGTTAGCAAACTCAGGCTAGCGTTAAGGTTAGAAAAACTATGGCATATCCAGACATCAACATGTGTTTTTATGACAGTACTGCTCCCCACATGGATGAGAAAACAAAATTCAGCATGCTTTAGTAGCATATTGAGTACTTTCCAACTACCTGTTGATTCACCCTAAGGCCCCAAATTAGGGTTAGCAAACTCAGGCTAGGGTTAAGGTTAGAAAAACTATGGCATATCCAGACATCAACATGTGTTTTTATGACAGTACTGCTCCCCACATGGATGAGAAAACAAAATTCAGCATGCTTTAGTAGCATATTGAGTACTTTCCAACTACCTGTTGATTCACCCTAAGGCCCCAAATTAGGGTTAGCAAACTCAGGCTAGGGTTAGGGTAAGAAAAACTATGGCATATCCAGACATCAACATGTGTTTTTATGACAGTTCTGCTCCCCACAAAGATGAGAAAACAAAATTCAGCATGCTTTAGTAGCATATTGACTACTTTCCAACTACCTGTTGATTCACCATAAGGCCCCAAATTAGGGTTAGCAAACTCAGGCTATGGTTAGGGTTAGAAAAACTATGGCATATCCAGACATCAACATGTGTTTTTATGACAGTTCTGCTCCCCACACGGATGAGAAACCACAATTCAGCTTGCTTTAGTAGCATATTGCCTACTTTCCAACTACCTGTTGATTCACCATAAGGCCCAAATTAGGGTTAGCAAACTCAGGCTATGGTTAAGGTTAGAAAAACTATGGCATATCGAGACATCAACATGTGTTTTTATGACAGTTCTGCTCCCCACACGGAAGAGAAACCACAATTCAGCTTGCTTTAGTAGCATATCGCCTACTTTCCAACTACCTGTTGATTCACCATAAGGCCCCAAATTAGGGTTAGCAAACTCAGGCTACGGTTAGGGTTAGAAAAACTATGGCATATCCAGACATCAACATGTGTTTTTATGACAGTTCTGCTCCCCACACGGATGAGAAACCACAATTCAGCTTGCTTTAGTAGCATATTGCCTACTTTCCAACTACCTGTTGATTCACCATAAGGCCCAAATTAGGGTTAGCAAACGCAGGCTAAGGTTATGGTTAGAATAACTATGGCATATCCAGACATCAGCATGTGTTTTTATGACAGTTCTCCTCCCCACACGGATGAGAAACCACAATTCAGCTTGCTTTAGTAGCATATTGCCTACTTTCCAACTACCTGTTGATTCACCATAAGGCCCAAATTAGGGTTAGCAAACTCAGGCTATGGTTATGGTTAGAAAAACTATGGCATATCCAGACATCAACATGTGTTTTTATGACAGTTCTGCTCCCCACACGGATGAGAAACCACAATTCAGCTTGCTTTAGTAGCATATTGCCTACTTTCCAACTACCTGTTGATTCACCATAAGGCCCCAAATTAAGGTTAGCAAACTCAGGCTATGGTTAAGGTTAGAAAAACTATGGCATATCCAGACATCAACATGTGTTTTTATGACAGTACTGCTCCCCACATGGATGAGAAAACAAAATTCAGCATGCTTTAGTAGCATATTGAGTACTTTCCAACTACCTGTTGATTCACCCTAAGGCCCCAAATTAGGGTTAGCAAACTCAGGCTAGGGTTAGGGTAAGAAAAACTATGGCATATCCAGACATCAACATGTGTTTTTATGACAGTTCTGCTCCCCACAAAGATGAGAAAACAAAATTCAGCATGCTTTAGTAGCATATTGACTACTTTCCAACTACCTGTTGATTCACCATAAGGCCCCAAATTAGGGTTAGCAAACTCAGGCTATGGTTAGGGTTAGAAAAACTATGGCATATCCAGACATCAACATGTGTTTTTATGACAGTTCTGCTCCCCACACGGATGAGAAACCACAATTCAGCTTGCTTTAGTAGCATATTGCCTACTTTCCAACTACCTGTTGATTCACCATAAGGCCCAAATTAGGGTTAGCAAACTCAGGCTATGGTTAAGGTTAGAAAAACTATGGCATATCGAGACATCAACATGTGTTTTTATGACAGTTCTGCTCCCCACACGGAAGAGAAACCACAATTCAGCTTGCTTTAGTAGCATATCGCCTACTTTCCAACTACCTGTTGATTCACCATAAGGCCCCAAATTAGGGTTAGCAAACTCAGGCTACGGTTAGGGTTAGAAAAACTATGGCATATCCAGACATCAACATGTGTTTTTATGACAGTTCTGCTCCCCACACGGATGAGAAACCACAATTCAGCTTGCTTTAGTAGCATATTGCCTACTTTCCAACTACCTGTTGATTCACCATAAGGCCCAAATTACGGTTAGCAAACGCAGGCTAAGGTTATGGTTAGAATAACTATGGCATATCCAGACATCAGCATGTGTTTTTATGACAGTTCTCCTCCCCACACGGATGAGAAACCGCAATTCAGCTTGCTTTAGTAGCATATTGCCTACTTTCCAACTACCTGTTGATTCACCATAAGGCCCAAATTAGGGTTAGCAAACTCAGGCTATGGTTATGGTTAGAAAAACTATGGCATATCCAGACATCAACATGTGTTTTTATGACAGTTCTGCTCCCCACACGGATGAGAAACCACAATTCAGCTTGCTTTAGTAGCATATTGCCTACTTTCCAACTACCTGTTGATTCACCATAAGGCCCAAATTAGGGTTAGCAAACTCAGGCTATGGTTAAGGTTAGAAAAACTATGGCATATCGAGACATCAACATGTGTTTTTATGACAGTTCTGCTCCCCACACGGAAGAGAAACCACAATTCAGCTTGCTTTAGTAGCATATCGCCTACTTTCCAACAACCTGTTGATTCACCCTAAGGCCCCAAATTAGGGTTAGCAAACTCAGGCTAAGGTTAGGGTTAGAATAACTATGGCATATCCAGACATCAACATGTGTTTTTATGACAGTTCTGCTCCCCACACGGATGAGAAACCACAATTCAGCTTGCTTTAGTAGCATATTGCCTACTTTCCAACTACCTGTTGATTCACCATAAGGCCCCAAATTAGGGTTAGCAAACTCAGGCTAAGGTTACGGTTAGAATAACTATGGCATATCCAGACATCAACATGTGTTTTTATGACAGTTCTGCTCCCCACACGGATGAGAAACCACAATTCAGCTTGCTTTAGTAGCATATTGCCTACTTTCCAACTACCTGTTGATTCACCATAAGGCCAAAATTAGGGTTAGCAAACTCAGGCTATGGTTAGGGTTAGAAAAACTATGGCATATCCAGACATCAACATGTGTTTTTATGACAGTTCTGCTCCCCACACGGATGAGAAAACAAAATTCAGCATGCTTTAGTAGCATATTGAGTACTTTCCAACTACCTGTTGATTCACCCTAAGGCCCCAAATTAGGGTTAGCAAACTCAGGCTAGGGTTAGGGTAAGAAAAACTATGGCATATCCAGACATCAACATGTGTTTTTATGACAGTTCTGCTCCCCACAAAGATGAGAAAACAAAATTCAGCATGCTTTAGTAGCATATTGACTACTTTCCAACTACCTGTTGATTCACCATAAGGCCCCAAATTAGGGTTAGCAAACTCAGGCTATGGTTAGGGTTAGAATAACTATGGCATATCCAGACATCAACATATGTTTTTATGACAGTTCTCCTCCCCACACGGATGAGAAACCACAATTCAGCTTGCTTTAGTAGCATATTGCCTACTTTCCAACTACCTGTTGATTCACCATAAGGCCCAAATTAGGGTTATCAAACTCAGGCTAGGGTTAGGGTTAGAAAAACTATGGCATATCCAGACATCAACATATGTTTTTATGACAGTTCTGCTCCCCACACGGATGAGAAACCACAATTCAGCTTGCTTTAGTAGCATATTGCCTACTTTCCAACTACCTGTTGATTCACCATAAGGCCCCAAATTAGGGTTAGCAAACTCAGGCTAGGGTTAGGGTTAGAAAAACTATGGCATATCCAGACATCAACATGTGTTTTTATGACAGTACTGCTCCCCACACGGATGAGAAAACAAAATTCAGCATGCTTTAGTAGCATATTGAGTACTTTCCAACTACCTGTTGATTCACCCTAAGGCCCCAAATTAGGGTTAGCAAACTCAGGCTAGGGTTAGGGTAAGAAAAACTATGGCATATCCAGACATTAACATGTGTTTTTATGACAGTTCTGCTCCCCACACGGATGAGAAACCACAATTCAGCTTGCTTTAGTAGCATATCGCCTACTTTCCAACAACCTGTTGATTCACCCTAAGGCCCCAAATTAGGGTTAGCAAACTCAGGCTAGGGTTAGGGTAAGAAAAACTATGGCATATCCAGACATCAACATGTGTTTTTATGACAGTTCTGCTCCCCACACGGATGAGAAACCACAATTCAGCTTGCTTTAGTAGCATATTGCCTACTTTCCAACTACCTGTTGATTCACCATAAGGCCCCAAATTAGGGTTAGCAAACTCAGGCTAGGGTTAGGGTTAGAAAAACTATGGCATATCCAGACATCAACATGTGTTTTTATGACAGTTCTGCTCCCCACACGGATGAGAAACCACAATTCAGCTTGCTTTAGTAGCATATTGCCTACTTTCCAACTACCTGTTGATTCACCATTAGGCCCAAATTAGGGTTAGCAAACTCAGGCTAGGGTTAGGGTTAGAAAAACTATGGCATATCCAGACATCAACATGTGTTTTTATGACAGTTCTGCTCCCCACATGGATGAGAAACCACAATTCAGCTTGCTTTAGTAGCATATTGCCTACTTTCCAACTACCTGTTGATTCACCATAAGGCCCCAAATTAGGGTTAGCAAACTCAGGCTAAGGTTAGGGTTAGAATAACTATGGCATATCCAGACATCAACATGTGTTTTTATGACAGTTCTGCTCCCCACACGGATGAGAAACCACAATTCAGCTTGCTTTAGTAGCATATTGCCTACTTTCCAACTACCTGTTGATTCACCATAAGGCCCAAATTAGGGTTAGCAAACTCAGGCTAGGGTTAGGGTTAGAAAAACTATGGCATATCCAGACATCAACATGTGTTTTTATGACAGTTCTGCTCCCCACACGGAAGAGAAACCACAATTCAGCTTGCTTTAGTAGCATATCGCCTACTTTCCAACAACCTGTTGATTCACCCTAAGGCCCCAAATTAGGGTTAGCAAACTCAGGCTAGGGTTAGGGTAAGAAAAACTATGGCATATCCAGACATCAACATGTGTTTTTATGACAGTTCTGCTCCCCACACGGATGAGAAACCACAATTCAGCTTGCTTTAGTAGCATATTGAGTACTTTCCAACTACCTGTTGATTCACCCTAAGGCCCCAAATTAGGGTTAGCAAACTCAGGCTAAGGTTACGGTTAGAAAAACTATGGCATATCCAGACATCAACATGTGTTTTTATGACAGTTCTGCTCCCCACACGGATGAGAAACCACAATTCAGCTTGCTTTAGTAGCATATTGCCTACTTTCCAACTACCTGTTGATTCACCATAAGGCCCAAATTAGGGTTAGCAAACTCAGGCTAGGGTTAGGGTTAGAAAAACTATGGCATATCCAGACATCAACATGTGTTTTTATGACAGTTCTGCTCCCCACACGGATGAGAAACCACAATTCAGCTTGCTTTAGTAGCATATTGCCTACTTTCCAACTACCTGTTGATTCACCATAAGGCCCCAAATTAGGGTTAGCAAACTCAGGCTAAGGTTAGGGTTAGAATAACTATGGCATATCCAGACATCAACATGTGTTTTTATGACAGTTCTGCTCCCCACACGGATGAGAAACCACAATTCAGCTTGCTTTAGTAGCATATTGCCTACTTTCCAACTACCTGTTGATTCACCATAAGGCCCAAATTAGGGTTAGCAAACTCAGGCTAGGGTTATGGTTAGAAAAACTATGGCATATCCAGACATCAACATGTGTTTTTATGACAGTTCTGCTCCCCACACGGATGAGAAACCACAATTCAGCTTGCTTTAGTAGCATATTGCCTACTTTCCAACTACCTGTTGATTCACCATAAGGCCCAAATTAGGGTTAGCAAACTCAGGCTAGGGTTAGGGTTAGAAAAACTATGGCATATCCAGACATCAACATGTGTTTTTATGACAGTTCTCCTCCCCACACGGATGAGAAACCACAATTCAGCTTGCTTTAGTAGCATATTGCCTACTTTCCAACTACCTGTTGATTCACCATAAGGCCCAAATTAGGGTTAGCAAACTCTGGCATATCCAGACATCAACATGTGTTTTTATGACAGTTCTGCTCCCCACACGGATGAGAAACCACAATTCAGCTTGCTTTAGTAGCATATTGCCTACTTTCCAACTACCTGTTGATTCACCATAAGGCCCCAAATTAAGGTTAGCAAACTCAGGCTAGGGTTAAGGTTAGAAAAACTATGGCATATCCAGACATCAACATGTGTTTTTATGACAGTACTGCTCCCCACATGGATGAGAAAACAAAATTCAGCATGCTTTAGTAGCATATTGAGTACTTTCCAACTACCTGTTGATTCACCCTAAGGCCCCAAATTAGGGTTAGCAAACTCAGGCTAGGGTTAGGGTAAGAAAAACTATGGCATATCCAGACATCAACATGTGTTTTTATGACAGTTCTGCTCCCCACAAAGATGAGAAAACAAAATTCAGCATGCTTTAGTAGCATATTGACTACTTTCCAACTACCTGTTGATTCACCATAAGGCCCCAAATTAGGGTTAGCAAACTCAGGCTATGGTTAGGGTTAGAAAAACTATGGCATATCCAGACATCAACATGTGTTTTTATGACAGTTCTGCTCCCCACACGGATGAGAAACTACAATTCAGCTTGCTTTAGTAGCATATTGCCTACTTTCCAACTACCTGTTGATTCACCATAAGGCCCAAATTAGGGTTAGCAAACTCAGGCTATGGTTAAGGTTAGAAAAACTATGGCATATCGAGACATCAACATGTGTTTTTATGACAGTTCTGCTCCCCACACGGAAGAGAAACCACAATTCAGCTTGCTTTAGTAGCATATCGCCTACTTTCCAACTACCTGTTGATTCACCATAAGGCCCCAAATTAGGGTTAGCAAACTCAGGCTACGGTTAGGGTTAGAAAAACTATGGCATATCCAGACATCAACATGTGTTTTTATGACAGTTCTGCTCCCCACACGGATGAGAAACCACAATTCAGCTTGCTTTAGTAGCATATTGCCTACTTTCCAACTACCTGTTGATTCACCATAAGGCCCAAATTAGGGTTAGCAAACGCAGGCTAAGGTTATGGTTAGAATAACTATGGCATATCCAGACATCAGCATGTGTTTTTATGACAGTTCTCCTCCCCACACGGATGAGAAACCACAATTCAGCTTGCTTTAGTAGCATATTGCCTACTTTCCAACTACCTGTTGATTCACCATAAGGCCCAAATTAGGGTTAGCAAACTCAGGCTATGGTTATGGTTAGAAAAACTATGGCATATCCAGACATCAACATGTGTTTTTATGACAGTTCTGCTCCCCACACGGATGAGAAACCACAATTCAGCTTGCTTTAGTAGCATATTGCCTACTTTCCAACTACCTGTTGATTCACCATAAGGCCCCAAATTAAGGTTAGCAAACTCAGGCTATGGTTAAGGTTAGAAAAACTATGGCATATCCAGACATCAACATGTGTTTTTATGACAGTACTGCTCCCCACATGGATGAGAAAACAAAATTCAGCATGCTTTAGTAGCATATTGAGTACTTTCCAACTACCTGTTGATTCACCCTAAGGCCCCAAATTAGGGTTAGCAAACTCAGGCTAGGGTTAGGGTAAGAAAAACTATGGCATATCCAGACATCAACATGTGTTTTTATGACAGTTCTGCTCCCCACAAAGATGAGAAAACAAAATTCAGCATGCTTTAGTAGCATATTGACTACTTTCCAACTACCTGTTGATTCACCATAAGGCCCCAAATTAGGGTTAGCAAACTCAGGCTATGGTTAGGGTTAGAAAAACTATGGCATATCCAGACATCAACATGTGTTTTTATGACAGTTCTGCTCCCCACACGGATGAGAAACCACAATTCAGCTTGCTTTAGTAGCATATTGCCTACTTTCCAACTACCTGTTGATTCACCATAAGGCCCAAATTAGGGTTAGCAAACTCAGGCTATGGTTAAGGTTAGAAAAACTATGGCATATCGAGACATCAACATGTGTTTTTATGACAGTTCTGCTCCCCACACGGAAGAGAAACCACAATTCAGCTTGCTTTAGTAGCATATCGCCTACTTTCCAACTACCTGTTGATTCACCATAAGGCCCCAAATTAGGGTTAGCAAACTCAGGCTACGGTTAGGGTTAGAAAAACTATGGCATATCCAGACATCAACATGTGTTTTTATGACAGTTCTGCTCCCCACACGGATGAGAAACCACAATTCAGCTTGCTTTAGTAGCATATTGCCTACTTTCCAACTACCTGTTGATTCACCATAAGGCCCAAATTAGGGTTAGCAAACGCAGGCTAAGGTTATGGTTAGAATAACTATGGCATATCCAGACATCAGCATGTGTTTTTATGACAGTTCTCCTCCCCACACGGATGAGAAACCGCAATTCAGCTTGCTTTAGTAGCATATTGCCTACTTTCCAACTACCTGTTGATTCACCATAAGGCCCAAATTAGGGTTAGCAAACTCAGGCTATGGTTATGGTTAGAAAAACTATGGCATATCCAGACATCAACATGTGTTTTTATGACAGTTCTGCTCCCCACACGGATGAGAAACCACAATTCAGCTTGCTTTAGTAGCATATTGCCTACTTTCCAACTACCTGTTGATTCACCATAAGGCCCAAATTAGGGTTAGCAAACTCAGGCTATGGTTAAGGTTAGAAAAACTATGGCATATCGAGACATCAACATGTGTTTTTATGACAGTTCTGCTCCCCACACGGAAGAGAAACCACAATTCAGCTTGCTTTAGTAGCATATCGCCTACTTTCCAACAACCTGTTGATTCACCCTAAGGCCCCAAATTAGGGTTAGCAAACTCAGGCTAAGGTTAGGGTTAGAATAACTATGGCATATCCAGACATCAACATGTGTTTTTATGACAGTTCTGCTCCCCACACGGATGAGAAACCACAATTCAGCTTGCTTTAGTAGCATATTGCCTACTTTCCAACTACCTGTTGATTCACCATAAGGCCCCAAATTAGGGTTAGCAAACTCAGGCTAGGGTTAGGGTTAGAAAAACTATGGCATATCCAGACATCAACATGTGTTTTTATGACAGTTCTGCTCCCCACACGGATGAGAAACCACAATTCAGCTTGCTTTAGTAGCATATTGCCTACTTTCCAACTACCTGTTGATTCACCATAAGGCCCAAATTAGGGTTAGCAAACTCAGGCTAGGGTTAGGGTTAGAAAAACTATGGCATATCCAGACATCAACATGTGTTTTTATGACAGTTCTGCTCCCCACACGGATGAGAAACCACAATTCAGCTTGCTTTAGTAGCATATTGCCTACTTTCCAACTACCTGTTGATTCACCATAAGGCCCCAAATTAGGGTTAGCAAACTCAGGCTAAGGTTAGGGTTAGAATAACTATGGCATATCCAGACATCAACATGTGTTTTTATGACAGTTCTGCTCCCCACACGGATGAGAAACCACAATTCAGCTTGCTTTAGTAGCATATTGCCTACTTTCCAACTACCTGTTGATTCACCATAAGGCCCAAATTAGGGTTAGCAAACTCAGGCTAGGGTTAGGGTTAGAAAAACTATGGCATATCCAGACATCAACATGTGTTTTTATGACAGTTCTGCTCCCCACACGGAAGAGAAACCACAATTCAGCTTGCTTTAGTAGCATATCGCCTACTTTCCAACAACCTGTTGATTCACCCTAAGGCCCCAAATTAGGGTTAGCAAACTCAGGCTAGGGTTAGGGTAAGAAAAACTATGGCATATCCAGACATCAACATGTGTTTTTATGACAGTTCTGCTCCCCACACGGATGAGAAACCACAATTCAGCTTGCTTTAGTAGCATATTGCCTACTTTCCAACTACCTGTTGATTCACCATAAGGCCCCAAATTAGGGTTAGCAAACTCAGGCTAGGGTTACGGTTAGAAAAACTATGGCATATCCAGACATCAACATGTGTTTTTATGACAGTTCTGCTCCCCACACGGATGAGAAACCACAATTCAGCTTGCTTTAGTAGCATATTGCCTACTTTCCAACTACCTGTTGATTCACCATAAGGCCCAAATTAGGGTTAGCAAACTCAGGCTAGGGTTAGGGTTAGAAAAACTATGGCATATCCAGACATCAACATGTGTTTTTATGACAGTTCTGCTCCCCACACGGATGAGAAACCACAATTCAGCTTGCTTTAGTAGCATATTGCCTACTTTCCAACTACCTGTTGATTCACCATAAGGCCCCAAATTAGGGTTAGCAAACTCAGGCTAAGGTTAGGGTTAGAATAACTATGGCACATCCAGACATCAACATGTGTTTTTATGACAGTTCTGCTCCCCACACGGATGAGAAACCACAATTCAGCTTGCTTTAGTAGCATATTGCCTACTTTCCAACTACCTGTTGATTCACCATAAGGCCCAAATTAGGGTTAGCAAACTCAGGCTAGGGTTATGGTTAGAAAAACTATGGCATATCCAGACATCAACATGTGTTTTTATGACAGTTCTGCTCCCCACACGGATGAGAAACCACAATTCAGCTTGCTTTAGTAGCATATTGCCTACTTTCCAACTACCTGTTGATTCACCATAAGGCCCAAATTAGGGTTAGCAAACTCAGGCTAGGGTTAGGGTTAGAAAAACTATGGCATATCCAGACATCAACATGTGTTTTTATGACAGTTCTCCCCACACGGATGAGAAACCACAATTCAGCTTGCTTTAGTAGCATATTGCCTACTTTCCAACTACCTGTTGATTCACCATAAGGCCCAAATTAGGGTTAGCAAACTCTGGCATATCCAGACATCAACATGTGTTTTTATGACAGTTCTGCTCCCCACACGGATGAGAAACCACAATTCAGCTTGCTTTAGTAGCATATTGCCTACTTTCCAACTACCTGTTGATTCACCATAAGGCCCCAAATTAAGGTTAGCAAACTCAGGCTAGGGTTAAGGTTAGAAAAACTATGGCATATCCAGACATCAACATGTGTTTTTATGACAGTACTGCTCCCCACATGGATGAGAAAACAAAATTCAGCATGCTTTAGTAGCATATTGAGTACTTTCCAACTACCTGTTGATTCACCCTAAGGCCCCAAATTAGGGTTAGCAAACTCAGGCTAGGGTTAGGGTAAGAAAAACTATGGCATATCCAGACATCAACATGTGTTTTTATGACAGTTCTGCTCCCCACAAAGATGAGAAAACAAAATTCAGCATGCTTTAGTAGCATATTGACTACTTTCCAACTACCTGTTGATTCACCATAAGGCCCCAAATTAGGGTTAGCAAACTCAGGCTATGGTTAGGGTTAGAAAAACTATGGCATATCCAGACATCAACATGTGTTTTTATGACAGTTCTGCTCCCCACACGGATGAGAAACCACAATTCAGCTTGCTTTAGTAGCATATTGCCTACTTTCCAACTACCTGTTGATTCACCATAAGGCCCAAATTAGGGTTAGCAAACTCAGGCTATGGTTAAGGTTAGAAAAACTATGGCATATCGAGACATCAACATGTGTTTTTATGACAGTTCTGCTCCCCACACGGAAGAGAAACCACAATTCAGCTTGCTTTAGTAGCATATCGCCTACTTTCCAACTACCTGTTGATTCACCATAAGGCCCCAAATTAGGGTTAGCAAACTCAGGCTACGGTTAGGGTTAGAAAAACTATGGCATATCCAGACATCAACATGTGTTTTTATGACAGTTCTGCTCCCCACACGGATGAGAAACCACAATTCAGCTTGCTTTAGTAGCATATTGCCTACTTTCCAACTACCTGTTGATTCACCATAAGGCCCAAATTAGGGTTAGCAAACGCAGGCTAAGGTTATGGTTAGAATAACTATGGCATATCCAGACATCAGCATGTGTTTTTATGACAGTTCTCCTCCCCACACGGATGAGAAACCACAATTCAGCTTGCTTTAGTAGCATATTGCCTACTTTCCAACTACCTGTTGATTCACCATAAGGCCCAAATTAGGGTTAGCAAACTCAGGCTATGGTTATGGTTAGAAAAACTATGGCATATCCAGACATCAACATGTGTTTTTATGACAGTTCTGCTCCCCACACGGATGAGAAAACAAAATTCAGCATGCTTTAGTAGCATATTGAGTACTTTCCAACTACCTGTTGATTCACCCTAAGGCCCCAAATTAGGGTTAGCAAACTCAGGCTAGGGTTAGGGTAAGAAAAACTATGGCATATCCAGACATCAACATGTGTTTTTATGACAGTTCTGCTCCCCACAAAGATGAGAAAACAAAATTCAGCATGCTTTAGTAGCATATTGACTACTTTCCAACTACCTGTTGATTCACCATAAGGCCCCAAATTACGGTTAGCAAACTCAGGCTATGGTTAGGGTTAGAATAACTATGGCATATCCAGACATCAACATATGTTTTTATGACAGTTCTCCTCCCCACACGGATGAGAAACCACAATTCAGCTTGCTTTAGTAGCATATTGCCTACTTTCCAACTACCTGTTGATTCACCATAAGGCCCAAATTAGGGTTATCAAACTCAGGCTAGGGTTAGGGTTAGAAAAACTATGGCATATCCAGACATCAACATATGTTTTTATGACAGTTCTGCTCCCCACACGGATGAGAAACCACAATTCAGCTTGCTTTAGTAGCATATTGCCTACTTTCCAACTACCTGTTGATTCACCATAAGGCCCCAAATTAGGGTTAGCAAACTCAGGCTAGGGTTAGGGTTAGAAAAACTATGGCATATCCAGACATCAACATGTGTTTTTATGACAGTACTGCTCCCCACACGGATGAGAAAACAAAATTCAGCATGCTTTAGTAGCATATTGAGTACTTTCCAACTACCTGTTGATTCACCCTAAGGCCCCAAATTAGGGTTAGCAAACTCAGGCTAGGGTTAGGGTAAGAAAAACTATGGCATATCCAGACATTAACATGTGTTTTTATGACAGTTCTGCTCCCCACACGGATGAGAAACCACAATTCAGCTTGCTTTAGTAGCATATCGCCTACTTTCCAACAACCTGTTGATTCACCCTAAGGCCCCAAATTAGGGTTAGCAAACTCAGGCTAGGGTTAGGGTAAGAAAAACTATGGCATATCCAGACATCAACATGTGTTTTTATGACAGTTCTGCTCCCCACACGGATGAGAAACCACAATTCAGCTTGCTTTAGTAGCATATTGCCTACTTTCCAACTACCTGTTGATTCACCATAAGGCCCCAAATTAGGGTTAGCAAACTCAGGCTAGGGTTAGGGTTAGAAAAACTATGGCATATCCAGACATCAACATGTGTTTTTATGACAGTTCTGCTCCCCACACGGATGAGAAACCACAATTCAGCTTGCTTTAGTAGCATATTGCCTACTTTCCAACTACCTGTTGATTCACCATTAGGCCCAAATTAGGGTTAGCAAACTCAGGCTAGGGTTAGGGTTAGAAAAACTATGGCATATCCAGACATCAACATGTGTTTTTATGACAGTTCTGCTCCCCACATGGATGAGAAACCACAATTCAGCTTGCTTTAGTAGCATATTGCCTACTTTCCAACTACCTGTTGATTCACCATAAGGCCCCAAATTAGGGTTAGCAAACTCAGGCTAAGGTTAGGGTTAGAATAACTATGGCATATCCAGACATCAACATGTGTTTTTATGACAGTTCTGCTCCCCACACGGATGAGAAACCACAATTCAGCTTGCTTTAGTAGCATATTGCCTACTTTCCAACTACCTGTTGATTCACCATAAGGCCCAAATTAGGGTTAGCAAACTCAGGCTAGGGTTAGGGTTAGAAAAACTATGGCATATCCAGACATCAACATGTGTTTTTATGACAGTTCTGCTCCCCACACGGAAGAGAAACCACAATTCAGCTTGCTTTAGTAGCATATCGCCTACTTTCCAACAACCTGTTGATTCACCCTAAGGCCCCAAATTAGGGTTAGCAAACTCAGGCTAGGGTTAGGGTAAGAAAAACTATGGCATATCCAGACATCAACATGTGTTTTTATGACAGTTCTGCTCCCCACACGGATGAGAAACCACAATTCAGCTTGCTTTAGTAGCATATTGAGTACTTTCCAACTACCTGTTGATTCACCCTAAGGCCCCAAATTAGGGTTAGCAAACTCAGGCTAAGGTTACGGTTAGAAAAACTATGGCATATCCAGACATCAACATGTGTTTTTATGACAGTTCTGCTCCCCACACGGATGAGAAACCACAATTCAGCTTGCTTTAGTAGCATATTGCCTACTTTCCAACTACCTGTTGATTCACCATAAGGCCCAAATTAGGGTTAGCAAACTCAGGCTAGGGTTAGGGTTAGAAAAACTATGGCATATCCAGACATCAACATGTGTTTTTATGACAGTTCTGCTCCCCACACGGATGAGAAACCACAATTCAGCTTGCTTTAGTAGCATATTGCCTACTTTCCAACTACCTGTTGATTCACCATAAGGCCCCAAATTAGGGTTAGCAAACTCAGGCTAAGGTTAGGGTTAGAATAACTATGGCATATCCAGACATCAACATGTGTTTTTATGACAGTTCTGCTCCCCACACGGATGAGAAACCACAATTCAGCTTGCTTTAGTAGCATATTGCCTACTTTCCAACTACCTGTTGATTCACCATAAGGCCCAAATTAGGGTTAGCAAACTCAGGCTAGGGTTATGGTTAGAAAAACTATGGCATATCCAGACATCAACATGTGTTTTTATGACAGTTCTGCTCCCCACACGGATGAGAAACCACAATTCAGCTTGCTTTAGTAGCATATTGCCTACTTTCCAACTACCTGTTGATTCACCATAAGGCCCAAATTAGGGTTAGCAAACTCAGGCTAGGGTTAGGGTTAGAAAAACTATGGCATATCCAGACATCAACATGTGTTTTTATGACAGTTCTCCTCCCCACACGGATGAGAAACCACAATTCAGCTTGCTTTAGTAGCATATTGCCTACTTTCCAACTACCTGTTGATTCACCATAAGGCCCAAATTAGGGTTAGCAAACTCTGGCATATCCAGACATCAACATGTGTTTTTATGACAGTTCTGCTCCCCACACGGATGAGAAACCACAATTCAGCTTGCTTTAGTAGCATATTGCCTACTTTCCAACTACCTGTTGATTCACCATAAGGCCCCAAATTAAGGTTAGCAAACTCAGGCTAGGGTTAAGGTTAGAAAAACTATGGCATATCCAGACATCAACATGTGTTTTTATGACAGTACTGCTCCCCACATGGATGAGAAAACAAAATTCAGCATGCTTTAGTAGCATATTGAGTACTTTCCAACTACCTGTTGATTCACCCTAAGGCCCCAAATTAGGGTTAGCAAACTCAGGCTATGGTTAGGGTTAGAAAAACTATGGCATATCCAGACATCAACATGTGTTTTTATGACAGTTCTGCTCCCCACACGGATGAGAAACCACAATTCAGCTTGCTTTAGTAGCATATTGCCTACTTTCCAACTACCTGTTGATTCACCATAAGGCCCAAATTAGGGTTAGCAAACTCAGGCTATGGTTAAGGTTAGAAAAACTATGGCATATCGAGACATCAACATGTGTTTTTATGACAGTTCTGCTCCCCACACGGAAGAGAAACCACAATTCAGCTTGCTTTAGTAGCATATCGCCTACTTTCCAACTACCTGTTGATTCACCATAAGGCCCCAAATTAGGGTTAGCAAACTCAGGCTACGGTTAGGGTTAGAAAAACTATGGCATATCCAGACATCAACATGTGTTTTTATGACAGTTCTGCTCCCCACACGGATGAGAAACCACAATTCAGCTTGCTTTAGTAGCATATTGCCTACTTTCCAACTACCTGTTGATTCACCATAAGGCCCAAATTAGGGTTAGCAAACGCAGGCTAAGGTTATGGTTAGAATAACTATGGCATATCCAGACATCAGCATGTGTTTTTATGACAGTTCTCCTCCCCACACGGATGAGAAACCACAATTCAGCTTGCTTTAGTAGCATATTGCCTACTTTCCAACTACCTGTTGATTCACCATAAGGCCCAAATTAGGGTTAGCAAACTCAGGCTATGGTTATGGTTAGAAAAACTATGGCATATCCAGACATCAACATGTGTTTTTATGACAGTTCTGCTCCCCACACGGATGAGAAAACAAAATTCAGCATGCTTTAGTAGCATATTGAGTACTTTCCAACTACCTGTTGATTCACCCTAAGGCCCCAAATTAGGGTTAGCAAACTCAGGCTAAGGTTAGGGTTAGAATAACTATGGCACATCCAGACATCAACATGTGTTTTTATGACAGTTCTGCTCCCCACACGGATGAGAAACCACAATTCAGCTTGCTTTAGTAGCATATTGCCTACTTTCCAACTACCTGTTGATTCACCATAAGGCCCAAATTAGGGTTAGCAAACTCAGGCTAGGGTTATGGTTAGAAAAACTATGGCATATCCAGACATCAACATGTGTTTTTATGACAGTTCTGCTCCCCACACGGATGAGAAACCACAATTCAGCTTGCTTTAGTAGCATATTGCCTACTTTCCAACTACCTGTTGATTCACCATAAGGCCCAAATTAGGGTTAGCAAACTCAGGCTAGGGTTAGGGTTAGAAAAACTATGGCATATCCAGACATCAACATGTGTTTTTATGACAGTTCTCCCCACACGGATGAGAAACCACAATTCAGCTTGCTTTAGTAGCATATTGCCTACTTTCCAACTACCTGTTGATTCACCATAAGGCCCAAATTAGGGTTAGCAAACTCTGGCATATCCAGACATCAACATGTGTTTTTATGACAGTTCTGCTCCCCACACGGATGAGAAACCACAATTCAGCTTGCTTTAGTAGCATATTGCCTACTTTCCAACTACCTGTTGATTCACCATAAGGCCCCAAATTAAGGTTAGCAAACTCAGGCTAGGGTTAAGGTTAGAAAAACTATGGCATATCCAGACATCAACATGTGTTTTTATGACAGTACTGCTCCCCACATGGATGAGAAAACAAAATTCAGCATGCTTTAGTAGCATATTGAGTACTTTCCAACTACCTGTTGATTCACCCTAAGGCCCCAAATTAGGGTTAGCAAACTCAGGCTAGGGTTAGGGTAAGAAAAACTATGGCATATCCAGACATCAACATGTGTTTTTATGACAGTTCTGCTCCCCACACGGATGAGAAACCACAATTCAGCTTGCTTTAGTAGCATATTGCCTACTTTCCAACTACCTGTTGATTCACCATAAGGCCCAAATTAGGGTTAGCAAACTCAGGCTAGGGTTAGGGTTAGAAAAACTATGGCATATCCAGACATCAACATGTGTTTTTATGACAGTTCTGCTCCCCACACGGATGAGAAACCACAATTCAGCTTGCTTTAGTAGCATATCGCCTACTTTCCAACTACCTGTTGATTCACCATAAGGCCCAAATTATGGTTAGCAAACTCAGGCTATGGTTAAGGTTAGAAAAACTATGGCATATCGAGACATCAACATGTGTTTTTATGACAGTTCTGCTCCCCACACGGATGAGAAACCACAATTCAGCTTGCTTTAGTAGCATATTGCCTACTTTCCAACTACCTGTTGATTCACCATAAGGCCCAAATTAGGGTTAGCAAACTCAGGCTAGGGTTACGGTTAGAAAAACTATGGCATATCCAGACATCAACATGTGTTTTTATGACAGTTCTGCTCCCCACACGGATGAGAAACCACAATTCAGCTTGCTTTAGTAGCATATTGCCTACTTTCCAACTACCTGTTGATTCACCATAAGGCCCAAATTAGGGTTAGCAAACTCAGGCTAGGGTTAGGGTTAGAAAAACTATGGCATATCCAGACATCAACATGTGTTTTTATGACAGTTCTGCTCCCCACACGGATGAGAAACCACAATTCAGCTTGCTTTAGTAGCATATTGCCTACTTTCCAACTACCTGTTGATTCACCATAAGGCCCCAAATTAGGGTTAGCAAACTCAGGCTAAGGTTAGGGTTAGAATAACTATGGCACATCCAGACATCAACATGTGTTTTTATGACAGTTCTGCTCCCCACACGGATGAGAAACCACAATTCAGCTTGCTTTAGTAGCATATTGCCTACTTTCCAACTACCTGTTGATTCACCATAAGGCCCAAATTAGGGTTAGCAAACTCTGGCATATCCAGACATCAACATGTGTTTTTATGACAGTTCTGCTCCCCACACGGATGAGAAACCACAATTCAGCTTGCTTTAGTAGCATATTGCCTACTTTCCAACTACCTGTTGATTCACCATAAGGCCCCAAATTAAGGTTAGCAAACTCAGGCTAGGGTTAAGGTTAGAAAAACTATGGCATATCCAGACATCAACATGTGTTTTTATGACAGTACTGCTCCCCACATGGATGAGAAAACAAAATTCAGCATGCTTTAGTAGCATATTGAGTACTTTCCAACTACCTGTTGATTCACCCTAAGGCCCCAAATTAGGGTTAGCAAACTCAGGCTAGGGTTAGGGTAAGAAAAACTATGGCATATCCAGACATCAACATGTGTTTTTATGACAGTTCTGCTCCCCACAAAGATGAGAAAACAAAATTCAGCATGCTTTAGTAGCATATTGACTACTTTCCAACTACCTGTTGATTCACCATAAGGCCCCAAATTAGGGTTAGCAAACTCAGGCTATGGTTAGGGTTAGAAAAACTATGGCATATCCAGACATCAACATGTGTTTTTATGACAGTTCTGCTCCCCACACGGATGAGAAACCACAATTCAGCTTGCTTTAGTAGCATATTGCCTACTTTCCAACTACCTGTTGATTCACCATAAGGCCCAAATTAGGGTTAGCAAACTCAGGCTATGGTTAAGGTTAGAAAAACTATGGCATATCGAGACATCAACATGTGTTTTTATGACAGTTCTGCTCCCCACACGGAAGAGAAACCACAATTCAGCTTGCTTTAGTAGCATATCGCCTACTTTCCAACTACCTGTTGATTCACCATAAGGCCCCAAATTAGGGTTAGCAAACTCAGGCTACGGTTAGGGTTAGAAAAACTATGGCATATCCAGACATCAACATGTGTTTTTATGACAGTTCTGCTCCCCACACGGATGAGAAACCACAATTCAGCTTGCTTTAGTAGCATATTGCCTACTTTCCAACTACCTGTTGATTCACCATAAGGCCCCAAATTAAGGTTAGCAAACTCAGGCTAAGGTTATGGTTAGAATAACTATGGCATATCCAGACATCAGCATGTGTTTTTATGACAGTACTGCTCCCCACATGGATGAGAAAACAAAATTCAGCATGCTTTAGTAGCATATTGAGTACTTTCCAACTACCTGTTGATTCACCATAAGGCCCAAATTAGGGTTAGCAAACTCAGGCTATGGTTATGGTTAGAAAAACTATGGCATATCCAGACATCAACATGTGTTTTTATGACAGTTCTGCTCCCCACACGGATGAGAAACCACAATTCAGCTTGCTTTAGTAGCATATCGCCTACTTTCCAACTACCTGTTGATTCACCATAAGGCCCCAAATTAGGGTTAGCAAACTCAGGCTATGGTTAGGGTTAGAAAAACTATGGCATATCCAGACATCAACATGTGTTTTTATGACAGTTCTGCTCCCCACACGGAAGAGAAACCACAATTCAGCTTGCTTTAGTAGCATATCGCCTACTTTCCAACTACCTGTTGATTCACCATAAGGCCCAAATTAGGGTTAGCAAACTCAGGCTATGGTTAAGGTTAGAATAACTATGGCATATCCAGACATCAACATGTGTTTTTATGACAGTTCTGCTCCCCACACGGAAGAGAAACCACAATTCAGCTTGCTTTAGTAGCATATCGCCTACTTTCCAACTACCTGTTGATTCACCATAAGGCCCAAATTAGGGTTAGCAAACTCAGGCTACGGTTAGGGTTAGAAAAACTATGGCATATCCAGACATCAACATGTGTTTTTATGACAGTTCTGCTCCCCACACGGATGAGAAAACAAAATTCAGCATGCTTTAGTAGCATATTGCCTACTTTCCAACTACCTGTTGATTCACCATAAGGCCCCAAATTAGGGTTAGCAAACTCAGGCTAAGGTTAGGGTTAGAATAACTATGGCATATCCAGACATCAACATGTGTTTTTATGACAGTTCTGCTCCCCACACGGATGAGAAACCACAATTCAGCTTGCTTTAGTAGCATATTGCCTACTTTCCAACTACCTGTTGATTCACCATAAGGCCCAAATTAGGGTTAGCAAACGCAGGCTAAGGTTATGGTTAGAATAACTATGGCATATCCAGACATCAGCATGTGTTTTTATGACAGTTCTCCTCCCCACACGGATGAGAAACCACAATTCAGCTTGCTTTAGTAGCATATTGCCTACTTTCCAACTACCTGTTGATTCACCATAAGGCCCAAATTAGGGTTAGCAAACTCAGGCTATGGTTAGGGTTAGAAAAACTATGGCATATCCAGACATCAACATGTGTTTTTATGACAGTTCTGCTCCCCACACGGATGAGAAACCACAATTCAGCTTGCTTTAGTAGCATATTGCCTACTTTCCAACTACCTGTTGATTCACCATAAGGCCCAAATTAGGGTTAGCAAACTCAGGCTATGGTTAAGGTTAGAAAAACTATGGCATATCGAGACATCAACATGTGTTTTTATGACAGTTCTGCTCCCCACACGGAAGAGAAACCACAATTCAGCTTGCTTTAGTAGCATATCGCCTACTTTCCAACAACCTGTTGATTCACCCTAAGGCCCCAAATTAGGGTTAGCAAACTCAGGCTAGGGTTAGGGTAAGAAAAACTATGGCATATCCAGACATCAACATGTGTTTTTATGACAGTTCTGCTCCCCACACGGATGAGAAACCACAATTCAGCTTGCTTTAGTAGCATATTGCCTACTTTCCAACTACCTGTTGATTCACCATAAGGCCCCAAATTAGGGTTAGCAAACTCAGGCTAGGGTTAGGGTTAGAAAAACTATGGCATATCCAGACATCAACATGTGTTTTTATGACAGTTCTGCTCCCCACACGGATGAGAAACCACAATTCAGCTTGCTTTAGTAGCATATTGCCTACTTTCCAACTACCTGTTGATTCACCATAAGGCCCAAATTAGGGTTAGCAAACTCAGGCTAGGGTTAGGGTTAGAAAAACTATGGCATATCCAGACATCAACATGTGTTTTTATGACAGTTCTGCTCCCCACATGGATGAGAAACCACAATTCAGCTTGCTTTAGTAGCATATTGCCTACTTTCCAACTACCTGTTGATTCACCATAAGGCCCCAAATTAGGGTTAGCAAACTCAGGCTAAGGTTAGGGTTAGAATAACTATGGCATATCCAGACATCAACATGTGTTTTTATGACAGTTCTGCTCCCCACACGGATGAGAAACCACAATTCAGCTTGCTTTAGTAGCATATTGCCTACTTTCCAACTACCTGTTGATTCACCATAAGGCCCAAATTAGGGTTAGCAAACTCAGGCTAGGGTTAGGGTTAGAAAAACTATGGCATATCCAGACATCAACATGTGTTTTTATGACAGTTCTGCTCCCCACACGGATGAGAAACCACAATTCAGCTTGCTTTAGTAACATATTGCCAACTTTCCAACTACCTGTTGATTCACCATAAGGCCCCAAATTAGGGTTAGCAAACTCAGGCTACGGTTACGGTTAGAAAAACTATGGCATATCCAGACATCAACATGTGTTTTTATGACAGTTCTGCTCCCCACACGGATGAGAAACCACAATTCAGCTTGCTTTAGTAGCATATTGCCTACTTTCCAACTACCTGTTGATTCACCATAAGGCCCCTAATTACGGTTAGCAAACTCAGGCTAGGGTTAGGGTTAGAAAAACTATGGCATATCCAGACATCAACATGTGTTTTTATGAAAGTTTTATGCTATAGTAGCATATTGCCTACTTTCCAACTACCTGTTGATTCACCATAAGGCCCCAAATTAGGGTTAGCAAACTCAGGCTAGGGTTAGGGTTAGAAAAACTATGGCATATCCAGACATCAACATGTGTTTTTATGAAAGTTTTATGCTTTAGTAGCATATTGCCTACTTTCCAACTACCTGTTGATTCACCATAAGGCCCCAAATTAGGGTTAGCAAACTCAGGCTAGGGTTACGGTTAGAAAAACTATGGCATATCCAGACATCAATATGTGTTTTTATGAAAGTTTTATGCTTTAGTAGCATATTGCCTACTTTCCAACTACCTGTTGATTCACCATAAGGCCCCAAATTAGGGTTAGCAAACTCAGGCTAGGGTTAGGGATAGAAAAACTATGGCATATCCAGACATCAACATGTGTTTTTATGACAGTTCTGCTCCCCACACGGATGAGAAAACAAAATTCAGCATGCTTTAGTAGCATATTGCCTACTTTCCAACTACCTGTTGATTCACCCTAAGGCCCCAAATTAGGGTTAGCAAACTCAGGCTATGGTTAGGGTTAGAAAAACTATGGCATATCGAGACATCAACATGTGTTTTTATGACAGTTCTGCTCCCCACACGGAAGAGAAACCACAATTCAGCTTGCTTTAGTAGCATATCGCCTACTTTCCAACTACCTGTTGATTCACCATAAGGCCCCAAATTAGGGTTAGCAAACTCAGGCTAGGGTTACGGTTAGAAAAACTATGGCATATCCAGACATCAATATGTGTTTTTATGAAAGTTTTATGCTTTAGTAGCATATTGCCTACTTTCCAACTACCTCTTGATTCACCCTAAGGCCCCAAATTAGGGTTAGCAAACTCAGGCTATGGTTAGGGTTAGAAAAACTATGGCATATCGAGACATCAACATGTGTTTTTATGACAGTTCTGCTCCCCACACGGAAGAGAAACCACAATTCAGCTTGCTTTAGTAGCATATCGCCTACTTTCCAACTACCTGTTGATTCACCATAAGGCCCCAAATTAGGGTTAGCAAACTCAGGCTAGGGTTACGGTTAGAAAAACTATGGCATATCCAGACATCAATATGTGTTTTTATGAAAGTTTTATGCTTTAGTAGCATATTGCCTACTTTCCAACTACCTCTTGATTCACCGTAAGGCCACAAATTAGGGTTATCAAATTTAGGCTACGGTTACGGTTAGAAAAACTATGGCATATCCAGACATCAACATGTGTTTTTATGACAGTTCTGCTCCCCACACGGATGAGAAACCACAATTCAGCTTGCTTTAGTAGCATATTGCCTACTTTCCAACTACCTGTTGATTCACCATATGGCCCCAAATTATGGTTAGCAAACTCAGGCTAGGGTTACGGTTAGAAAAACTATGACATATCCAGACATCAACATGTGTTTTTATGACAATTCTGCTCCCCACACGGATGAGAAACCACAATTCAGCTTGCTTTAGTAGCGTATTGCCTACTTTCCAACTACCTGTTGATTCACCATAAGGCCCCAAATTAAGGTTAGCAAACTCAGGCTACGGTTATTGTTAGAAAAACTATGGCATATCAAGACATCAACATGTGTTTTTATGACAGTTCTGCTCCCCACACGGATGAGAAACCACAATTCATCTTGCTTTAGTAGCGTATTGCCTACTTTCCAACTACCTGTTGATTCACCATAAGGCCCCAAATTAAGGTTAGCAAACTCAGGCTATGGTTATGGTTAGAAAAACTATGGCATATCCAGACATCAACATGTGTTTTAATGACAGTTCTGCTCCCCACATGGATGAGAAACCACAATTCAGCTTGCTTTAGTAGCATATTGCCTACTCTCCAACTACCTGTTGATTCACCATAAGGCCCCAAATTACGGTTAGCAAACTCAGGCTAGGGTTAGGGGTAGAAAAACTATGGCATATCCAGACATCAACATGTGTTTTTATGACAGTTCTGCTCCCCACACGGATGAGAAACCACAATTCAGCTTGCTTTAGTAGCATATTGCCTACTTTCCAACTACCTGTTGATTCACCCTAAGGCCCCAAATTACGGTTAGCAAACTCAGGCTATGGTTAGGGTTAGAAAAACTATGGCATATCCAGACATCAACATGTGTTTTTATGACAGTTCTGCTCCCCACACGGATGAGAAACCACAATTCAGCTTGCTTTAGTAGCGTATTGCCTACTTTCCAACTACCTGTTGATTCACCATAAGGCCCCAAATTAAGGTTAGCAAACTCAGGCTAGGGTTACGGTTAGAAAAACTATGGCATATCCAGACATCAACATGTGTTTTTATGACAGTTCTGCTCCCCACACGGATGAGAAACCACAATTCAGCTTGCTTTAGTAGCATATCGCCTACTTTCCAACTACCTGTTGATTCACCATAAGGCCCCAAATTAGGGTTAGCAAACTCAGGCTAGGGTTACGGTTAGAAAAACTATGGCATATCCAGACATCAATATGTGTTTTTATGAAAGTTTTATGCTTTAGTAGCATATTGCCTACTTTCCAACTACCTCTTGATTCACCCTAAGGCCCCAAATTAGGGTTAGCAAACTCAGGCTAGGGTTAGGGTAAGAAAAACTATGGCATATCCAGACATCAACATGTGTTTTTATGACAGTTCTGCTCCCCACAAAGATGAGAAAACAAAATTCAGCATGCTTTAGTAGCATATTGACTACTTTCCAACTACCTGTTGATTCACCATAAGGCCCCAAATTAGGGTTAGCAAACTCAGGCTATGGTTAGGGTTAGAAAAACTATGGCATATCCAGACATCAACATGTGTTTTTATGACAGTTCTGCTCCCCACACGGATGAGAAACCACAATTCAGCTTGCTTTAGTAGCATATTGCCTACTTTCCAACTACCTGTTGATTCACCATAAGGCCCAAATTAGGGTTAGCAAACTCAGGCTATGGTTAAGGTTAGAAAAACTATGGCATATCGAGACATCAACATGTGTTTTTATGACAGTTCTGCTCCCCACACGGAAGAGAAACCACAATTCAGCTTGCTTTAGTAGCATATCGCCTACTTTCCAACTACCTGTTGATTCACCATAAGGCCCCAAATTAGGGTTAGCAAACTCAGGCTACGGTTAGGGTTAGAAAAACTATGGCATATCCAGACATCAACATGTGTTTTTATGACAGTTCTGCTCCCCACACGGATGAGAAACCACAATTCAGCTTGCTTTAGTAGCATATTGCCTACTTTCCAACTACCTGTTGATTCACCATAAGGCCCAAATTAGGGTTAGCAAACGCAGGCTAAGGTTATGGTTAGAATAACTATGGCATATCCAGACATCAGCATGTGTTTTTATGACAGTTCTCCTCCCCACACGGATGAGAAACCACAATTCAGCTTGCTTTAGTAGCATATTGCCTACTTTCCAACTACCTGTTGATTCACCATAAGGCCCAAATTAGGGTTAGCAAACTCAGGCTATGGTTATGGTTAGAAAAACTATGGCATATCCAGACATCAACATGTGTTTTTATGACAGTTCTGCTCCCCACACGGATGAGAAACCACAATTCAGCTTGCTTTAGTAGCATATCGCCTACTTTCCAACTACCTGTTGATTCACCATAAGGCCCAAATTAGGGTTAGCAAACTCAGGCTATGGTTAAGGTTAGAAAAACTATGGCATATCGAGACATCAACATGTGTTTTTATGACAGTTCTGCTCCCCACACGGAAGAGAAACCACAATTCAGCTTGCTTTAGTAGCATATCGCCTACTTTCCAACAACCTGTTGATTCACCCTAAGGCCCCAAATTAGGGTTAGCAAACTCAGGCTAAGGTTAGGGTTAGAATAACTATGGCATATCCAGACATCAACATGTGTTTTTATGACAGTTCTGCTCCCCACACGGATGAGAAACCACAATTCAGCTTGCTTTAGTAGCATATTGCCTACTTTCCAACTACCTGTTGATTCACCATAAGGCCCAAATTAGGGTTAGCAAACTCAGGCTATGGTTAGGGTTAGAAAAACTATGGCATATCCAGACATCAACATGTGTTTTTATGACAGTTCTGCTCCCCACACGGATGAGAAAACAAAATTCAGCATGCTTTAGTAGCATATTGAGTACTTTCCAACTACCTGTTGATTCACCCTAAGGCCCCAAATTAGGGTTAGCAAACTCAGGCTAGGGTTAGGGTAAGAAAAACTATGGCATATCCAGACATCAACATGTGTTTTTATGACAGTTCTGCTCCCCACAAAGATGAGAAAACAAAATTCAGCATGCTTTAGTAGCATATTGACTACTTTCCAACTACCTGTTGATTCACCATAAGGCCCCAAATTAGGGTTAGCAAACTCAGGCTATGGTTAGGGTTAGAATAACTATGGCATATCCAGACATCAACATATGTTTTTATGACAGTTCTCCTCCCCACACGGATGAGAAACCACAATTCAGCTTGCTTTAGTAGCATATTGCCTACTTTCCAACTACCTGTTGATTCACCATAAGGCCCAAATTAGGGTTAGCAAACTCAGGCTAGGGTTAGGGTTAGAAAAACTATGGCATATCCAGACATCAACATGTGTTTTTATGACAGTACTGCTCCCCACACGGATGAGAAAACAAAATTCAGCATGCTTTAGTAGCATATTGAGTACTTTCCAACTACCTGTTGATTCACCCTAAGGCCCCAAATTAGGGTTAGCATACTCAGGCTAGGGTTAGGGTAAGAAAAACTATGGCATATCCAGACATTAACATGTGTTTTTATGACAGTTCTGCTCCCCACACGGATGAGAAACCACAATTCAGCTTGCTTTAGTAGCATATCGCCTACTTTCCAACAACCTGTTGATTCACCCTAAGGCCCCAAATTAGGGTTAGCAAACTCAGGCTAGGGTTAGGGTAAGAAAAACTATGGCATATGCAGACATCAACATGTGTTTTTATGACAGTTCTGCTCCCCACACGGATGAGAAACCACAATTCAGCTTGCTTTAGTAGCATATTGCCTACTTTCCAACTACCTGTTGATTCACCATAAGGCCCCAAATTAGGGTTAGCAAACTCAGGCTAGGGTTAGGGTTAGAAAAACTATGGCATATCCAGACATCAACATGTGTTTTTATGACAGTTCTGCTCCCCACACGGATGAGAAACCACAATTCAGCTTGCTTTAGTAGCGTATTGCCTACTTTCCAACTACCTGTTTATTCACCATAAGGCCCAAATTAGGGTTAGCAAACAAAGGCTAGGGTTAGGGTTAGAAAAACTATGGCATATCCAGACATCAACATGTGTTTTTATGACAGTTCTGCTCCCCACACGGATGAGAAACCACAATTCAGCTTGCTTTAGTAGCATATTGCCTACTTCCAACTACCTGTTGATTCACCATAAGGCCCCAAATTAGGGTTAGCAAACTCAGGCTAGGGTTAGGGTTAGAAAAATTATGGCATATCCAGACATCAACATGTGTTTTTATGACAGTACTGCTCCCCACACGGATGAGAAACCACAATTCAGCATGCTTTAGTAGCATATTGAGTACTTTCCAACTACCTGTTGATTCACCCTAAGGCCCCAAATTATGGTTAGCAAACTCAGGCTAGGGTTACGGTTAGAAAAACTATGACATATCCAGACATCAACATGTGTTTTTATGACAATTCTGCTCCCCACACGGATGAGAAACCACAATTCAGCTTGCTTTAGTAGCGTATTGCCTACTTTCCAACTACCTGTTGATTCACCATAAGGCCCCAAATTAAGGTTAGCAAACTCAGGCTACGGTTATGGTTAGAAAAACTATGGCATATCAAGACATCAATATGTGTTTTTATGACAGTTCTGCTCCCCACACGGATGAGAAACCACAATTCATCTTGCTTTAGTAGCGTATTGCCTACTTTCCAACTACCTGTTGATTCACCATAAGGCCCCAAATTAAGGTTAGCAAACTCAGGCTATGGTTATGGTTAGAAAAACTATGGCATATCCAGACATCAACATGTGTTTTTATGACAGTTCTGCTCCCCACACGGATGAGAAACCACAATTCAGCTTGCTTTAGTAGCATATTGCCTACTTTCCAACTACCTGTTGATTCACCATAAGGCCCAAATTAGGGTTAGAAAACAAAGGCTAGGGTTAGGGTTAGAAAAACTATGGCATATCCAGACATCAACATGTGTTTTTATGACAGTTCTGCTCCCCACACGGATGAGAAACCACAATTCAGCTTGCTTTAGTAGCATATTGCCTACTTCCAACTACCTGTTGATTCACCATAAGGCCCCAAATTAGGGTTAGCAAACTCAGGCTAGGGTTAGGGTTAGAAAAACTATGGCATATCCAGACATCAACATGTGTTTTTATGACAGTACTGCTCCCCACACGGATGAGAAACCACAATTCAGCATGCTTTAGTAGCATATTGAGTACTTTCCAACTACCTGTTGATTCACCCTAAGGCCCCAAATTAAGGTTAGCAAACTCAGTCTAGGGTTAGGGTTAGAAAAACTATGGCATATCGAGACATCAACATGTGTTTTAATGACAGTACTGCTCCCCACACGGATGAGAAAACAAAATTCAGCATGCTTTAGAAGCATATTGAGTACTTTCCAACTACCTGTTGATTCACCCTAAGGCCCCAAATTAGGGTTAGCAAACTCAGGCTACGGTTAGGGTAAGAAAAACTATGGCATATCCAGACATCAACATGTGTTTTTATGACAGTTCTGCTCCCCACACGGATGAGAAACCACAATTCAGCTTGCTTTAGTAGCATATTGCCTACTTCCAACTACCTGTTGATTCACCATAAGGCCCCAAATTAGGGTTAGCAAACTCAGGCTAGGGTTAGGGTTAGAAAAACTATGGCATATCCAGACATCAACATGTGTTTTTATGACAGTACTGCTCCCCACACGGATGAGAAACCACAATTCAGCATGCTTTAGTAGCATATTGAGTACTTTCCAACTACCTGTTGATTCACCATAAGGCCCCAAATTATGGTTAGCAAACTCAGGCTAGGGTTACGGTTAGAAAAACTATGACATATCCAGACATCAACATGTGTTTTTATGACAATTCTGCTAACCACACGGATGAGAAACCACAATTCAGCTTGCTTTAGTAGCGTATTGCCTACTTTCCAACTACCTGTTGATTCACCATAAGGCCCCAAATTAAGGTTAGCAAACTCAGGCTACGGTTATGGTTAGAAAAACTATGGCATATCAAGACATCAATATGTGTTTTTATGACAGTTCTGCTCCCCACACGGATGAGAAACCACAATTCATCTTGCTTTAGTAGCGTATTGCCTACTTTCCAACTACCTGTTGATTCACCATAAGGCCCCAAATTAAGGTTAGCAAACTCAGGCTATGGTTATGGTTAGAAAAACTATGGCATATCCAGACATCAACATGTGTTTTTATGACAGTTCTGCTCCCCACACGGATGAGAAACCACAATTCAGCTTGCTTTAGTAGCATATTGCCTACTTTCCAACTACCTGTTGATTCACCATAAGGCCCAAATTAGGGTTAGCAAACAAAGGCTACGGTTATGGTTAGAAAAACTATGGCATATCCAGACATCAACATGTGTTTTTATGACAGTTCTGCTCCCCACACGGATGAGAAACCACAATTCAGCTTGCTTTAGTAGCATATTGCCTACTCTCCAACTACCTGTTGATTCACCATAACGCCCCAAATTATGGTTAGCAAACTCAGGCTAGGGTTAGGGGTAGAAAAACTATGGCATATCCAGACATCAACATGTGTTTTTATGACAGTTCTGCTCCCCACACGGATGAGAAACCACAATTCAGCTTGCTTTAGTAGCATATTGCCTACTTTCCAACTACCTGTTGATTCGCCCTAAGGCCCCAAATTACGGTTAGCAAACTCAGGCTATGGTTAGGGTTAGAAAAACTATGGCATATCCAGACATCAACATGTGTTTTTATGACAGTTCTGCTCCCCACACGGATGAGAAACCACAATTCAGCTTGCTTTAGTAGCGTATTGCCTACTTTCCAACTACCTGTTGATTCACCATAAGGCCCCTAATTAAGGTTAGCAAACTCAGGCTAGGGTTACGGTTAGAAAAACTATGGCATATCCAGACATCAACATGTGTTTTTATGACAGTTCTGCTCCCCACACGGATGAGAAACCACAATTCAGCTTGCTTTAGTAGCATATTGCCTACTTTCCAACTACCTGTTGATTCACCATAAGGCCCAAATTACGGTTAGTAAACTCAGGCTACGGTTACGGTTAGAAAAACTATGGCATATCCAGACATCAACATGTGTTTTTATGACAGTTCTGCTCCCCACACGGATGAGAAACCACAATTCAGCTTGCTTTAGTAGCATATTGCCTACTTTCCAACTACCTGTTGATTCACCATAAGGCCCAAATTAGGGTTAGCAAACAAAGGCTACGGTTATGGTTAGAAAAACTATGGCATATCCAGACATCAACATGTGTTTTTATGACAGTTCTGCTCCCCACACGGATGAGAAACCACAATTCAGCTTGCTTTAGTAGCATATTGCCTACTTCCAACTACCTGTTGATTCACCATAAGGCCCCAAATTAGGGTTAGCAAACTCAGGCTAGGGTTAGGGTTAGAAAAACTATGGCATATCCAGACATCAACATGTGTTTTTATGACAGTACTGCTCCCCACACGGATGAGAAACCACAATTCAGCATGCTTTAGTAGCATATTGAGTACTTTCCAACTACCTGTTGATTCACCCTAAGGCCCCAAATTAAGGTTAGCAAACTCAGTCTAGGGTTAGGGTTAGAAAAACTATGGCATATCGAGACATCAACATGTGTTTTTATGACAGTTCTGCTCCCCACACGGATTAGAAACCACAATTCAGCTTGCTTTAGTAGCATATTGCCTACTTTCCAACTACCTGTTGATTCACCATAAGGCCCAAATTAGGGTTAGCAAACTCAGGCTAGGGTTACGGTTAGAAAAACTATGGCATATCCAGACATCAACATGTGTTTTAATGACAGTTCTGCTCCCCACACGGATGAGAAACCACAATTCAGCTTGCTTTAGTAGCATATTGCCTACTCTCCAACTACCTGTTGATTCACCATAAGGCCCCAAATTATGGTTAGCAAACTCAGGCTAGGGTTAGGGGTAGAAAAACTATGGCATATCCAGACATCAACATGTGTTTTTATGACAGTTCTGCTCCCCACACGGATGAGAAACCACAATTCAGCTTGCTTTAGTAGCATATTGCCTACTTTCCAACTACCTGTTGATTCACCCTAAGGCCCCAAATTACGGTTAGCAAACTCAGGCTATGGTTAGGGTTAGAAAAACTATGGCATATCCAGACATCAACATGTGTTTTTATGACAGTTCTGCTCCCCACACGGATGAGAAACCACAATTCAGCTTGCTTTAGTAGCGTATTGCCTACTTTCCAACTACCTGTTGATTCACCATAAGGCCCCAAATTAAGGTTAGCAAACTCAGGCTAGGGTTACGGTTAGAAAAACTATGGCATATCCAGACATCAACATGTGTTTTTATGACAGTTCTGCTCCCCACACGGATGAGAAACCACAATTCAGCTTGCTTTAGTAGCGTATTGCCTACTTTCCAACTACCTGTTGATTCACCATAAGGCCCCAAATTAAGGTTAGCAAACTCAGGCTAGGGTTACGGTTAGAAAAACTATGGCATATCCAGACATCAACATGTGTTTTTATGACAGTTCTGCTCCCCACACGGATGAGAAACCACAATTCAGCTTGCTTTAGTAGCATATTGCCTACTTTCCAACTACCTGTTGATTCACCATAAGGCCCAAATTACGGTTAGTAAACTCAGGCTACGGTTACGGTTAGAAAAACTATGGCATATCCAGACATCAACATGTGTTTTTATGACAGTTCTGCTCCCCACACGGATGAGAAACCACAATTCAGCTTGCTTTAGTAGCATATTGCCTACTTTCCAACTACCTGTTGATTCACCATAAGGCCCAAATTAGGCTTAGCAAACAAAGGCTACGGTTATGGTTAGAAAAACTATGGCATATCCAGACATCAACATGTGTTTTTATGACAGTTCTGCTCCCCACACGGATGAGAAACCACAATTCAGCTTGCTTTAGTAGCATATTGCCTACTTCCAACTACCTGTTGATTCACCATAAGGCCCCAAATTAGGGTTAGCAAACTCAGGCTAGGGTTAGGGTTAGAAAAACTATGGCATATCCAGACATCAACATGTGTTTTTATGACAGTACTGCTCCCCACACGGATGAGAAACCACAATTCAGCATGCTTTAGTAGCATATTGAGTACTTTCCAACTACCTGTTGATTCACCCTAAGGCCCCAAATTAAGGTTAGCAAACTCAGTCTAGGGTTAGGGTTAGAAAAACTATGGCATATCGAGACATCAACATGTGTTTTTATGACAGTTCTGCTCCCCACACGGATTAGAAACCACAATTCAGCTTGCTTTAGTAGCATATTGCCTACTTTCCAACTACCTGTTGATTCACCATAAGGCCCAAATTAGGGTTAGCAAACTCAGGCTAGGGTTACGGTTAGAAAAACTATGGCATATCCAGACATCAACATGTGTTTTAATGACAGTTCTGCTCCCCACACGGATGAGAAACCACAATTCAGCTTGCTTTAGTAGCGTATTGCCTACTTTCCAACTACCTGTTGATTCACCATAAGGCCCCAAATTAGGGTTAGCAAACTCAGGCTAGGGTTACGGTTAGAAAAACTATGGCATATCCAGACATCAACATGTGTTTTTATGACAGTTCTGCTCCCCACACGGATGAGAAACCACAATTCAGCTTGCTTTAGTAGCGTATTGCCTACTTTCCAACTACCTGTTGATTCACCATAAGGCCCCAAATTAAGGTTAGCAAACTCAGGCTAGGGTTACGGTTAGAAAAACTATGGCATATCCAGACATCAACATGTGTTTTTATGACAGTTCTGCTCCCCACACGGATGAGAAACCACAATTCAGCTTGCTTTAGTAGCATATTGCCTACTTTCCAACTACCTGTTGATTCACCATAAGGCCCAAATTACGGTTAGTAAACTCAGGCTACGGTTACGGTTAGAAAAACTATGGCATATCCAGACATCAACATGTGTTTTTATGACAGTTCTGCTCCCCACACGGATGAGAAACCACAATTCAGCTTGCTTTAGTAGCATATTGCCTACTTTCCAACTACCTGTTGATTCACCATAAGGCCCAAATTAGGCTTAGCAAACAAAGGCTACGGTTATGGTTAGAAAAACTATGGCATATCCAGACATCAACATGTGTTTTTATGACAGTTCTGCTCCCCACACGGATGAGAAACCACAATTCAGCTTGCTTTAGTAGCATATTGCCTACTTCCAACTACCTGTTGATTCACCATAAGGCCCCAAATTAGGGTTAGCAAACTCAGGCTAGGGTTAGGGTTAGAAAAACTTTGGCATATCCAGACATCAACATGTGTTTTTATGACAGTACTGCTCCCCACACGGATGAGAAACCACAATTCAGCATGCTTTAGTAGCATATTGAGTACTTTCCAACTACCTGTTGATTCACCCTAAGGCCCCAAATTAAGGTTAGCAAACTCAGTCTAGGGTTAGGGTTAGAAAAACTATGGCATATCGAGACATCAACATGTGTTTTTATGACAGTTCTGCTCCCCACACGGATTAGAAACCACAATTCAGCTTGCTTTAGTAGCATATTGCCTACTTTCCAACTACCTGTTGATTCACCATAAGGCCCAAATTAGGGTTAGCAAACTCAGGCTAGGGTTACGGTTAGAAAAACTATGGCATATCCAGACATCAACATGTGTTTTAATGACAGTTCTGCTCCCCACACGGATGAGAAACCACAATTCAGCTTGCTTTAGTAGCATATTGCCTACTCTCCAACTACCTGTTGATTCACCATAAGGCCCCAAATTATGGTTAGCAAACTCAGGCTAGGGTTAGGGGTAGAAAAACTATGGCATATCCAGACATCAACATGTGTTTTTATGACAGTTCTGCTCCCCACACGGATGAGAAACCACAATTCAGCTTGCTTTAGTAGCATATTGCCTACTTTCCAACTACCTGTTGATTCACCCTAAGGCCCCAAATTACGGTTAGCAAACTCAGGCTATGGTTAGGGTTAGAAAAACTATGGCATATCCAGACATCAACATGTGTTTTTATGACAGTTCTGCTCCCCACACGGATGAGAAACCACAATTCAGCTTGCTTTAGTAGCGTATTGCCTACTTTCCAACTACCTGTTGATTCACCATAAGGCCCCAAATTAAGGTTAGCAAACTCAGGCTAGGGTTACGGTTAGAAAAACTATGGCATATCCAGACATCAACATGTGTTTTTATGACAGTTCTGCTCCCCACACGGATGAGAAACCACAATTCAGCTTGCTTTAGTAGCATATTGCCTACTTTCCAACTACCTGTTGATTCACCATAAGGCCCAAATTACGGTTAGTAAACTCAGGCTACGGTTACGGTTAGAAAAACTATGGCATATCCAGACATCAACATGTGTTTTTATGACAGTTCTGCTCCCCACATGGATGAGAAACCACAATTCAGCTTACTTTAGTAGCATATTGCCTACTTTCCAACTACCTGTTGATTCACCATAAGGCCCCAAATTAAGGTTAGCAAACTCAGGCTAGGGTTACGGTTTGAAAAACTATGGCATATCCAGACATCAATATGTGTTTTTATGAAAGTTTTATGCTTTAGTAGCATATTGCCTACTTTCCAGCTACCTGTTGATTCACCATAAGGCCCCAAATTAGGGTTAGCAAACTCAGGCTATGGTTAGGGTTAGAAAAACTATGGCATATCCAGACATCAACATGTGTTTTTATGACAGTTCTGCTCCCCACACGGATGAGAAACCACAATTCAGCTTGCTTTAGTAGCATATTGCCTACTTTCCAACTACCTGTTGATTCACCATAAGGCCCAAATTAGGGTTAGCAAACTCAGGCTAGGGTTACGGTTAGAAAAACTATGGCATATCCAGACATCAACATGTGTTTTTATGACAGTTCTGCTCCCCACACGGATGAGAAACCACAATTCAGCTTGCTTTAGTAGCGTATTGCCTACTTTCCAACTACCTGTTGATTCACCATAAGGCCCCAAATTAAGGTTAGCAAACTCAGGCTAGGGTTACGGTTAGAAAAACTATGGCATATCCAGACATCAAGATGTGTTTTTATGACAGTTCTGCTCCCCACACGGATGAGAAACCACAATTCAGCTTGCTTTAGTAGCATATTGCCTACTTTCCAACTACCTGTTGATTCACCATAAGGCCCAAATTACGGTTAGTAAACTCAGGCTACGGTTACGGTTAGAAAAACTATGGCATATCCAGACATCAACATGTGTTTTTATGACAGTTCTGCTCCCCACACGGATGAGAAACCACAATTCAGCTTGCTTTAGTAGCATATTGCCTACTTTCCAACTACCTGTTGATTCACCATAAGGCCCCAAATTAGGGTTAGCAAACTCAGGCTAGGGCTACGGTTAGAAAAACTATGGCTTATCCAGACATCAATATGTGTTTTTATGAAAGTTTTATGCTTTAGTAGCATATTGCCTACTTTCCAACTACCTGTTGATTCACCATAAGGCCCAAATTAGGCTTAGCAAACAAAGGCTACGGTTATGGTTAGAAAAACTATGGCATATCCAGACATCAACATGTGTTTTTATGACAGTTCTGCTCCCCACACGGATGAGAAACCACAATTCAGCTTGCTTTAGTAGCATATTGCCTACTTCCAACTACCTGTTGATTCACCATAAGGCCCCAAATTAGGGTTAGCAAACTCAGGCTAGGGTTAGGGTTAGAAAAACTATGGCATATCCAGACATCAACATGTGTTTTTATGACAGTACTGCTCCCCACACGGATGAGAAACCACAATTCAGCATGCTTTAGTAGCATATTGAGTACTTTCCAACTACCTGTTGATTCACCCTAAGGCCCCAAATTAAGGTTAGCAAACTCAGTCTAGGGTTAGGGTTAGAAAAACTATGGCATATCGAGACATCAACATGTGTTTTTATGACAGTTCTGCTCCCCACACGGATTAGAAACCACAATTCAGCTTGCTTTAGTAGCATATTGCCTACTTTCCAACTACCTGTTGATTCACCATAAGGCCCAAATTAGGGTTAGCAAACTCAGGCTAGGGTTACGGTTAGAAAAACTATGGCATATCCAGACATCAACATGTGTTTTAATGACAGTTCTGCTCCCCACACGGATGAGAAACCACAATTCAGCTTGCTTTAGTAGCATATTGCCTACTCTCCAACTACCTGTTGATTCACCATAAGGCCCCAAATTATGGTTAGCAAACTCAGGCTAGGGTTAGGGGTAGAAAAACTATGGCATATCCAGACATCAACATGTGTTTTTATGACAGTTCTGCTCCCCACACGGATGAGAAACCACAATTCAGCTTGCTTTAGTAGCATATTGCCTACTTTCCAACTACCTGTTGATTCACCCTAAGGCCCCAAATTACGGTTAGCAAACTCAGGCTATGGTTAGGGTTAGAAAAACTATGGCATATCCAGACATCAACATGTGTTTTTATGACAGTTCTGCTCCCCACACGGATGAGAAACCACAATTCAGCTTGCTTTAGTAGCGTATTGCCTACTTTCCAACTACCTGTTGATTCACCATAAGGCCCCAAATTAAGGTTAGCAAACTCAGGCTAGGGTTACGGTTAGAAAAACTATGGCATATCCAGACATCAACATGTGTTTTTATGACAGTTCTGCTCCCCACACGGATGAGAAACCACAATTCAGCTTGCTTTAGTAGCATATTGCCTACTTTCCAACTACCTGTTGATTCACCATAAGGCCCAAATTACGGTTAGTAAACTCAGGCTACGGTTACGGTTAGAAAAACTATGGCATATCCAGACATCAACATGTGTTTTTATGACAGTTCTGCTCCCCACATGGATGAGAAACCACAATTCAGCTTACTTTAGTAGCATATTGCCTACTTTCCAACTACCTGTTGATTCACCATAAGGCCCCAAATTAAGGTTAGCAAACTCAGGCTAGGGTTACGGTTTGAAAAACTATGGCATATCCAGACATCAATATGTGTTTTTATGAAAGTTTTATGCTTTAGTAGCATATTGCCTACTTTCCAGCTACCTGTTGATTCACCATAAGGCCCCAAATTAGGGTTAGCAAACTCAGGCTATGGTTAGGGTTAGAAAAACTATGGCATATCCAGACATCAACATGTGTTTTTATGACAGTTCTGCTCCCCACACGGATGAGAAACCACAATTCAGCTTGCTTTAGTAGCATATTGCCTACTTTCCAACTACCTGTTGATTCACCATAAGGCCCAAATTAGGGTTAGCAAACTCAGGCTAGGGTTACGGTTAGAAAAACTATGGCATATCCAGACATCAACATGTGTTTTTATGACAGTTCTGCTCCCCACACGGATGAGAAACCACAATTCAGCTTGCTTTAGTAGCGTATTGCCTACTTTCCAACTACCTGTTGATTCACCATAAGGCCCCAAATTAAGGTTAGCAAACTCAGGCTAGGGTTACGGTTAGAAAAACTATGGCATATCCAGACATCAACATGTGTTTTTATGACAGTTCTGCTCCCCACACGGATGAGAAACCACAATTCAGCTTGCTTTAGTAGCATATTGCCTACTTTCCAACTACCTGTTGATTCACCATAAGGCCCAAATTACGGTTAGTAAACTCAGGCTACGGTTACGGTTAGAAAAACTATGGCATATCCAGACATCAACATGTGTTTTTATGACAGTTCTGCTCCCCACACGGATGAGAAACCACAATTCAGCTTGCTTTAGTAGCATATTGCCTACTTTCCAACTACCTGTTGATTCACCATTAGGCCCCAAATTAGGGTTAGCAAACTCAGGCTAGGGCTACGGTTAGAAAAACTATGGCTTATCCAGACATCAATATGTGTTTTTATGAAAGTTTTATGCTTTAGTAGCATATTGCCTACTTTCCAACTACCTGTTGATTCACCATAAGGCCCCAAATTAGGGTTAGCAAACTCAGGCTAGGGTTAGGGTTAGAAAAACTATGGCATATCCAGACATCAACATGTGTTTTTATGACAGTTCTGCTCCCCACACGGATGAGAAACCACAATTCAGCTTGCTTTAGTAGCATATTGCCTACTTTCCAACTACCTGTTGATTCACCATAAGGCCCAAATTAGGGTTAGCAAACTCAGGCTAGGGTTAGGGTTAGAAAAACTATGGCATATCCAGACATCAACATGTGTTTTTATGACAGTTCTGCTCCCCACACGGATGAGAAACCACAATTCAGCTTGCTTTAGTAGCGTATTGCCTACTTTCCAACTACCTGTTGATTCACCATAAGGCCCCAAATTACGGTTAGCAAACTCAGGCTAGGGTTACGGTTAGAAAAACTATGGCATATCCAGACATCAACATGTGTTTTTATGACAGTTCTGCTCCCCACACGGATGAGAAACCACAATTCAGCTTGCTTTAGTAGCATATTGCCTACTTTCCAACTACCTGTTGATTCACCATAAGGCCCAAATTACGGTTAGTAAACTCAGGCTACGGTTACGGTTAGAAAAACTATGGCATATCCAGACATCAACATGTGTTTTTATGACAGTTCTGCTCCCCACACGGATGAGAAACCACAATTCAGCTTGCTTTAGTAGCATATTGCCTACTTTCCAACTACCTGTTGATTCACCATAAGGCCCCAAATTAGGGTTAGCAAACTCAGGCTAGGGTTACGGTTAGAAAAACTATGGCATATCCAGACATCAATATGTGTTTTTATGAAAGTTTTATGCTTTAGTAGCATATTGCCTACTTTTCAACTACCTGTTGATTCACCATAAGGCCCCAAATTAGGGTTAGCAAACTCAGGCTAGGGTTAGGGTTAGAAAAACTATGGCATATCCAGACATCAACATGTGTTTTTATGACAGTTCTGCTCCCCACACGGATGAGAAACCACAATTCAGCTTGCTTTAGTAGCATATTGCCTACTTTCCAACTACCTGTTGATTCACCATAAGGCCCAAATTAGGGTTAGCAAACTCAGGCTAAGGTTAGGGTTAGAAAAACTATGGCATATCCAGACATCAACATGTGTTTTTATGACAGTTCTGCTCCCCACACGGATGAGAAACCACAATTCAGCATGCTTTAGTAGCATATTGAGTACTTTCCAACTACCTGTTGATTCACCCTAAGGCCCCAAATTAAGGTTAGCAAACTCAGTCTAGGGTTAGGGTTAGAAAAACTATGGCATATCGAGACATCAACATGTGTTTTTATGACAGTTCTGCTCCCCACACGGATTAGAAACCACAATTCAGCTTGCTTTAGTAGCATATTGCCTACTTTCCAACTACCTGTTGATTCACCATAAGGCCCAAATTAGGGTTAGCAAACTCAGGCTAGGGTTACGGTTAGAAAAACTATGGCATATCCAGACATCAACATGTGTTTTAATGACAGTTCTGCTCCCCACACGGATGAGAAACCACAATTCAGCTTGCTTTAGTAGCATATTGCCTACTCTCCAACTACCTGTTGATTCACCCTAAGGCCCCAAATTACGGTTAGCAAACTCAGGCTATGGTTAGGGTTAGAAAAACTATGGCATATCCAGACATCAACATGTGTTTTTATGACAGTTCTGCTCCCCACACGGATGAGAAACCACAATTCAGCTTGCTTTAGTAGCGTATTGCCTACTTTCCAACTACCTGTTGATTCACCATAAGGCCCCAAATTAAGGTTAGCAAACTCAGGCTAGGGTTACGGTTAGAAAAACTATGGCATATCCAGACATCAACATGTGTTTTTATGACAGTTCTGCTCCCCACACGGATGAGAAACCACAATTCAGCTTGCTTTAGTAGCGTATTGCCTACTTTCCAACTACCTGTTGATTCACCATAAGGCCCAAATTACGGTTAGTAAACTCAGGCTACGGTTACGGTTAGAAAAACTATGGCATATCCAGACATCAACATGTGTTTTTATGACAGTTCTGCTCCCCACACGGATGAGAAACCACAATTCAGCTTGCTTTAGTAGCATATTGCCTACTTTCCAACTACCTGTTGATTCACCATAAGGCCCCAAATTATGGTTAGCAAACTCAGGCTAGGGTTAGGGTTAGAAAAACTATGGCATATCCAGACATCAACATGTGTTTTTATGACAGTTCTGCTCCCCACACGGATGAGAAACCACAATTCAGCTTGCTTTAGTAGCATATTGCCTACTTTCCAACTACCTGTTGATTCACCATAAGGCCCCAAATTATGGTTAGCAAACTCAGGCTAGGGTTAGGGTTAGAAAAACTATGGCATATCCAGACATCAACATGTGTTTTTATGAAAGTTTTATGCTTTAGTAGCATATTGCCTACTTTTCAACTACCTGTTGATTCACCATAAGGCCCCAAATTAGGGTTAGCAAACTCAGGCTAGGGTTAGGGTTAGAAAAACTATGGCATATCCAGACATCAACATGTGTTTTTATGACAGTTCTGCTCCCCACACGGATGAGAAACCACAATTCAGCTTGCTTTAGTAGCATATTGCCTACTTTCCAACTACCTGTTGATTCACCATAAGGCCCAAATTAGGGTTAGCAAACTCAGGCTAAGGTTAGGGTTAGAAAAACTATGGCATATCCAGACATCAACATGTGTTTTTATGACAGTTCTGCTCCCCACACGGATGAGAAACCACAATTCAGCATGCTTTAGTAGCATATTGAGTACTTTCCAACTACCTGTTGATTCACCCTAAGGCCCCAAATTAAGGTTAGCAAACTCAGTCTAGGGTTAGGGTTAGAAAAACTATGGCATATCGAGACATCAACATGTGTTTTTATGACAGTTCTGCTCCCCACACGGATTAGAAACCACAATTCAGCTTGCTTTAGTAGCATATTGCCTACTTTCCAACTACCTGTTGATTCACCATAAGGCCCAAATTAGGGTTAGCAAACTCAGGCTAGGGTTACGGTTAGAAAAACTATGGCATATCCAGACATCAACATGTGTTTTAATGACAGTTCTGCTCCCCACACGGATGAGAAACCACAATTCAGCTTGCTTTAGTAGCATATTGCCTACTCTCCAACTACCTGTTGATTCACCCTAAGGCCCCAAATTACGGTTAGCAAACTCAGGCTATGGTTAGGGTTAGAAAAACTATGGCATATCCAGACATCAACATGTGTTTTTATGACAGTTCTGCTCCCCACACGGATGAGAAACCACAATTCAGCTTGCTTTAGTAGCGTATTGCCTACTTTCCAACTACCTGTTGATTCACCATAAGGCCCCAAATTAAGGTTAGCAAACTCAGGCTAGGGTTACGGTTAGAAAAACTATGGCATATCCAGACATCAACATGTGTTTTTATGACAGTTCTGCTCCCCACACGGATGAGAAACCACAATTCAGCTTGCTTTAGTAGCGTATTGCCTACTTTCCAACTACCTGTTGATTCACCATAAGGCCCAAATTACGGTTAGTAAACTCAGGCTACGGTTACGGTTAGAAAAACTATGGCATATCCAGACATCAACATGTGTTTTTATGACAGTTCTGCTCCCCACACGGATGAGAAACCACAATTCAGCTTGCTTTAGTAGCATATTGCCTACTTTCCAACTACCTGTTGATTCACCATAAGGCCCCAAATTATGGTTAGCAAACTCAGGCTAGGGTTAGGGTTAGAAAAACTATGGCATATCCAGACATCAACATGTGTTTTTATGACAGTTCTGCTCCCCACACGGATGAGAAACCACAATTCAGCTTGCTTTAGTAGCATATTGCCTACTTTCCAACTACCTGTTGATTCACCATAAGGCCCCAAATTATGGTTAGCAAACTCAGGCTAGGGTTAGGGTTAGAAAAACTATGGCATATCCAGACATCAACATGTGTTTTTATGAAAGTTTTATGCTTTAGTAGCATATTGCCTACTTTTCAACTACCTGTTGATTCACCATAAGGCCCCAAATTAGGGTTAGCAAACTCAGGCTAGGGTTAGGGTTAGAAAAACTATGGCATATCCAGACATCAACATGTGTTTTTATGACAGTTCTGCTCCCCACACGGATGAGAAACCACAATTCAGCTTGCTTTAGTAGCATATTGCCTACTTTCCAACTACCTGTTGATTCACCATAAGGCCCAAATTAGGGTTAGCAAACTCAGGCTAAGGTTAGGGTTAGAAAAACTATGGCATATCCAGACATCAACATGTGTTTTTATGACAGTTCTGCTCCCCACACGGATGAGAAACCACAATTCAGCATGCTTTAGTAGCATATTGAGTACTTTCCAACTACCTGTTGATTCACCCTAAGGCCCCAAATTAAGGTTAGCAAACTCAGTCTAGGGTTAGGGTTAGATAAACTATGGCATATCGAGACATCAACATGTGTTTTTATGACAGTTCTGCTCCCCACACGGATTAGAAACCACAATTCAGCTTGCTTTAGTAGCATATTGCCTACTTTCCAACTACCTGTTGATTCACCATAAGGCCCAAATTAGGGTTAGCAAACTCAGGCTAGGGTTACGGTTAGAAAAACTATGGCATATCCAGACATCAACATGTGTTTTAATGACAGTTCTGCTCCCCACACGGATGAGAAACCACAATTCAGCTTGCTTTAGTAGCATATTGCCTACTCTCCAACTACCTGTTGATTCACCCTAAGGCCCCAAATTACGGTTAGCAAACTCAGGCTATGGTTAGGGTTAGAAAAACTATGGCATATCCAGACATCAACATGTGTTTTTATGACAGTTCTGCTCCCCACACGGATGAGAAACCACAATTCAGCTTGCTTTAGTAGCGTATTGCCTACTTTCCAACTACCTGTTGATTCACCATAAGGCCCCAAATTAAGGTTAGCAAACTCAGGCTAGGGTTACGGTTAGAAAAACTATGGCATATCCAGACATCAACATGTGTTTTTATGACAGTTCTGCTCCCCACACGGATGAGAAACCACAATTCAGCTTGCTTTAGTAGCGTATTGCCTACTTTCCAACTACCTGTTGATTCACCATAAGGCCCAAATTACGGTTAGTAAACTCAGGCTACGGTTACGGTTAGAAAAACTATGGCATATCCAGACATCAACATGTGTTTTTATGACAGTTCTGCTCCCCACACGGATGAGAAACCACAATTCAGCTTGCTTTAGTAGCATATTGCCTACTTTCCAACTACCTGTTGATTCACCATAAGGCCCCAAATTATGGTTAGCAAACTCAGGCTAGGGTTAGGGTTAGAAAAACTATGGCATATCCAGACATCAACATGTGTTTTTATGACAGTTCTGCTCCCCACACGGATGAGAAACCACAATTCAGCTTGCTTTAGTAGCATATTGCCTACTTTCCAACTACCTGTTGATTCACCATAAGGCCCCAAATTATGGTTAGCAAACTCAGGCTAGGGTTAGGGTTAGAAAAACTATGGCATATCCAGACATCAACATGTGTTTTTATGAAAGTTTTATGCTTTAGTAGCATATTGCCTACTTTCCAACTACCTGTTGATTCACCATAAGGCCCCAAATTAGGGTTAGCAAACTCAGGCTACGGTTAGGGTTAGAAAAACTATGGCATATCCAGACATCAACATGTGTTTTTATGACAGTTCTGCTCCCCACACGGATGAGAAACCACAATTCAGCTTGCTTTAGTAGCGTATTGCCTACTTTCCAACTACCTGTTGATTCACCATAAGGCCCAAATTACGGTTAGTAAACTCAGGCTACGGTTACGGTTAGAAAAACTATGGCATATCCAGACATCAACATGTGTTTTTATGACAGTTCTGCTCCCCACACGGATGAGAAACCACAATTCAGCTTGCTTTAGTAGCATATTGCCTACTTTCCAACTACCTGTTGATTCACCATAAGGCCCCAAATTATGGTTAGCAAACTCAGGCTAGGGTTAGGGTTAGAAAAACTATGGCATATCCAGACATCAACATGTGTTTTTATGACAGTTCTGCTCCCCACACGGATGAGAAACCACAATTCAGCTTGCTTTAGTAGCATATTGCCTACTTTCCAACTACCTGTTGATTCAGCCTAAGGCCCCAAATTAGGGTTAGCAAACTCAGGCTAGGGTTAGGGTAAGAAAAACTATGGCATATCCAGACATCAACATGTGTTTTTATGAGATCTGCTCCCCACACAGATGAGAAACCACAATTCAGCTTGCTTTAGTAGCATATTGCCTACTTTCCAACTACCTGTTGATTCACCATAAGGCCCAAATTAGGGTTAGCAAATTCAGGCTATGGTTAGGGTTAGAAAAACTATGGCATATCCAGACATCAACATGTGTTTTTATGACAGTTCTGCTCCCCACACGGATGAGAAACCACAATTCAGCTTGCTTTAGTAGCATATTGCCTACTCTCCAACTACCTGTTGATTCACCATAAGGCCCCAAATTATGGTTAGCAAACTCAGGCTAGGGTTAGGGGTAGAAAAACTATGGCATATCCAGACATCAACATGTGTTTTTATGACAGTTCTGCTCCCCACACGGATGAGAAACCACAATTCAGCTTGCTTTAGTAGCATATTGCCTACTTTCCAACTACCTGTTGATTCACCGTAAGGCCCCAAATTACGGTTAGCAAACGAAAATACGTTTTCCTGTAATGGTAGGTCGAAGTCTTATAGGGGAAGCGCAGGTTTCATGAAATGAACTCAGAATGTCAAGTTATAATGAAATCATCATTTTGTGTTTGTTTGTCATGATTTCTTCACGAAAACACGTTTTCCTATAATGGTAGGTCGAACTCTTATAGGGGAAGCGCATGTTTCATGAAATGAACTCAGAATGTCAAGTTATAATGAAATCTTCATTTTGTGTTAGTTTGTCATGATTTCTTCACGAAAACACGTTTTCCTATAATGTTACGTCGAACTCTGATAGGGGAAGCGCAGGTTTCATGAAATGAACTCAGAGTGTCAAGTTATAATGAAATCTTCATTTTGTGTTAGTTTGTCATAATTTCTTCACGAAAACACGTTTTCCTATAATGTTACGTCGAACTGTTATAGGGGAAGCGCAGGTTTCATGAAATGAACTCAGAATGTCAAGTTATAATGAAATCTTCATTTTGTGTTAGTTTGTCATGATTTCTTCACGAAAACACGTTTTCCTATAATGTTACGTTGAACTCTTATAGGGGAAGCGCAGGTTTCATGAAATGAACTCAGAATGTCAAGTTATAATGAAATCTTCATTTTGTGTTAGTTTGTCATGATTTCTTCACGAAAACACGTTTTCCTATAATGGTAGGTCGAACTCTTATAGGGGAAGCGCAGGTTTCATGAAATGAACTCAGAATGTCAAGTTATAATGAAATCTTCATTTTGTGTTAGTTTGTCATGATTTCTTCACGAAAACACGTTTTCCTATAATGTTACGTCGAACTCTTATAGGGGAAGCGCAGGTTTCATGAAATGAACTCAGAATGTCAAGTTATAATGAAATCATCATTTTGTGTTTGTTTGTCATGATTTCTTCACGAAAACACGTTTTCCTATAATGGTAGGTCGAACTCTTATAGGGGAAGCGCATGTTTCATGAAATGAACTCAGAATGTCAAGTTATAATGAAATCTTCATTTTGTGTTAGTTTGTCATGATTTCTTCACGAAAACACGTTTTCCTATAATGTTACGTCGAACTCTTATAGGGGAAGCGCAGGTTTCATGAAATGAACTCAGAGTGTCAAGTTATAATGAAATCTTCATTTTGTGTTAGTTTGTCATAATTTCTTCACGAAAACACGTTTTCCTATAATGTTACGTCGAACTGTTATAGGGGAAGCGCAGGTTTCATGAAATCAACTCAGAATGTCAAGTTATAATGAAATCTTCATTTTGTGTTAGTTTGTCATGATTTCTTCACGAAAACACGTTTTCCTATAATGTTACGTTGAACTCTTATAGGGGAAGCGCAGGTTTCATGAAATGAACTCAGAATGTCAAGTTATAATGAAATCTTCATTTTGTGTTAGTTTGTCATGATTTCTTCACGAAAACACGTTTTCCTATAATGGTAGGTCGAACTCTTATAGGGGAAGCGCAGGTTTCATGAAATGAACTCAGAATGTCAAGTTATAATGAAATCTTCATTTTGTGTTAGTTTGTCATGATTTCTTCACGAAAACACGTTTTTCTATAATGTTACGTCAAACTCTTATAGGGGAAGCGCAGGTTTCATGAAATGAACTCAGAGTGTCAAGTTATAATGAAATCTTCATTTTGTGTTTGTTTGTCATGATTTCTTCACGAAAACACGTTTTCCTATAATGTTACGTCGAACTCTTATAGGGGAAGCGCAGGTTTCATGAAATAAACTCAGAATGTCAAGTTATAATGAAATCTTCATTTTGTGTTAGTTTGTCATGATTTCTTCACGAAAACACGTTTTCCTATAATGTTACGTTGAACTCTTATAGGGGAAGCGCAGGTTTCATGAAATGAACTCAGAGTGTCAAGTTATAATGAAATCTTCATTTTGTGTTTGTTTGTCATGATTTTTTCACGAAAACACGTTTTCCTATAATGTTACGTCGAACTCTTATAGGGGAAGCGCAGGTTTCATGAAATGAACTCAGAATGTCAAGTTATAATGAAATCTTCATTTTGTGTTAGATTGTCATGATTTCTTCACGAAAACACGTTTTCCTATAATGTTACGTTGAACTCTTATAGGGGAAGCGCAGGTTTCATGAAATGAACTCAGAATGTCAAGTTATAATGAAATTTTCATTTTGTGTTAGTTTGTCATGATTTCTTCACGAAAACACGTTTTTCTATATTGTTACGTCAAACTCTTATAGGGGAAGCGCAGGTTTCATGAAATGAACTCAGAGTGTGAAGTTATGGGTTAGGGTTAGGGTTAGGGTTAGGGTTAGGGGTTAGGGTTAGGGTTAGGGTTAGGGTCAGGGTCAGGGTCAGGGTCAGGGTTAGGGGTTAGGGTTAGGGTTAGGGTTAGGGGAATATGAAGGCCAGACATGGGGGCATATTGGGGTTAGGGTAGAGAATGGGGGATAGGGTATGTAGTTTTAGGGTTAGGGAAGGGGTTTGGGGTTAGGGCTTAGGGTTTTAGGGTTAGGGAAGGGGTTTGGGGTTAGGGCTTGGAATTTCAGGGTTAGGGAAGGGGTTTGGGGTCAGGGTTAAGTTTAGGGATCGGAAGTGGGTTGGGGGTTAGGTTAGGAGTTTGGGGTTAGGAAGGGGGTGTGGGTAAGGGTTTGGAGGGTTAGGGTTAGGGTTAGGGTTAGGGTTAGGGTTATGAATAGGGGTCGAGACCCCTGCCTGCACCCTGGCATGCCAGGGACACAGTAATGCACTGGCCAATCAATCAGGTTCATCGGTGCATCAGCCCGCTTACGCCCCAACACATCATCCCTTTAAACAGGGTTTGAACATGCATAATTATCCCCATAGTAAAGATTGTCATTTCTTACCTGATTTCCTTCAGGGGACGGTGGCGATGATGTCGTGGAAGGTCCAGGAGAGCACTGGCACCCGGTAGCTCTCTATGGGAGACGGTGGCCGCTTGTGGAGCCGACATTGTGACGCCAACAGGTTTGTGCCCTTCCCTGCAGCTAAAGTACCCCGGGGTCCATAATGTGTATGGGGTTTCGCCTAAATCGGATGTTGCCCCCTCAGATCTGCATTCCAATGTGGTTCAACAGCGTGGTGGGCCTTTAACCTCAGCCTACGCCGGTCCGCCTTCTCCCAGATCTGGCTATCTGCCCACTATAGGCTGGCAATCACCTGTGACGTCAACAACCGCTCACAGGCCTTTCCCTCCCGGCGAGCAAGCCCTTATGGGATTAATGGTGGCCACTTACAGAGCCGACATTGCAGCACCAACAGGAGAATACACCCGCGGCATCAGCAGTAACTCACAGGCCGACCTCCCAGCGGGCAGGCCCCACGGTATAAGTGGTCGCCACTTACGGAGCCGACACCGAGGCGCCGACAGGAGAAAACACCCGCAGCGTCAGCAGCCTCCCACAGGCCGTTACTTCTCGGCGGCAAGGTCCCATGGGTTAAGTGGTCGCCACTTACGGAGCCGACACCGCCACGCCGAACAGAAGACAACACCCGCAGCGTCAGCAGCCTCCCACAGGCCGTTACTTCTCGGCGGCAAGGTCCCATGGGTTAAGTGGTCGCCACTTACGGAGCCGACACCGCCACGCCGAACAGAAGACAACACCCGCAGCGTCAGCAGCCTCCCACAGGCCGTTACTTCTCGGCGGCAAGGTCCCATGGGTTAAGTGGTCGCCACTTACGGAGCCGACACCGCCACGCCGAACAGAAGACAACACCCGCAGCGTCAGCAGCCTCCCACAGGCCGTTACTTCTCGGCGGCAAGGTCCCATGGGTTAAGTGGTCGCCGCTTACGGAGCCGACACCGCCACGCCGAACAGAAGACAACACCCGCAGCGTCAGCAGCCTCCCACAGGCCGTTACTTCTCGGCGGCAAGGTCCCATGGGTTAAGTGGTCGCCGCTTACGGAGCCGACACCGCCACGCCGAACAGAAGACAACACCCGCAGCGTCAGCAGCCTCCCACAGGCCGTTACTTCTCGGCGGGCAGGTCCCATGGGTTAAGTGGTCGCCACTTACGGAGCCGACACTGCTGTGCACCAACAGCCGCTCACAGGCAGTTACTTCCCAGCGGACAAGCCCCACGAGTTTAGAGGTCGCCACTTACGGGGCCGACACTGCCACACTGACCGGTGCTGCGATCCCCCGCTCGACACAACGGCCTCTCACAGGCAGTTACTTCCCAGCGGACAAGCCCCACGAGTTTAGAGGTCGCCACTTACGGGGCCGACACTGCCACACTGACCGGTGCTGCGATCCCCCGCTCGACACAACGGCCTCTCACAGGCAGTTACTTCCCAGCGGACAAGCCCCACGAGTTTAGAGGTCGCCACTTACGGGGCCGACACTGCCACACTGACCGGTGCTGCGATCCCCCGTTCGACACAACGGCCTCTCACAGGCAGTTACTTCCCAGCGGACAAGCCCCACGAGTTTAGAGGTCGCCACTTACGGGGCCGACACTGCCACACTGACCGGTGCTGCGATCCCCCCGTTCGACACAACGGCCTCTCACAGGCAGTTACTTCCCAGCGGACAAGCCCCACGAGTTTAGAGGTCGCCACTTACGGGGCCGACACTGCCACACTGACCGGTGCTGCGATCCCCCGTTCGACACAACGGCCTCTCACAGGCAGTTACTTCCCAGCGGACAAGCCCCACGAGTTTAGAGGTCGCCACTTACGGGGCCGACACTGCCACACTGACCGGTGAGATCCCCCGCGCGACACAACGGCCTCTCACAGGCAGTTACTCCCCGGCGGGCAAGCCCCATGGGTTTAGTGGTGGCCACTTACAGAGTCGACACCGCGATACCATCAGGCGACATCACCCGCGGCACCAACAACCGCTCACGGGCCTACCTCCCGGCGGGCAACTTCCAGGGTGAGGCCTACCTCCGGACTCAATCCACATCCATCTAACGCCAAACACAATCCCAATAAAGCTAATTGGCTAAAGCTGTGTACCACCTCCTTCCCCTGTAGGGGTTTGAGGGAGACATATGGTAACACAGTGAAGAAAAGTTTTAGATATGGGGGTTATTTAAAACCCTCCATAGGTTTAGATGTGGTAGTCATTTTAATCCTCCACAATCCAATGTTGGGGGGCATGTTAGTCCTCCCCAAGTAGGATTTTAGGCCATCCAGTGCCAAGCACCTTTCCACTAGCATAAGTAAACTGATTGTGTTGTTTAATTAACACAGCATGAAAAGAATAATAAAGCCAATACCTGCAGCATTGTGTCCCACGTCCTTCCTCTGTAGAGGCTTAAGGAGAATGAAGGTGACACAGAAAGAGAAACAGACATTGCCCCAATAAAGTTTATCCATCCAGTGTTGTGTCATGCATCCTTCCTCTGTAGAGGCTTAAGGAGAATGAGGGTGACACAGTGAGAGAGTAGAATACAACCCCTGTAAAGTTGATCCATCCAATATATAGTGTGTCCCACATCCTTCCTCTGCGGAGGCTTAAGGCAAATGAGGGGAGCACAGTGAAAAGCAGTTTTTATATATGGGGGTCATTTAACCCTCCACAATTTTAAAAGTCATTCTAGACCTTATTATAATTATATTTAATGGTTATTTAATCATTAATGATTTTAAAAGTCATTTTAGACTTTGGTATATTTATATTTAAATGTTATTTTAGATAAAGTGTTAATACATTTACATGTGGGGGTAATTTGACCCTCCATCATTGTAAAAGTCACTTTATACACTAAACATTTTTATAATGGGGATATTTAACCCTCCAACACTTTCAAAGTCCCTTTGGACGTTAATATATTTATAATGGGAGTTATTTAACCCTCCATCATTATCAAACATGTCCAGACTATGAATTATATAAATAATTAACCCCCTCCAGGGGATGTAACCCAGTTGGATTACAATCAGGGGTGTATGGGTTCGAGGCCCCAAGTACAGTTGCCCTTAGGGTTTAGACTAGCTTAGGGTTTGGACCCCAAAGTAAATTATCCTTAGGGTTAGGATCAGAGGTGTAGTTTAGGTTCAGGGCCCTAAGGTAAATTATCCTTAGGGTTAGGGGTGTATTTGAGGTTAAGGCCCTAAGGTCAGTTATCCTTAGGGTTGGGGGTGTCTTAGGATTAGGGCCCTAAGGTAAATTATCCTTAGGGTTAGGCATCACAGATGTGCGTTTAGGTTTAGGGCCCCAAGGTAAGTTATCCTTAGGGTTAGGCATCTCAGATGCGTTAAGGTTAGGGCCCCAAGGTAAATTATCCTTAGGGTTAGGCATCACAGATGCGTTTAGGTTTAGGGCCCTAGGCATAGTTAGCTTATATTTAAAGGTTATGGTTAGGGCATGGTTAAGGTTAAGGCCTATAATTTAAATATGGGTGGCCATGATCAGGTTCCAGATTTACAGGAATCCCGTATCAGGTCCCCAAGGTTAGGATCCTAAGGTAAAGTACCCTTAGGATAAGCATCAGGGGTGAGTTTTAGGTTTAGGGCCCTGGCAAAGTTAGCCTCAGGGCCTAGGCCAAGAACAACACGTTAAATAACCTAGGTGGTAACCCAGATCTGGCTCCAAAATAGGATTCCTAGATCAGGTCCCGACACGTGTTTCGCGCTGCCATGCGCTCATCAGGGAACCGGCATGTAATTGCCTACTAGGCCTCAGAATAGATGGTGGCACGAAGAAGGCGTATGCTGATGAACCTCGATGGCACGGGCTGGTTAGGGTTATGAATAGGGGTCGAGACCCCTGCCTGCACCCTGGCATGCCAGGGACACAGTAATGCACTGGCCAATCAATCAGGTTCATCGGTGCATCAGCCCGCTTACGCCCCAACACATCATCCCTTTAAACAGGGTTTGAACATGCATAATTATCCCCATAGTAAAGATTGTCATTTCTTACCTGATTTCCTTCAGGGGACGGTGGCGATGATGTCGTGGAAGGTCCAGGAGAGCACTGGCACCCGGTAGCTCTCTATGGGAGACGGTGGCCGCTTGTGGAGCCGACATTGTGACGCCAACAGGTTTGTGCCCTTCCCTGCAGCTAAAGTACCCCGGGGTCCATAATGTGTATGGGGTTTCGCCTAAATCGGATGTTGCCCCCTCAGATCTGCATTCCAATGTGGTTCAACAGCGTGGTGGGCCTTTAACCTCAGCCTACGCCGGTCCGCCTTCTCCCAGATCTGGCTATCTGCCCACTATAGGCTGGCAATCACCTGTGACGTCAACAACCGCTCACAGGCCTTTCCCTCCCGGCGAGCAAGCCCTTATGGGATTAATGGTGGCCACTTACAGAGCCGACATTGCAGCACCAACAGGAGAATACACCCGCGGCATCAGCAGTAACTCACAGGCCGACCTCCCAGCGGGCAGGCCCCACGGTATAAGTGGTCGCCACTTACGGAGCCGACACCGAGGCGCCGACAGGAGAAAACACCCGCAGCGTCAGCAGCCTCCCACAGGCCGTTACTTCTCGGCGGCAAGGTCCCATGGGTTAAGTGGTCGCCACTTACGGAGCCGACACCGCCACGCCGAACAGAAGACAACACCCGCAGCGTCAGCAGCCTCCCACAGGCCGTTACTTCTCGGCGGCAAGGTCCCATGGGTTAAGTGGTCGCCACTTACGGAGCCGACACCGCCACGCCGAACAGAAGACAACACCCGCAGCGTCAGCAGCCTCCCACAGGCCGTTACTTCTCGGCGGCAAGGTCCCATGGGTTAAGTGGTCGCCACTTACGGAGCCGACACCGCCACGCCGAACAGAAGACAACACCCGCAGCGTCAGCAGCCTCCCACAGGCCGTTACTTCTCGGCGGCAAGGTCCCATGGGTTAAGTGGTCGCCGCTTACGGAGCCGACACCGCCACGCCGAACAGAAGACAACACCCGCAGCGTCAGCAGCCTCCCACAGGCCGTTACTTCTCGGCGGCAAGGTCCCATGGGTTAAGTGGTCGCCGCTTACGGAGCCGACACCGCCACGCCGAACAGAAGACAACACCCGCAGCGTCAGCAGCCTCCCACAGGCCGTTACTTCTCGGCGGGCAGGTCCCATGGGTTAAGTGGTCGCCACTTACGGAGCCGACACTGCTGTGCACCAACAGCCGCTCACAGGCAGTTACTTCCCAGCGGACAAGCCCCACGAGTTTAGAGGTCGCCACTTACGGGGCCGACACTGCCACACTGACCGGTGCTGCGATCCCCCGCTCGACACAACGGCCTCTCACAGGCAGTTACTTCCCAGCGGACAAGCCCCACGAGTTTAGAGGTCGCCACTTACGGGGCCGACACTGCCACACTGACCGGTGCTGCGATCCCCCGCTCGACACAACGGCCTCTCACAGGCAGTTACTTCCCAGCGGACAAGCCCCACGAGTTTAGAGGTCGCCACTTACGGGGCCGACACTGCCACACTGACCGGTGCTGCGATCCCCCGTTCGACACAACGGCCTCTCACAGGCAGTTACTTCCCAGCGGACAAGCCCCACGAGTTTAGAGGTCGCCACTTACGGGGCCGACACTGCCACACTGACCGGTGCTGCGATCCCCCCGTTCGACACAACGGCCTCTCACAGGCAGTTACTTCCCAGCGGACAAGCCCCACGAGTTTAGAGGTCGCCACTTACGGGGCCGACACTGCCACACTGACCGGTGCTGCGATCCCCCGTTCGACACAACGGCCTCTCACAGGCAGTTACTTCCCAGCGGACAAGCCCCACGAGTTTAGAGGTCGCCACTTACGGGGCCGACACTGCCACACTGACCGGTGAGATCCCCCGCGCGACACAACGGCCTCTCACAGGCAGTTACTCCCCGGCGGGCAAGCCCCATGGGTTTAGTGGTGGCCACTTACAGAGTCGACACCGCGATACCATCAGGCGACATCACCCGCGGCACCAACAACCGCTCACGGGCCTACCTCCCGGCGGGCAACTTCCAGGGTGAGGCCTACCTCCGGACTCAATCCACATCCATCTAACGCCAAACACAATCCCAATAAAGCTAATTGGCTAAAGCTGTGTACCACCTCCTTCCCCTGTAGGGGTTTGAGGGAGACATATGGTAACACAGTGAAGAAAAGTTTTAGATATGGGGGTTATTTAAAACCCTCCATAGGTTTAGATGTGGTAGTCATTTTAATCCTCCACAATCCAATGTTGGGGGGCATGTTAGTCCTCCCCAAGTAGGATTTTAGGCCATCCAGTGCCAAGCACCTTTCCACTAGCATAAGTAAACTGATTGTGTTGTTTAATTAACACAGCATGAAAAGAATAATAAAGCCAATACCTGCAGCATTGTGTCCCACGTCCTTCCTCTGTAGAGGCTTAAGGAGAATGAAGGTGACACAGAAAGAGAAACAGACATTGCCCCAATAAAGTTTATCCATCCAGTGTTGTGTCATGCATCCTTCCTCTGTAGAGGCTTAAGGAGAATGAGGGTGACACAGTGAGAGAGTAGAATACAACCCCTGTAAAGTTGATCCATCCAATATATAGTGTGTCCCACATCCTTCCTCTGCGGAGGCTTAAGGCAAATGAGGGGAGCACAGTGAAAAGCAGTTTTTATATATGGGGGTCATTTAACCCTCCACAATTTTAAAAGTCATTCTAGACCTTATTATAATTATATTTAATGGTTATTTAATCATTAATGATTTTAAAAGTCATTTTAGACTTTGGTATATTTATATTTAAATGTTATTTTAGATAAAGTGTTAATACATTTACATGTGGGGGTAATTTGACCCTCCATCATTGTAAAAGTCACTTTATACACTAAACATTTTTATAATGGGGATATTTAACCCTCCAACACTTTCAAAGTCCCTTTGGACGTTAATATATTTATAATGGGAGTTATTTAACCCTCCATCATTATCAAACATGTCCAGACTATGAATTATATAAATAATTAACCCCCTCCAGGGGATGTAACCCAGTTGGATTACAATCAGGGGTGTATGGGTTCGAGGCCCCAAGTACAGTTGCCCTTAGGGTTTAGACTAGCTTAGGGTTTGGACCCCAAAGTAAATTATCCTTAGGGTTAGGATCAGAGGTGTAGTTTAGGTTCAGGGCCCTAAGGTAAATTATCCTTAGGGTTAGGGGTGTATTTGAGGTTAAGGCCCTAAGGTCAGTTATCCTTAGGGTTGGGGGTGTCTTAGGATTAGGGCCCTAAGGTAAATTATCCTTAGGGTTAGGCATCACAGATGTGCGTTTAGGTTTAGGGCCCCAAGGTAAGTTATCCTTAGGGTTAGGCATCTCAGATGCGTTAAGGTTAGGGCCCCAAGGTAAATTATCCTTAGGGTTAGGCATCACAGATGCGTTTAGGTTTAGGGCCCTAGGCATAGTTAGCTTATATTTAAAGGTTATGGTTAGGGCATGGTTAAGGTTAAGGCCTATAATTTAAATATGGGTGGCCATGATCAGGTTCCAGATTTACAGGAATCCCGTATCAGGTCCCCAAGGTTAGGATCCTAAGGTAAAGTACCCTTAGGATAAGCATCAGGGGTGAGTTTTAGGTTTAGGGCCCTGGCAAAGTTAGCCTCAGGGCCTAGGCCAAGAACAACACGTTAAATAACCTAGGTGGTAACCCAGATCTGGCTCCAAAATAGGATTCCTAGATCAGGTCCCGACACGTGTTTCGCGCTGCCATGCGCTCATCAGGGAACCGGCATGTAATTGCCTACTAGGCCTCAGAATAGATGGTGGCACGAAGAAGGCGTATGCTGATGAACCTCGATGGCACGGGCTGGTTAGGGTTATGAATAGGGGTCGAGACCCCTGCCTGCACCCTGGCATGCCAGGGACACAGTAATGCACTGGCCAATCAATCAGGTTCATCGGTGCATCAGCCCGCTTACGCCCCAACACATCATCCCTTTAAACAGGGTTTGAACATGCATAATTATCCCCATAGTAAAGATTGTCATTTCTTACCTGATTTCCTTCAGGGGACGGTGGCGATGATGTCGTGGAAGGTCCAGGAGAGCACTGGCACCCGGTAGCTCTCTATGGGAGACGGTGGCCGCTTGTGGAGCCGACATTGTGACGCCAACAGGTTTGTGCCCTTCCCTGCAGCTAAAGTACCCCGGGGTCCATAATGTGTATGGGGTTTCGCCTAAATCGGATGTTGCCCCCTCAGATCTGCATTCCAATGTGGTTCAACAGCGTGGTGGGCCTTTAACCTCAGCCTACGCCGGTCCGCCTTCTCCCAGATCTGGCTATCTGCCCACTATAGGCTGGCAATCACCTGTGACGTCAACAACCGCTCACAGGCCTTTCCCTCCCGGCGAGCAAGCCCTTATGGGATTAATGGTGGCCACTTACAGAGCCGACATTGCAGCACCAACAGGAGAATACACCCGCGGCATCAGCAGTAACTCACAGGCCGACCTCCCAGCGGGCAGGCCCCACGGTATAAGTGGTCGCCACTTACGGAGCCGACACCGAGGCGCCGACAGGAGAAAACACCCGCAGCGTCAGCAGCCTCCCACAGGCCGTTACTTCTCGGCGGCAAGGTCCCATGGGTTAAGTGGTCGCCACTTACGGAGCCGACACCGCCACGCCGAACAGAAGACAACACCCGCAGCGTCAGCAGCCTCCCACAGGCCGTTACTTCTCGGCGGCAAGGTCCCATGGGTTAAGTGGTCGCCACTTACGGAGCCGACACCGCCACGCCGAACAGAAGACAACACCCGCAGCGTCAGCAGCCTCCCACAGGCCGTTACTTCTCGGCGGCAAGGTCCCATGGGTTAAGTGGTCGCCACTTACGGAGCCGACACCGCCACGCCGAACAGAAGACAACACCCGCAGCGTCAGCAGCCTCCCACAGGCCGTTACTTCTCGGCGGCAAGGTCCCATGGGTTAAGTGGTCGCCGCTTACGGAGCCGACACCGCCACGCCGAACAGAAGACAACACCCGCAGCGTCAGCAGCCTCCCACAGGCCGTTACTTCTCGGCGGCAAGGTCCCATGGGTTAAGTGGTCGCCGCTTACGGAGCCGACACCGCCACGCCGAACAGAAGACAACACCCGCAGCGTCAGCAGCCTCCCACAGGCCGTTACTTCTCGGCGGGCAGGTCCCATGGGTTAAGTGGTCGCCACTTACGGAGCCGACACTGCTGTGCACCAACAGCCGCTCACAGGCAGTTACTTCCCAGCGGACAAGCCCCACGAGTTTAGAGGTCGCCACTTACGGGGCCGACACTGCCACACTGACCGGTGCTGCGATCCCCCGCTCGACACAACGGCCTCTCACAGGCAGTTACTTCCCAGCGGACAAGCCCCACGAGTTTAGAGGTCGCCACTTACGGGGCCGACACTGCCACACTGACCGGTGCTGCGATCCCCCGCTCGACACAACGGCCTCTCACAGGCAGTTACTTCCCAGCGGACAAGCCCCACGAGTTTAGAGGTCGCCACTTACGGGGCCGACACTGCCACACTGACCGGTGCTGCGATCCCCCGTTCGACACAACGGCCTCTCACAGGCAGTTACTTCCCAGCGGACAAGCCCCACGAGTTTAGAGGTCGCCACTTACGGGGCCGACACTGCCACACTGACCGGTGCTGCGATCCCCCCGTTCGACACAACGGCCTCTCACAGGCAGTTACTTCCCAGCGGACAAGCCCCACGAGTTTAGAGGTCGCCACTTACGGGGCCGACACTGCCACACTGACCGGTGCTGCGATCCCCCGTTCGACACAACGGCCTCTCACAGGCAGTTACTTCCCAGCGGACAAGCCCCACGAGTTTAGAGGTCGCCACTTACGGGGCCGACACTGCCACACTGACCGGTGAGATCCCCCGCGCGACACAACGGCCTCTCACAGGCAGTTACTCCCCGGCGGGCAAGCCCCATGGGTTTAGTGGTGGCCACTTACAGAGTCGACACCGCGATACCATCAGGCGACATCACCCGCGGCACCAACAACCGCTCACGGGCCTACCTCCCGGCGGGCAACTTCCAGGGTGAGGCCTACCTCCGGACTCAATCCACATCCATCTAACGCCAAACACAATCCCAATAAAGCTAATTGGCTAAAGCTGTGTACCACCTCCTTCCCCTGTAGGGGTTTGAGGGAGACATATGGTAACACAGTGAAGAAAAGTTTTAGATATGGGGGTTATTTAAAACCCTCCATAGGTTTAGATGTGGTAGTCATTTTAATCCTCCACAATCCAATGTTGGGGGGCATGTTAGTCCTCCCCAAGTAGGATTTTAGGCCATCCAGTGCCAAGCACCTTTCCACTAGCATAAGTAAACTGATTGTGTTGTTTAATTAACACAGCATGAAAAGAATAATAAAGCCAATACCTGCAGCATTGTGTCCCACGTCCTTCCTCTGTAGAGGCTTAAGGAGAATGAAGGTGACACAGAAAGAGAAACAGACATTGCCCCAATAAAGTTTATCCATCCAGTGTTGTGTCATGCATCCTTCCTCTGTAGAGGCTTAAGGAGAATGAGGGTGACACAGTGAGAGAGTAGAATACAACCCCTGTAAAGTTGATCCATCCAATATATAGTGTGTCCCACATCCTTCCTCTGCGGAGGCTTAAGGCAAATGAGGGGAGCACAGTGAAAAGCAGTTTTTATATATGGGGGTCATTTAACCCTCCACAATTTTAAAAGTCATTCTAGACCTTATTATAATTATATTTAATGGTTATTTAATCATTAATGATTTTAAAAGTCATTTTAGACTTTGGTATATTTATATTTAAATGTTATTTTAGATAAAGTGTTAATACATTTACATGTGGGGGTAATTTGACCCTCCATCATTGTAAAAGTCACTTTATACACTAAACATTTTTATAATGGGGATATTTAACCCTCCAACACTTTCAAAGTCCCTTTGGACGTTAATATATTTATAATGGGAGTTATTTAACCCTCCATCATTATCAAACATGTCCAGACTATGAATTATATAAATAATTAACCCCCTCCAGGGGATGTAACCCAGTTGGATTACAATCAGGGGTGTATGGGTTCGAGGCCCCAAGTACAGTTGCCCTTAGGGTTTAGACTAGCTTAGGGTTTGGACCCCAAAGTAAATTATCCTTAGGGTTAGGATCAGAGGTGTAGTTTAGGTTCAGGGCCCTAAGGTAAATTATCCTTAGGGTTAGGGGTGTATTTGAGGTTAAGGCCCTAAGGTCAGTTATCCTTAGGGTTGGGGGTGTCTTAGGATTAGGGCCCTAAGGTAAATTATCCTTAGGGTTAGGCATCACAGATGTGCGTTTAGGTTTAGGGCCCCAAGGTAAGTTATCCTTAGGGTTAGGGTTAGGGTTAGGGTTAGGGTTAGGGTTAGGTTAAAGTAAAGATTAATGTTTTAAACTCACACATATAGTGTTTTATGGTGCACTGGCAGCACTAATACCTTGTCTTAATATACTCATTGTATCTTTGTGAGGGGGAAAGACCCTTTGGTGGGGGTTATTCTAAATGGCAATTCTATTGTAGTGGTAACGACAAGGGTTAGGGTTAGGGTTAGGGTTAGGGTTAGGTTAAAGTAAAGATTAATGTTTTAAACTCACACATATAGTGTTTTATGGTGCACTGGCAGCACTAATACCTTGTCTTAATATACTCATTGTATCTTTGTGAGGGGGAAAGACCCTTTGGTGGGGGTTATTCTAAATGGCAATTCTATTGTAGTGGTAACGACAAGGGTTAGGGTTAGGGTTAGGGTTAGGGTTAGGGTATCGCGAGAGGGGGGTGCAATGGGCGTGGCTGCACCCCCCCTGGCCCCGCCCCCCGGCCGGTGCAGGGGGCGTGGCTGGGCGTGGCCTGGCGCACAGGCGCCACGCGTGCGAAGGAAGGCCGTATCTCGCTCCGTTTGCGAGATATTGCGAAAAAACGTCGTAACTTTTTTTCCATGTAGGCGGGCTTTGATTTGATTGGTGCAGGTGGCCTCTACTGGTGGAGAGGGATCTGAGGAACTTTGTTGCGGGTGTCTACGACGTTCCCAGGTGGAGATACGCCCACTTCCGGTTTGGATGCTAACAATGCTAACATGCTAACTTTTGCGATAAGAGCAGATTGCGCGCCCAGGACGCGCAGAACGTGTAGATCCAAAGTTCGGGCCCGATCCGGGCATGCTAAGACATGCTAAACGCTAGCATGCTAACACGCTAACTCTTGAGACGACGGCGGATTGCGCACCTGCAGAAGGTGTATATCAAGATCTGAGCATGCCAAGACATGCTAAATGCTAACACGCTAACTTGAGAATGCGACGGGGCTAAGTGCGTCCCAGTCCCTTTCCCGCACTCCTGCCTAAGCTGTTTGTTGGTTACGCTAAGCCTAGCCAGATTTGCTAGGTCTAACTGATGTATTTGATAGTTATGCAAAGGCTGCCCAGATTTGCTAATGTCAAGTTATGGATTTGATAGTTACGCAAGGCCTAGCCTGATTTGCTAGGTCCAATTACTGATTTCAGGGTTTGGGTTAGAGTATGTGGTCAGGGCAGAGGGTCTAATGGTTAGGGAAGAGGGTCTTATGGTTAGGGAAGGGGGTTTTAGGGTTAGGGAAGGGGGTTTTAGGGTTAGGGAAGGGGGTTTTATGGTTAGGGAAGGGGGTTTCAGCGTTAGGGAAGGGGGTTTTAGGGTTAGGGAAGGGGGTTTCAGTGTTAGGGAAGGGGGTATTATGACTAGGGAAGAGGTAAGGGTTTTTTATGGTTAGGGCTGGGGGTAAGGGGTTTAAGCGTAATGGCTGTCCCTTACTGCGAATGCCTTGCTCAGCACCACCTCCAGCCTGACCCTACGAGCCAGGGGTCTGAAATTTGGCATGCGTCAACTAGATCTATGTATGAGGGAGTTTGCAAAATTTCATGAGCCCACGCCTTAGAGAACTTGTCTGGTGTAATTTCAAATGTCTAATTTAAGGGAGCTAAAGGCCTCATAAAGGACTTGGGGGGTCCGTCACGGCTGAAGCCTACGAGCCAGGGGTCTGAAATTTGGCATGCGTCAACTAGATCTACGTATGAGGGAGTTTGCAAAATTTCATGAGCCCACGCCTTAGAGAACTTGTCTGGTGTAATTTTAAATGTCTAGTTTAAGGGAGCTAAAGGCCTCATAAAGGACTTGGGGGGTCCGTCACGGCTGAAGCCTACGAGCCAGGGGTCTGAAATTTGGCATGCGTCAACTAGATGTATGTATGAGGGAGTTTCCAAAATTTCATGAGCCCACGCCTTAGAGAACTTGTCTGGTGTAATTTTAAATGTCTAATTTAAGGGAGCTAAAGGCCTCATAAAGGACTTGGGGGGTCCGTCACGGCTGAAGCCTACGAGCCAGGGGTCTGAAATTTGGCATGCGTCAACTAGATCTATGTATGAGGGAGTTTGCAAAATTTCATGAGCCCACGCCTTAGAGAACTTGTCTGGTGTAATTTCAAATGTCTAATTTAAGGGAGCTAAAGGCCTCATAAAGGACTTGGGGGGTCCGTCACGGCTGAAGCCTACGAGCCAGGGGTCTGAAATTTGGCATGCGTCAGCTAGATCTATGTATGAGGGAGTTTGCAAAATTTCATGAGCCCACGCCTTAGAGAACTTGTCTGGTGTAATTTTAAATGTCTAGTTTAAGGGAGCTAAAGGCCTCATAAAGGACTTGGGGGGTCCGTCACGGCTGAAGCCTACGAGCCAGGGGTCTGAAATTTGGCATGCGTCAACTAGATCTATGTATGAGGGAGTTTGCAAAATTTCATGAGCCCACGCCTTAGAGAACTTGTCTGGTGTAATTTTAAATGTCTAGTTTAAGGGAGCTAAAGGCCTCATAAAGGACTTGGGGGGTCCGTCACGGCTGAAGCCTACGAGCCAGGGGTCTGAAATTTGGCATGCGTCAACTAGATCTATGTATGAGGGAGTTTGCAAAATTTCATGAGCCCACGCCTTAGAGAACTTGTCTTGTGTAATTTTAAATGTCTAAGGGAGCTAAAGGCCTCATAAAGGACTTGGGGGGTCCGTCACGGCTGAAGCCTACGAGCCAGGGGTCTGAAATTTGGCATGCGTCAACTAGATCTATGTATGAGGGAGTTTGCAAAATTTCATGAGCCCACGCCTTAGAGAACTTGTCTTGTGTAATTTTAAATGTCTAAGGGAGCTAAAGGCCTCATAAAGGACTTGGGGGGTCCGTCACGGCTGAAGCCTACGAGCCAGGGGTCTGAAATTTGGCATGCGTCAACTAGATCTATGTATGAGGGAGTTTGCAAAATTTCATGAGCCCACGCCTTAGAGAACTTGTCTGGTGTAATTTCAAATGTCTAGTTTAAGGGAGCTAAAGGCCTCATAAAGGACTTGGGGGGTCCGTCACGGCTGAAGCCTACGAGCCAGGGGTCTGAAATTTGGCATGCGTCAACTAGATGTATGTATGAGGGAGTTTGCAAAATTTCATGAGCCCACGCCTTAGAGAACTTGTCTGGTGTAATTTTAAATGTCTAATTTAAGGGAGCTAAAGGCCTCATAAAGGACTAGGGGGGTCCGTCACGGCTGAAGCCTACGAGCCAGGGGTCTGAAATTTGGCATGCGTCAACTAGATCTATGTATGAGGGAGTTTCCAAAATTTCATGAGCCCACGCCTTAGAGAACTTGTCTGGTGTAATTTTAAATGTCTAAGGGAGCTAAAGGCCTCATAAAGGACTTGGGGGGTCCGTCACGGCTGAAGCCTACGAGCCAGGGGTCTGAAATTTGGCATGCGTCAACTAGATCTACGTATGAGGGAGTTTGCAAAATTTCATGAGCCCACGCCTTAGAGAACTTGTCTGGTGTAATTTTAAATGTCTAGTTTAAGGGAGCTAAAGGCCTCATAAAGGACTTGGGGGGTCCGTCACGGCTGAAGCCTACGAGCCAGGGGTCTGAAATTTGGCATGCGTCAACTAGATGTATGTATGAGGGAGTTTCCAAAATTTCATGAGCCCACGCCTTAGAGAACTTGTCTGGTGTAATTTTAAATGTCTAATGTAAGGGAGCTAATGGCCTCATAATGATTTGGGGGGTCCGTCACGGCTGAAGCCTACGAGCCAGGGGTCTGAAATTTGGCATGCGTCAACTAGATCTATGTATGAGGGAGTTTGCAAAATTTCATGAGCCCACGCCTTAGAGAACTTGTCTGGTGTAATTTCAAATGTCTAATTTAAGGGAGCTAAAGGCCTCATAAAGGACTTGGGGGGTCCGTCACGGCTGAAGCCTACGAGCCAGGGGTCTGAAATTTGGCATGCGTCAACTAGATCTACGTATGAGGGAGTTTGCAAAATTTCATGAGCCCACGCCTTAGAGAACTTGTCTGGTGTAATTTTAAATGTCTAGTTTAAGGGAGCTAAAGGCCTCATAAAGGACTTGGGGGGTCCGTCACGGCTGAAGCCTACGAGCCAGGGGTCTGAAATTTGGCATGCGTCAACTAGATCTATGTATGAGGGAGTTTGCAAAATTTCATGAGCCCACGCCTTAGAGAACTTGTCTGGTGTAATTTTAAATGTCTAGTTTAAGGGAGCTAAAGGCCTCATAAAGGACTTGGGGGGTCCGTCACGGCTGAAGCCTACGAGCCAGGGGTCTGAAATTTGGCATGCGTCAACTAGATGTATGTATGAGGGAGTTTGCAAAATTTCATGAGCCCACGCCTTAGAGAACTTGTCTTGTGTAATTTTAAATGTCTAAGGGAGCTAAAGGCCTCATAAAGGACTTGGGGGGTCCGTCACGGCTGAAGCCTACGAGCCAGGGGTCTGAAATTTGGCATGCGTCAACTAGATCTATGTATGAGGGAGTTTGCAAAATTTCATGAGCCCACGCCTTAGAGAACTTGTCTTGTGTAATTTTAAATGTCTAAGGGAGCTAAAGGCCTCATAAAGGACTTGGGGGGTCCGTCACGGCTGAAGCCTACGAGCCAGGGGTCTGAAATTTGGCATGCGTCAACTAGATGTATGTATGAGGGAGTATTCCAAGTTTCATGCTTGTCAGTCATTCCAGTTAAAAGTTATGAGCATTTGACAAGGCCGAGCTCCTTTTTCCCCATATCAGAGTCCCAGCAACACATGTGTTGCTGCATCTCTGGTTCTCAACTTTAATTCTCAGTTTAATTTCTGAGGCACCGTCGGCTCCAGAGACTTGGAATTTGGTACACGCGTCTCCCAGGCAGTGCCGGTTCAGAATCTGCAAGTGCCCGGTCTCCAAGTCGCTGCGTTCTCCAAGTGGCCTCCGGGTGGCGCTAGAGCGTCGGGGCTAAGTGCGTCCCAGTCCCTTTCCCGCACTCATGCCTAAGCTAAGGTTTGGTGCTTGTAAGTCATTCCAGTTAAAAGTTATGAGCATTTGACAAGGCCTAGCTCCTTTTTCCCCATATCAGAGTCCCAGCAACACATGTGTTGCTGCATCTCTGGTTCTCAACTTTAATTCTCAGTTTAATTTCTGACGCACCGTCGGCTCCAGAGACTTGGAATTTGGTACACGCGTCTCCCAGGCACTGCCAGTTCAGAATCTGCAAGTGCCCGGTCTCCAAGTCGCCACCGGGTGGCGCTAGAGCGATTAGCGGTTAGGTGCTCTGGCCTGCCATCTGGTGGCGACTGGCATGCGTGCCTACAAATGACTGGTGGTTAGTTGCGTAGTGAGCTTTTGGCTGCGGTTGTCAGTTTTTTTGTTTTAGTTGTGTGTGACTAGACCTCTATGTAAGTAGGGTATCGCGAGAGGGGGGTGCAATGGGCGTGGCTGCACCCCCCCTGGCCCCGCCCCCCGGCCGGTGCAGGGGGCGTGGCTGGGCGTGGCCTGGCGCACAGGCGCCACGCGTGCGAAGGAAGGCCGTATCTCGCTCCGTTTGCGAGATATTGCGAAAAAACGTCGTAACTTTTTTTCCATGTAGGCGGGCTTTGATTTGATTGGTGCAGGTGGCCTCTACTGGTGGAGAGGGATCTGAGGAACTTTGTTGCGGGTGTCTACGACGTTCCCAGGTGGAGATACGCCCACTTCCGGTTTGGATGCTAACAATGCTAACATGCTAACTTTTGCGATAAGAGCAGATTGCGCGCCCAGGACGCGCAGAACGTGTAGATCCAAAGTTCGGGCCCGATCCGGGCATGCTAAGACATGCTAAACGCTAGCATGCTAACACGCTAACTCTTGAGACGACGGCGGATTGCGCACCTGCAGAAGGTGTATATCAAGATCTGAGCATGCCAAGACATGCTAAATGCTAACACGCTAACTTGAGAATGCGACGGGGCTAAGTGCGTCCCAGTCCCTTTCCCGCACTCCTGCCTAAGCTGTTTGTTGGTTACGCTAAGCCTAGCCAGATTTGCTAGGTCTAACTGATGTATTTGATAGTTATGCAAAGGCTGCCCAGATTTGCTAATGTCAAGTTATGGATTTGATAGTTACGCAAGGCCTAGCCTGATTTGCTAGGTCCAATTACTGATTTCAGGGTTTGGGTTAGGGTTAGGGTTAGGGTTAGGGTTAGGGTATCGCGAGAGGGGGGTGCAATGGGCGTGGCTGCACCCCCCCTGGCCCCGCCCCCCGGCCGGTGCAGGGGGCGTGGCTGGGCGTGGCCTGGCGCACAGGCGCCACGCGTGCGAAGGAAGGCCGTATCTCGCTCCGTTTGCGAGATATTGCGAAAAAACGTCGTAACTTTTTTTCCATGTAGGCGGGCTTTGATTTGATTGGTGCAGGTGGCCTCTACTGGTGGAGAGGGATCTGAGGAACTTTGTTGCGGGTGTCTACGACGTTCCCAGGTGGAGATACGCCCACTTCCGGTTTGGATGCTAACAATGCTAACATGCTAACTTTTGCGATAAGAGCAGATTGCGCGCCCAGGACGCGCAGAACGTGTAGATCCAAAGTTCGGGCCCGATCCGGGCATGCTAAGACATGCTAAACGCTAGCATGCTAACACGCTAACTCTTGAGACGACGGCGGATTGCGCACCTGCAGAAGGTGTATATCAAGATCTGAGCATGCCAAGACATGCTAAATGCTAACACGCTAACTTGAGAATGCGACGGGGCTAAGTGCGTCCCAGTCCCTTTCCCGCACTCCTGCCTAAGCTGTTTGTTGGTTACGCTAAGCCTAGCCAGATTTGCTAGGTCTAACTGATGTATTTGATAGTTATGCAAAGGCTGCCCAGATTTGCTAATGTCAAGTTATGGATTTGATAGTTACGCAAGGCCTAGCCTGATTTGCTAGGTCCAATTACTGATTTCAGGGTTTGGGTTAGAGTATGTGGTCAGGGCAGAGGGTCTAATGGTTAGGGAAGAGGGTCTTATGGTTAGGGAAGGGGGTTTTAGGGTTAGGGAAGGGGGTTTTAGGGTTAGGGAAGGGGGTTTTATGGTTAGGGAAGGGGGTTTCAGCGTTAGGGAAGGGGGTTTTAGGGTTAGGGAAGGGGGTTTCAGTGTTAGGGAAGGGGGTATTATGACTAGGGAAGAGGTAAGGGTTTTTTATGGTTAGGGCTGGGGGTAAGGGGTTTAAGCGTAATGGCTGTCCCTTACTGCGAATGCCTTGCTCAGCACCACCTCCAGCCTGACCCTACGAGCCAGGGGTCTGAAATTTGGCATGCGTCAACTAGATCTATGTATGAGGGAGTTTGCAAAATTTCATGAGCCCACGCCTTAGAGAACTTGTCTGGTGTAATTTCAAATGTCTAATTTAAGGGAGCTAAAGGCCTCATAAAGGACTTGGGGGGTCCGTCACGGCTGAAGCCTACGAGCCAGGGGTCTGAAATTTGGCATGCGTCAACTAGATCTACGTATGAGGGAGTTTGCAAAATTTCATGAGCCCACGCCTTAGAGAACTTGTCTGGTGTAATTTTAAATGTCTAGTTTAAGGGAGCTAAAGGCCTCATAAAGGACTTGGGGGGTCCGTCACGGCTGAAGCCTACGAGCCAGGGGTCTGAAATTTGGCATGCGTCAACTAGATGTATGTATGAGGGAGTTTCCAAAATTTCATGAGCCCACGCCTTAGAGAACTTGTCTGGTGTAATTTTAAATGTCTAATTTAAGGGAGCTAAAGGCCTCATAAAGGACTTGGGGGGTCCGTCACGGCTGAAGCCTACGAGCCAGGGGTCTGAAATTTGGCATGCGTCAACTAGATCTATGTATGAGGGAGTTTGCAAAATTTCATGAGCCCACGCCTTAGAGAACTTGTCTGGTGTAATTTCAAATGTCTAATTTAAGGGAGCTAAAGGCCTCATAAAGGACTTGGGGGGTCCGTCACGGCTGAAGCCTACGAGCCAGGGGTCTGAAATTTGGCATGCGTCAGCTAGATCTATGTATGAGGGAGTTTGCAAAATTTCATGAGCCCACGCCTTAGAGAACTTGTCTGGTGTAATTTTAAATGTCTAGTTTAAGGGAGCTAAAGGCCTCATAAAGGACTTGGGGGGTCCGTCACGGCTGAAGCCTACGAGCCAGGGGTCTGAAATTTGGCATGCGTCAACTAGATCTATGTATGAGGGAGTTTGCAAAATTTCATGAGCCCACGCCTTAGAGAACTTGTCTGGTGTAATTTTAAATGTCTAGTTTAAGGGAGCTAAAGGCCTCATAAAGGACTTGGGGGGTCCGTCACGGCTGAAGCCTACGAGCCAGGGGTCTGAAATTTGGCATGCGTCAACTAGATCTATGTATGAGGGAGTTTGCAAAATTTCATGAGCCCACGCCTTAGAGAACTTGTCTTGTGTAATTTTAAATGTCTAAGGGAGCTAAAGGCCTCATAAAGGACTTGGGGGGTCCGTCACGGCTGAAGCCTACGAGCCAGGGGTCTGAAATTTGGCATGCGTCAACTAGATCTATGTATGAGGGAGTTTGCAAAATTTCATGAGCCCACGCCTTAGAGAACTTGTCTTGTGTAATTTTAAATGTCTAAGGGAGCTAAAGGCCTCATAAAGGACTTGGGGGGTCCGTCACGGCTGAAGCCTACGAGCCAGGGGTCTGAAATTTGGCATGCGTCAACTAGATCTATGTATGAGGGAGTTTGCAAAATTTCATGAGCCCACGCCTTAGAGAACTTGTCTGGTGTAATTTCAAATGTCTAGTTTAAGGGAGCTAAAGGCCTCATAAAGGACTTGGGGGGTCCGTCACGGCTGAAGCCTACGAGCCAGGGGTCTGAAATTTGGCATGCGTCAACTAGATGTATGTATGAGGGAGTTTGCAAAATTTCATGAGCCCACGCCTTAGAGAACTTGTCTGGTGTAATTTTAAATGTCTAATTTAAGGGAGCTAAAGGCCTCATAAAGGACTAGGGGGGTCCGTCACGGCTGAAGCCTACGAGCCAGGGGTCTGAAATTTGGCATGCGTCAACTAGATCTATGTATGAGGGAGTTTCCAAAATTTCATGAGCCCACGCCTTAGAGAACTTGTCTGGTGTAATTTTAAATGTCTAATTTAAGGGAGCTAAAGGCCTCATAAAGGACTTGGGGGGTCCGTCACGGCTGAAGCCTACGAGCCAGGGGTCTGAAATTTGGCATGCGTCAACTAGATCTATGTATGAGGGAGTTTGCAAAATTTCATGAGCCCACGCCTTAGAGAACTTTTCTTGTGTAATTTTAAATGTCTAAGGGAGCTAAAGGCCTCATAAAGGACTTGGGGGGTCCGTCACGGCTGAAGCCTACGAGCCAGGGGTCTGAAATTTGGCATGCATCAACTAGATCTATGTATGAGGGAGTTTGCAAAATTTCATGAGCCCACGCCTTAGAGAACTTGTCTTGTGTAATTTTAAATGTCTAAGGGAGCTAAAGGCCTCATAAAGGACTAGGGGGGTCCGTCACGGCTGAAGCCTACGAGCCAGGGGTCTGAAATTTGGCATGCGTCAACTAGATCTATGTATGAGGGAGTTTGCAAAATTTCATGAGCCCACGCCTTAGAGAACTTGTCTGGTGTAATTTCAAATGTCTAGTTTAAGGGAGCTAAAGGCCTCATAAAGGACTTGGGGGGTCCGTCACGGCTGAAGCCTACGAGCCAGGGGTCTGAAATTTGGCATGCGTCAACTAGATGTATGTATGAGGGAGTTTGCAAAATTTCATGAGCCCACGCCTTAGAGAACTTGTCTGGTGTAATTTTAAATGTCTAATTTAAGGGAGCTAAAGGCCTCATAAAGGACTAGGGGGGTCCGTCACGGCTGAAGCCTACGAGCCAGGGGTCTGAAATTTGGCATGCGTCAACTAGATGTATGTATGAGGGAGTTTGCAAAATTTCATGAGCCCACGCCTTAGAGAACTTGTCTGGTGTAATTTCAAATGTCTAGTTTAAGGGAGCTAAAGGCCTCATAAAGGACTTGGGGGGTCCGTCACGGCTGAAGCCTACGAGCCAGGGGTCTGAAATTTGGCATGCGTCAGCTAGATCTATGTATGAGGGAGTTTGCAAAATTTCATGAGCCCACGCCTTAGAGAACTTGTCTGGTGTAATTTTAAATGTCTAGTTTAAGGGAGCTAAAGGCCTCATAAAGGACTTGGGGGGTCCGTCACGGCTGAAGCCTACGAGCCAGGGGTCTGAAATTTGGCATGCGTCAACTAGATCTATGTATGAGGGAGTTTGCAAAATTTCATGAGCCCACGCCTTAGAGAACTTGTCTGGTGTAATTTTAAATGTCTAGTTTAAGGGAGCTAAAGGCCTCATAAAGGACTTGGGGGGTCCGTCACGGCTGAAGCCTACGAGCCAGGGGTCTGAAATTTGGCATGCGTCAACTAGATCTATGTATGAGGGAGTTTGCAAAATTTCATGAGCCCACGCCTTAGAGAACTTGTCTTGTGTAATTTTAAATGTCTAAGGGAGCTAAAGGCCTCATAAAGGACTTGGGGGGTCCGTCACGGCTGAAGCCTACGAGCCAGGGGTCTGAAATTTGGCATGCGTCAACTAGATCTATGTATGAGGGAGTTTGCAAAATTTCATGAGCCCACGCCTTAGAGAACTTGTCTTGTGTAATTTTAAATGTCTAAGGGAGCTAAAGGCCTCATAAAGGACTTGGGGGGTCCGTCACGGCTGAAGCCTACGAGCCAGGGGTCTGAAATTTGGCATGCGTCAACTAGATCTATGTATGAGGGAGTTTGCAAAATTTCATGAGCCCACGCCTTAGAGAACTTGTCTGGTGTAATTTCAAATGTCTAGTTTAAGGGAGCTAAAGGCCTCATAAAGGACTTGGGGGGTCCGTCACGGCTGAAGCCTACGAGCCAGGGGTCTGAAATTTGGCATGCGTCAACTAGATGTATGTATGAGGGAGTTTGCAAAATTTCATGAGCCCACGCCTTAGAGAACTTGTCTGGTGTAATTTTAAATGTCTAATTTAAGGGAGCTAAAGGCCTCATAAAGGACTAGGGGGGTCCGTCACGGCTGAAGCCTACGAGCCAGGGGTCTGAAATTTGGCATGCGTCAACTAGATCTATGTATGAGGGAGTTTCCAAAATTTCATGAGCCCACGCCTTAGAGAACTTGTCTGGTGTAATTTTAAATGTCTAATTTAAGGGAGCTAAAGGCCTCATAAAGGACTTGGGGGGTCCGTCACGGCTGAAGCCTACGAGCCAGGGGTCTGAAATTTGGCATGCGTCAACTAGATCTATGTATGAGGGAGTTTGCAAAATTTCATGAGCCCACGCCTTAGAGAACTTTTCTTGTGTAATTTTAAATGTCTAAGGGAGCTAAAGGCCTCATAAAGGACTTGGGGGGTCCGTCACGGCTGAAGCCTACGAGCCAGGGGTCTGAAATTTGGCATGCATCAACTAGATCTATGTATGAGGGAGTTTGCAAAATTTCATGAGCCCACGCCTTAGAGAACTTGTCTTGTGTAATTTTAAATGTCTAAGGGAGCTAAAGGCCTCATAAAGGACTTGGGGGGTCCGTCACGGCTGAAGCCTACGAGCCAGGGGTCTGAAATTTGGCATGCGTCAACTAGATCTATGTATGAGGGAGTTTGCAAAATTTCATGAGCCCACGCCTTAGAGAACTTGTCTTGTGTAATTTTAAATGTCTAAGGGAGCTAAAGGCCTCATAAAGGACTTGGGGGGTCCGTCACGGCTGAAGCCTACGAGCCAGGGGTCTGAAATTTGGCATGCGTCAACTAGATCTATGTATGAGGGAGTTTGCAAAATTTCATGAGCCCACGCCTTAGAGAACTTGTCTGGTGTAATTTCAAATGTCTAATTTAAGGGAGCTAAAGGCCTCATAAAGGACTTGGGGGGTCCGTCACGGCTGAAGCCTACGAGCCAGGGGTCTGAAATTTGGCATGCGTCAACTAGATCTATGTATGAGGGAGTTTGCAAAATTTCATGAGCCCACGCCTTAGAGAACTTGTCTGGTGTAATTTTAAATGTCTAGTTTAAGGGAGCTAAAGGCCTCATAAAGGACTTGGGGGTCCGTCACGGCTGAGGCCTACGAGCCAGGGGTCTGAAATTTGGCATGCGTCAACTAGATCTATGTATGAGGGAGTTTGCAAAATTTCATGAGCCCACGCCTTAGAGAACTTGTCTGGTGTAATTTCAAATGTCTAATTTAAGGGAGCTAAAGGCCTCATAAAGGACTTGGGGGGTCCGTCACGGCTGAAGCCTACGAGCCAGGGGTCTGAAATTTGGCATGCGTCAACTAGATCTACGTATGAGGGAGTTTGCAAAATTTCATGAGCCCACGCCTTAGAGAACTTGTCTGGTGTAATTTTAAATGTCTAGTTTAAGGGAGCTAAAGGCCTCATAAAGGACTTGGGGGGTCCGTCACGGCTGAAGCCTACGAGCCAGGGGTCTGAAATTTGGCATGCGTCAACTAGATCTATGTATGAGGGAGTTTGCAAAATTTCATGAGCCCACGCCTTAGAGAACTTGTCTGGTGTAATTTTAAATGTCTAGTTTAAGGGAGCTAAAGGCCTCATAAAGGACTTGGGGGGTCCGTCACGGCTGAAGCCTACGAGCCAGGGGTCTGAAATTTGGCATGCGTCAACTAGATGTATGTATGAGGGAGTTTGCAAAATTTCATGAGCCCACGCCTTAGAGAACTTGTCTTGTGTAATTTTAAATGTCTAAGGGAGCTAAAGGCCTCATAAAGGACTTGGGGGGTCCGTCACGGCTGAAGCCTACGAGCCAGGGGTCTGAAATTTGGCATGCGTCAACTAGATCTATGTATGAGGGAGTTTGCAAAATTTCATGAGCCCACGCCTTAGAGAACTTGTCTTGTGTAATTTTAAATGTCTAAGGGAGCTAAAGGCCTCATAAAGGACTTGGGGGGTCCGTCACGGCTGAAGCCTACGAGCCAGGGGTCTGAAATTTGGCATGCGTCAACTAGATGTATGTATGAGGGAGTTTGCAAAATTTCATGAGCCCACGCCTTAGAGAACTTGTCTGGTGTAATTTTAAATGTCTAATTTAAGGGAGCTAAAGGCCTCATAAAGGACTAGGGGGGTCCGTCACGGCTGAAGCCTACGAGCCAGGGGTCTGAAATTTGGCATGCGTCAACTAGATCTATGTATGAGGGAGTTTGCAAAATTTCATGAGCCCACGCCTTAGAGAACTTGTCTGGTGTAATTTCAAATGTCTAGTTTAAGGGAGCTAAAGGCCTCATAAAGGACTTGGGGGGTCCGTCACGGCTGAAGCCTACGAGCCAGGGGTCTGAAATTTGGCATGCGTCAACTAGATGTATGTATGAGGGAGTTTGCAAAATTTCATGAGCCCACGCCTTAGAGAACTTGTCTGGTGTAATTTTAAATGTCTAATTTAAGGGAGCTAAAGGCCTCATAAAGGACTAGGGGGGTCCGTCACGGCTGAAGCCTACGAGCCAGGGGTCTGAAATTTGGCATGCGTCAACTAGATGTATGTATGAGGGAGTTTGCAAAATTTCATGAGCCCACGCCTTAGAGAACTTGTCTGGTGTAATTTCAAATGTCTAGTTTAAGGGAGCTAAAGGCCTCATAAAGGACTTGGGGGGTCCGTCACGGCTGAAGCCTACGAGCCAGGGGTCTGAAATTTGGCATGCGTCAGCTAGATCTATGTATGAGGGAGTTTGCAAAATTTCATGAGCCCACGCCTTAGAGAACTTGTCTGGTGTAATTTTAAATGTCTAGTTTAAGGGAGCTAAAGGCCTCATAAAGGACTTGGGGGGTCCGTCACGGCTGAAGCCTACGAGCCAGGGGTCTGAAATTTGGCATGCGTCAACTAGATCTATGTATGAGGGAGTTTGCAAAATTTCATGAGCCCACGCCTTAGAGAACTTGTCTGGTGTAATTTTAAATGTCTAGTTTAAGGGAGCTAAAGGCCTCATAAAGGACTTGGGGGGTCCGTCACGGCTGAAGCCTACGAGCCAGGGGTCTGAAATTTGGCATGCGTCAACTAGATGTATGTATGAGGGAGTTTGCAAAATTTCATGAGCCCACGCCTTAGAGAACTTGTCTTGTGTAATTTTAAATGTCTAAGGGAGCTAAAGGCCTCATAAAGGACTTGGGGGGTCCGTCACGGCTGAAGCCTACGAGCCAGGGGTCTGAAATTTGGCATGCGTCAACTAGATCTATGTATGAGGGAGTTTGCAAAATTTCATGAGCCCACGCCTTAGAGAACTTGTCTTGTGTAATTTTAAATGTCTAAGGGAGCTAAAGGCCTCATAAAGGACTTGGGGGGTCCGTCACGGCTGAAGCCTACGAGCCAGGGGTCTGAAATTTGGCATGCGTCAACTAGATGTATGTATGAGGGAGTTTGCAAAATTTCATGAGCCCACGCCTTAGAGAACTTGTCTGGTGTAATTTTAAATGTCTAATTTAAGGGAGCTAAAGGCCTCATAAAGGACTAGGGGGGTCCGTCACGGCTGAAGCCTACGAGCCAGGGGTCTGAAATTTGGCATGCGTCAACTAGATCTATGTATGAGGGAGTTTGCAAAATTTCATGAGCCCACGCCTTAGAGAACTTGTCTGGTGTAATTTCAAATGTCTAGTTTAAGGGAGCTAAAGGCCTCATAAAGGACTTGGGGGGTCCGTCACGGCTGAAGCCTACGAGCCAGGGGTCTGAAATTTGGCATGCGTCAACTAGATGTATGTATGAGGGAGTTTGCAAAATTTCATGAGCCCACGCCTTAGAGAACTTGTCTGGTGTAATTTTAAATGTCTAATTTAAGGGAGCTAAAGGCCTCATAAAGGACTAGGGGGGTCCGTCACGGCTGAAGCCTACGAGCCAGGGGTCTGAAATTTGGCATGCGTCAACTAGATGTATGTATGAGGGAGTTTGCAAAATTTCATGAGCCCACGCCTTAGAGAACTTGTCTGGTGTAATTTCAAATGTCTAATTTAAGGGAGCTAAAGGCCTCATAAAGGACTTGGGGGGTCCGTCACGGCTGAAGCCTACGAGCCAGGGGTCTGAAATTTGGCATGCGTCAACTAGATCTATGTATGAGGGAGTATTCCAAGTTTCATGCTTGTCAGTCATTCCAGTTAAAAGTTATGAGCATTTGACAAGGCCGAGCTCCTTTTTCCCCATATCAGAGTCCCAGCAACACATGTGTTGCTGCATCTCTGGTTCTCAACTTTAATTCTCAGTTTAATTTCTGAGGCACCGTCGGCTCCAGAGACTTGGAATTTGGTACACGCGTCTCCCAGGCAGTGCCGGTTCAGAATCTGCAAGTGCCCGGTCTCCAAGTCGCTGCGTTCTCCAAGTGGCCTCCGGGTGGCGCTCGAGCGTCGGGGCTAAGTGCGTCCCAGTCCCTTTCCCGCACTCCTGCCTAAGCTGTTTGTTGGTTACGCTAAGCCTAGCCAGATTTGCTAGGTCTAATTGATGTATTTGATAGTTATGCAAAGGCTGCCCAGATTTGCTAATGTCAAGTTATGGATTTGATAGTTACGCAAGGCCTAGCCAGATTTGCTAGGTCTAATTGATGTATTTGATAGTTATGCAAAGGCTGCCCAGATTTGCTAATGTCAAGTTATGGATTTGATAGTTACGCAAGGCCTAGCCAGATTTGCTAGGTCTAATTGATGTATTTGATAGTTATGCAAAGGCTGCCCAGATTTGCTAATGTCAAGTTATGGATTTGATAGTTACGCAAGGCCTAGCCAGATTTGCTAGGTCTAATTGATGTATTTGATAGTTATGCAAAGGCTGCCCAGATTTGCTAATGTCAAGTTATGGATTTGATAGTTACGCAAGGCCTAGCCAGATTTGCTAGGTCTAATTGATGTATTTGATAGTTATGCAAAGGCTGCCCAGATTTGCTAATGTCAAGTTATGGATTTGATAGTTACGCAAGGCCTAGCCAGATTTGCTAGGTCTAATTGATGTATTTGATAGTTATGCAAAGGCTGCCCAGATTTGCTAATGTCAAGTTATGGATTTGATAGTTACGCAAGGCCTAGCCAGATTTGCTAGGTCTAATTGATGTATTTGATAGTTATGCAAAGGCTGCCCAGATTTGCTAATGTCAAGTTATGGATTTGATAGTTACGCAAGGCCTAGCCAGATTTGCTAGGTCTAATTGATGTATTTGATAGTTATGCAAAGGCTGCCCAGATTTGCTAATGTCAAGTTATGGATTTGATAGTTACGCAAGGCCTAGCCAGATTTGCTAGGTCTAATTGATGTATTTGATAGTTATGCAAAGGCTGCCCAGATTTGCTAATGTCAAGTTATGGATTTGATAGTTACGCAAGGCCTAGCCAGATTTGCTAGGTCTAATTGATGTATTTGATAGTTATGCAAAGGCTGCCCAGATTTGCTAATGTCAAGTTATGGATTTGATAGTTACGCAAGGCCTAGCCAGATTTGCTAGGTCTAATTGATGTATTTGATAGTTATGCAAAGGCTGCCCAGATTTGCTAATGTCAAGTTATGGATTTGATAGTTACGCAAGGCCTAGCCAGATTTGCTAGGTCTAATTGATGTATTTGATAGTTATGCAAAGGCTGCCCAGATTTGCTAATGTCAAGTTATGGATTTGATAGTTACGCAAGGCCTAGCCAGATTTGCTAGGTCTATTTGATGTATTTGATAGTTATGCAAAGGCTGCCCAGATTTGCTAATGTCAAGTTATGGATTTGATAGTTACGCAAGGCCTAGCCTGATTTGCTAGGTCCAATTACTGATTTCAGGGTTTGGGTTAGAGTATGTGGTCAGGGCAGAGGGTCTAATGGTTAGGGAAGAGGGTCTTATGGTTAGGGAAGGTGGTTTCAGCGTTAGGGAAGGGGGTTTTAGGGTTAGGGAAGGGGGTTTTAGGGTTAGGGAAGGGGGTTTTAGGGTTAGGGAAGGGGGTTTTATGGTTAGGGAAGGGGGTTTCAGCGTTAGGGAAGGGGGTTTTAGGGTTAGGGAAGGGGGTTTCAGCGTTAGGGAAGGGGGTTTTACGGTTAGGGTTAGGGTTAGGGTTAGGGTTAGGGTATCGCGAGAGGGGGGTGCAATGGGCGTGGCTGCACCCCCCCTGGCCCCGCCCCCCGGCCGGTGCAGGGGGCGTGGCTGGGCGTGGCCTGGCGCACAGGCGCCACGCGTGCGAAGGAAGGCCGTATCTCGCTCCGTTTGCGAGATATTGCGAAAAAACGTCGTAACTTTTTTTCCATGTAGGCGGGCTTTGATTTGATTGGTGCAGGTGGCCTCTACTGGTGGAGAGGGATCTGAGGAACTTTGTTGCGGGTGTCTACGACGTTCCCAGGTGGAGATACGCCCACTTCCGGTTTGGATGCTAACAATGCTAACATGCTAACTTTTGCGATAAGAGCAGATTGCGCGCCCAGGACGCGCAGAACGTGTAGATCCAAAGTTCGGGCCCGATCCGGGCATGCTAAGACATGCTAAACGCTAGCATGCTAACACGCTAACTCTTGAGACGACGGCGGATTGCGCACCTGCAGAAGGTGTATATCAAGATCTGAGCATGCCAAGACATGCTAAATGCTAACACGCTAACTTGAGAATGCGACGGGGCTAAGTGCGTCCCAGTCCCTTTCCCGCACTCCTGCCTAAGCTGTTTGTTGGTTACGCTAAGCCTAGCCAGATTTGCTAGGTCTAACTGATGTATTTGATAGTTATGCAAAGGCTGCCCAGATTTGCTAATGTCAAGTTATGGATTTGATAGTTACGCAAGGCCTAGCCTGATTTGCTAGGTCCAATTACTGATTTCAGGGTTTGGGTTAGAGTATGTGGTCAGGGCAGAGGGTCTAATGGTTAGGGAAGAGGGTCTTATGGTTAGGGAAGGGGGTTTTAGGGTTAGGGAAGGGGGTTTTAGGGTTAGGGAAGGGGGTTTTATGGTTAGGGAAGGGGGTTTCAGCGTTAGGGAAGGGGGTTTTAGGGTTAGGGAAGGGGGTTTCAGTGTTAGGGAAGGGGGTATTATGACTAGGGAAGAGGTAAGGGTTTTTTATGGTTAGGGCTGGGGGTAAGGGGTTTAAGCGTAATGGCTGTCCCTTACTGCGAATGCCTTGCTCAGCACCACCTCCAGCCTGACCCTACGAGCCAGGGGTCTGAAATTTGGCATGCGTCAACTAGATCTATGTATGAGGGAGTTTGCAAAATTTCATGAGCCCACGCCTTAGAGAACTTGTCTGGTGTAATTTCAAATGTCTAATTTAAGGGAGCTAAAGGCCTCATAAAGGACTTGGGGGGTCCGTCACGGCTGAAGCCTACGAGCCAGGGGTCTGAAATTTGGCATGCGTCAACTAGATCTACGTATGAGGGAGTTTGCAAAATTTCATGAGCCCACGCCTTAGAGAACTTGTCTGGTGTAATTTTAAATGTCTAGTTTAAGGGAGCTAAAGGCCTCATAAAGGACTTGGGGGGTCCGTCACGGCTGAAGCCTACGAGCCAGGGGTCTGAAATTTGGCATGCGTCAACTAGATGTATGTATGAGGGAGTTTCCAAAATTTCATGAGCCCACGCCTTAGAGAACTTGTCTGGTGTAATTTTAAATGTCTAATTTAAGGGAGCTAAAGGCCTCATAAAGGACTTGGGGGGTCCGTCACGGCTGAAGCCTACGAGCCAGGGGTCTGAAATTTGGCATGCGTCAACTAGATCTATGTATGAGGGAGTTTGCAAAATTTCATGAGCCCACGCCTTAGAGAACTTGTCTGGTGTAATTTCAAATGTCTAATTTAAGGGAGCTAAAGGCCTCATAAAGGACTTGGGGGGTCCGTCACGGCTGAAGCCTACGAGCCAGGGGTCTGAAATTTGGCATGCGTCAGCTAGATCTATGTATGAGGGAGTTTGCAAAATTTCATGAGCCCACGCCTTAGAGAACTTGTCTGGTGTAATTTTAAATGTCTAGTTTAAGGGAGCTAAAGGCCTCATAAAGGACTTGGGGGGTCCGTCACGGCTGAAGCCTACGAGCCAGGGGTCTGAAATTTGGCATGCGTCAACTAGATCTATGTATGAGGGAGTTTGCAAAATTTCATGAGCCCACGCCTTAGAGAACTTGTCTGGTGTAATTTTAAATGTCTAGTTTAAGGGAGCTAAAGGCCTCATAAAGGACTTGGGGGGTCCGTCACGGCTGAAGCCTACGAGCCAGGGGTCTGAAATTTGGCATGCGTCAACTAGATCTATGTATGAGGGAGTTTGCAAAATTTCATGAGCCCACGCCTTAGAGAACTTGTCTTGTGTAATTTTAAATGTCTAAGGGAGCTAAAGGCCTCATAAAGGACTTGGGGGGTCCGTCACGGCTGAAGCCTACGAGCCAGGGGTCTGAAATTTGGCATGCGTCAACTAGATCTATGTATGAGGGAGTTTGCAAAATTTCATGAGCCCACGCCTTAGAGAACTTGTCTTGTGTAATTTTAAATGTCTAAGGGAGCTAAAGGCCTCATAAAGGACTTGGGGGGTCCGTCACGGCTGAAGCCTACGAGCCAGGGGTCTGAAATTTGGCATGCGTCAACTAGATCTATGTATGAGGGAGTTTGCAAAATTTCATGAGCCCACGCCTTAGAGAACTTGTCTGGTGTAATTTCAAATGTCTAGTTTAAGGGAGCTAAAGGCCTCATAAAGGACTTGGGGGGTCCGTCACGGCTGAAGCCTACGAGCCAGGGGTCTGAAATTTGGCATGCGTCAACTAGATGTATGTATGAGGGAGTTTGCAAAATTTCATGAGCCCACGCCTTAGAGAACTTGTCTGGTGTAATTTTAAATGTCTAATTTAAGGGAGCTAAAGGCCTCATAAAGGACTAGGGGGGTCCGTCACGGCTGAAGCCTACGAGCCAGGGGTCTGAAATTTGGCATGCGTCAACTAGATCTATGTATGAGGGAGTTTCCAAAATTTCATGAGCCCACGCCTTAGAGAACTTGTCTGGTGTAATTTTAAATGTCTAATTTAAGGGAGCTAAAGGCCTCATAAAGGACTTGGGGGGGTCCGTCACGGCTGAAGCCTACGAGCCAGGGGTCTGAAATTTGGCATGCGTCAACTAGATCTATGTATGAGGGAGTTTGCAAAATTTCATGAGCCCACGCCTTAGAGAACTTGTCTGGTGTAATTTCAAATGTCTAATTTAAGGGAGCTAAAGGCCTCATAAAGGACTTGGGGGGTCCGTCACGGCTGAAGCCTACGAGCCAGGGGTCTGAAATTTGGCATGCGTCAGCTAGATCTATGTATGAGGGAGTTTGCAAAATTTCATGAGCCCACGCCTTAGAGAACTTGTCTGGTGTAATTTTAAATGTCTAGTTTAAGGGAGCTAAAGGCCTCATAAAGGACTTGGGGGGTCCGTCACGGCTGAAGCCTACGAGCCAGGGGTCTGAAATTTGGCATGCGTCAACTAGATCTATGTATGAGGGAGTTTGCAAAATTTCATGAGCCCACGCCTTAGAGAACTTGTCTGGTGTAATTTCAAATGTCTAATTTAAGGGAGCTAAAGGCCTCATAAAGGACTTGGGGGGTCCGTCACGGCTGAAGCCTACGAGCCAGGGGTCTGAAATTTGGCATGCGTCAACTAGATCTACGTATGAGGGAGTTTGCAAAATTTCATGAGCCCACGCCTTAGAGAACTTGTCTGGTGTAATTTTAAATGTCTAGTTTAAGGGAGCTAAAGGCCTCATAAAGGACTTGGGGGGTCCGTCACGGCTGAAGCCTACGAGCCAGGGGTCTGAAATTTGGCATGCGTCAACTAGATCTATGTATGAGGGAGTTTGCAAAATTTCATGAGCCCACGCCTTAGAGAACTTGTCTGGTGTAATTTTAAATGTCTAGTTTAAGGGAGCTAAAGGCCTCATAAAGGACTTGGGGGGTCCGTCACGGCTGAAGCCTACGAGCCAGGGGTCTGAAATTTGGCATGCGTCAACTAGATGTATGTATGAGGGAGTTTGCAAAATTTCATGAGCCCACGCCTTAGAGAACTTGTCTTGTGTAATTTTAAATGTCTAAGGGTTAGGGTTAGGGTTAGGGTTAGGGTTAGGGTTAGGGTTTAGGGTTAGGGTTACGGTTAGGGTTAGGGTATCGCGAGAGGGGGGTGCAATGGGCGTGGCTGCACCCCCCCTGGCCCCGCCCCCCGGCCGGTGCAGGGGGCGTGGCTGGGCGTGGCCTGGCGCACAGGCGCCACGCGTGCGAAGGAAGGCCGTATCTCGCTCCGTTTGCGAGATATTGCGAAAAAACGTCGTAACTTTTTTTCCATGTAGGCGGGCTTTGATTTGATTGGTGCAGGTGGCCTCTACTGGTGGAGAGGGATCTGAGGAACTTTGTTGCGGGTGTCTACGACGTTCCCAGGTGGAGATACGCCCACTTCCGGTTTGGATGCTAACAATGCTAACATGCTAACTTTTGCGATAAGAGCAGATTGCGCGCCCAGGACGCGCAGAACGTGTAGATCCAAAGTTCGGGCCCGATCCGGGCATGCTAAGACATGCTAAACGCTAGCATGCTAACACGCTAACTCTTGAGACGACGGCGGATTGCGCACCTGCAGAAGGTGTATATCAAGATCTGAGCATGCCAAGACATGCTAAATGCTAACACGCTAACTTGAGAATGCGACGGGGCTAAGTGCGTCCCAGTCCCTTTCCCGCACTCCTGCCTAAGCTGTTTGTTGGTTACGCTAAGCCTAGCCAGATTTGCTAGGTCTAACTGATGTATTTGATAGTTATGCAAAGGCTGCCCAGATTTGCTAATGTCAAGTTATGGATTTGATAGTTACGCAAGGCCTAGCCTGATTTGCTAGGTCCAATTACTGATTTCAGGGTTTGGGTTAGAGTATGTGGTCAGGGCAGAGGGTCTAATGGTTAGGGAAGAGGGTCTTATGGTTAGGGAAGGGGGTTTTAGGGTTAGGGAAGGGGGTTTTAGGGTTAGGGAAGGGGGTTTTATGGTTAGGGAAGGGGGTTTCAGCGTTAGGGAAGGGGGTTTTAGGGTTAGGGAAGGGGGTTTCAGTGTTAGGGAAGGGGGTATTATGACTAGGGAAGAGGTAAGGGTTTTTTATGGTTAGGGCTGGGGGTAAGGGGTTTAAGCGTAATGGCTGTCCCTTACTGCGAATGCCTTGCTCAGCACCACCTCCAGCCTGACCCTACGAGCCAGGGGTCTGAAATTTGGCATGCGTCAACTAGATCTATGTATGAGGGAGTTTGCAAAATTTCATGAGCCCACGCCTTAGAGAACTTGTCTGGTGTAATTTCAAATGTCTAATTTAAGGGAGCTAAAGGCCTCATAAAGGACTTGGGGGGTCCGTCACGGCTGAAGCCTACGAGCCAGGGGTCTGAAATTTGGCATGCGTCAACTAGATCTACGTATGAGGGAGTTTGCAAAATTTCATGAGCCCACGCCTTAGAGAACTTGTCTGGTGTAATTTTAAATGTCTAGTTTAAGGGAGCTAAAGGCCTCATAAAGGACTTGGGGGGTCCGTCACGGCTGAAGCCTACGAGCCAGGGGTCTGAAATTTGGCATGCGTCAACTAGATGTATGTATGAGGGAGTTTCCAAAATTTCATGAGCCCACGCCTTAGAGAACTTGTCTGGTGTAATTTTAAATGTCTAATTTAAGGGAGCTAAAGGCCTCATAAAGGACTTGGGGGGTCCGTCACGGCTGAAGCCTACGAGCCAGGGGTCTGAAATTTGGCATGCGTCAACTAGATCTATGTATGAGGGAGTTTGCAAAATTTCATGAGCCCACGCCTTAGAGAACTTGTCTGGTGTAATTTCAAATGTCTAATTTAAGGGAGCTAAAGGCCTCATAAAGGACTTGGGGGGTCCGTCACGGCTGAAGCCTACGAGCCAGGGGTCTGAAATTTGGCATGCGTCAGCTAGATCTATGTATGAGGGAGTTTGCAAAATTTCATGAGCCCACGCCTTAGAGAACTTGTCTGGTGTAATTTTAAATGTCTAGTTTAAGGGAGCTAAAGGCCTCATAAAGGACTTGGGGGGTCCGTCACGGCTGAAGCCTACGAGCCAGGGGTCTGAAATTTGGCATGCGTCAACTAGATCTATGTATGAGGGAGTTTGCAAAATTTCATGAGCCCACGCCTTAGAGAACTTGTCTGGTGTAATTTTAAATGTCTAGTTTAAGGGAGCTAAAGGCCTCATAAAGGACTTGGGGGGTCCGTCACGGCTGAAGCCTACGAGCCAGGGGTCTGAAATTTGGCATGCGTCAACTAGATCTATGTATGAGGGAGTTTGCAAAATTTCATGAGCCCACGCCTTAGAGAACTTGTCTTGTGTAATTTTAAATGTCTAAGGGAGCTAAAGGCCTCATAAAGGACTTGGGGGGTCCGTCACGGCTGAAGCCTACGAGCCAGGGGTCTGAAATTTGGCATGCGTCAACTAGATCTATGTATGAGGGAGTTTGCAAAATTTCATGAGCCCACGCCTTAGAGAACTTGTCTTGTGTAATTTTAAATGTCTAAGGGAGCTAAAGGCCTCATAAAGGACTTGGGGGGTCCGTCACGGCTGAAGCCTACGAGCCAGGGGTCTGAAATTTGGCATGCGTCAACTAGATCTATGTATGAGGGAGTTTGCAAAATTTCATGAGCCCACGCCTTAGAGAACTTGTCTGGTGTAATTTCAAATGTCTAGTTTAAGGGAGCTAAAGGCCTCATAAAGGACTTGGGGGGTCCGTCACGGCTGAAGCCTACGAGCCAGGGGTCTGAAATTTGGCATGCGTCAACTAGATGTATGTATGAGGGAGTTTGCAAAATTTCATGAGCCCACGCCTTAGAGAACTTGTCTGGTGTAATTTTAAATGTCTAATTTAAGGGAGCTAAAGGCCTCATAAAGGACTAGGGGGGTCCGTCACGGCTGAAGCCTACGAGCCAGGGGTCTGAAATTTGGCATGCGTCAACTAGATCTATGTATGAGGGAGTTTCCAAAATTTCATGAGCCCACGCCTTAGAGAACTTGTCTGGTGTAATTTTAAATGTCTAATTTAAGGGAGCTAAAGGCCTCATAAAGGACTTGGGGGGTCCGTCACGGCTGAAGCCTACGAGCCAGGGGTCTGAAATTTGGCATGCGTCAACTAGATCTATGTATGAGGGAGTTTGCAAAATTTCATGAGCCCACGCCTTAGAGAACTTTTCTTGTGTAATTTTAAATGTCTAAGGGAGCTAAAGGCCTCATAAAGGACTTGGGGGGTCCGTCACGGCTGAAGCCTACGAGCCAGGGGTCTGAAATTTGGCATGCATCAACTAGATCTATGTATGAGGGAGTTTGCAAAATTTCATGAGCCCACGCCTTAGAGAACTTGTCTTGTGTAATTTTAAATGTCTAAGGGAGCTAAAGGCCTCATAAAGGACTTGGGGGGTCCGTCACGGCTGAAGCCTACGAGCCAGGGGTCTGAAATTTGGCATGCGTCAACTAGATCTATGTATGAGGGAGTTTGCAAAATTTCATGAGCCCACGCCTTAGAGAACTTGTCTTGTGTAATTTTAAATGTCTAAGGGAGCTAAAGGCCTCATAAAGGACTTGGGGGGTCCGTCACGGCTGAAGCCTACGAGCCAGGGGTCTGAAATTTGGCATGCGTCAACTAGATCTATGTATGAGGGAGTTTGCAAAATTTCATGAGCCCACGCCTTAGAGAACTTGTCTGGTGTAATTTCAAATGTCTAATTTAAGGGAGCTAAAGGCCTCATAAAGGACTTGGGGGGTCCGTCACGGCTGAAGCCTACGAGCCAGGGGTCTGAAATTTGGCATGCGTCAACTAGATCTATGTATGAGGGAGTTTGCAAAATTTCATGAGCCCACGCCTTAGAGAACTTGTCTGGTGTAATTTTAAATGTCTAGTTTAAGGGAGCTAAAGGCCTCATAAAGGACTTGGGGGTCCGTCACGGCTGAGGCCTACGAGCCAGGGGTCTGAAATTTGGCATGCGTCAACTAGATCTATGTATGAGGGAGTTTGCAAAATTTCATGAGCCCACGCCTTAGAGAACTTGTCTGGTGTAATTTCAAATGTCTAATTTAAGGGAGCTAAAGGCCTCATAAAGGACTTGGGGGGTCCGTCACGGCTGAAGCCTACGAGCCAGGGGTCTGAAATTTGGCATGCGTCAACTAGATCTACGTATGAGGGAGTTTGCAAAATTTCATGAGCCCACGCCTTAGAGAACTTGTCTGGTGTAATTTTAAATGTCTAGTTTAAGGGAGCTAAAGGCCTCATAAAGGACTTGGGGGGTCCGTCACGGCTGAAGCCTACGAGCCAGGGGTCTGAAATTTGGCATGCGTCAACTAGATCTATGTATGAGGGAGTTTGCAAAATTTCATGAGCCCACGCCTTAGAGAACTTGTCTGGTGTAATTTTAAATGTCTAGTTTAAGGGAGCTAAAGGCCTCATAAAGGACTTGGGGGGTCCGTCACGGCTGAAGCCTACGAGCCAGGGGTCTGAAATTTGGCATGCGTCAACTAGATGTATGTATGAGGGAGTTTGCAAAATTTCATGAGCCCACGCCTTAGAGAACTTGTCTTGTGTAATTTTAAATGTCTAAGGGAGCTAAAGGCCTCATAAAGGACTTGGGGGGTCCGTCACGGCTGAAGCCTACGAGCCAGGGGTCTGAAATTTGGCATGCGTCAACTAGATCTATGTATGAGGGAGTTTGCAAAATTTCATGAGCCCACGCCTTAGAGAACTTGTCTTGTGTAATTTTAAATGTCTAAGGGAGCTAAAGGCCTCATAAAGGACTTGGGGGGTCTGTCACGGCTGAAGCCTACGAGCCAGGGGTCTGAAATTTGGCATGCGTCAACTAGATGTATGTATGAGGGAGTTTGCAAAATTTCATGAGCCCACGCCTTAGAGAACTTGTCTGGTGTAATTTTAAATGTCTAATTTAAGGGAGCTAAAGGCCTCATAAAGGACTAGGGGGGTCCGTCACGGCTGAAGCCTACGAGCCAGGGGTCTGAAATTTGGCATGCGTCAACTAGATCTATGTATGAGGGAGTTTGCAAAATTTCATGAGCCCACGCCTTAGAGAACTTGTCTGGTGTAATTTCAAATGTCTAGTTTAAGGGAGCTAAAGGCCTCATAAAGGACTTGGGGGGTCCGTCACGGCTGAAGCCTACGAGCCAGGGGTCTGAAATTTGGCATGCGTCAACTAGATGTATGTATGAGGGAGTTTGCAAAATTTCATGAGCCCACGCCTTAGAGAACTTGTCTGGTGTAATTTTAAATGTCTAATTTAAGGGAGCTAAAGGCCTCATAAAGGACTAGGGGGGTCCGTCACGGCTGAAGCCTACGAGCCAGGGGTCTGAAATTTGGCATGCGTCAACTAGATGTATGTATGAGGGAGTTTGCAAAATTTCATGAGCCCACGCCTTAGAGAACTTGTCTGGTGTAATTTCAAATGTCTAGTTTAAGGGAGCTAAAGGCCTCATAAAGGACTTGGGGGGTCCGTCACGGCTGAAGCCTACGAGCCAGGGGTCTGAAATTTGGCATGCGTCAGCTAGATCTATGTATGAGGGAGTTTGCAAAATTTCATGAGCCCACGCCTTAGAGAACTTGTCTGGTGTAATTTTAAATGTCTAGTTTAAGGGAGCTAAAGGCCTCATAAAGGACTTGGGGGGTCCGTCACGGCTGAAGCCTACGAGCCAGGGGTCTGAAATTTGGCATGCGTCAACTAGATCTATGTATGAGGGAGTTTGCAAAATTTCATGAGCCCACGCCTTAGAGAACTTGTCTGGTGTAATTTTAAATGTCTAGTTTAAGGGAGCTAAAGGCCTCATAAAGGACTTGGGGGGTCCGTCACGGCTGAAGCCTACGAGCCAGGGGTCTGAAATTTGGCATGCGTCAACTAGATGTATGTATGAGGGAGTTTGCAAAATTTCATGAGCCCACGCCTTAGAGAACTTGTCTTGTGTAATTTTAAATGTCTAAGGGAGCTAAAGGCCTCATAAAGGACTTGGGGGGTCCGTCACGGCTGAAGCCTACGAGCCAGGGGTCTGAAATTTGGCATGCGTCAACTAGATCTATGTATGAGGGAGTTTGCAAAATTTCATGAGCCCACGCCTTAGAGAACTTGTCTTGTGTAATTTTAAATGTCTAAGGGAGCTAAAGGCCTCATAAAGGACTTGGGGGGTCCGTCACGGCTGAAGCCTACGAGCCAGGGGTCTGAAATTTGGCATGCGTCAACTAGATGTATGTATGAGGGAGTTTGCAAAATTTCATGAGCCCACGCCTTAGAGAACTTGTCTGGTGTAATTTTAAATGTCTAATTTAAGGGAGCTAAAGGCCTCATAAAGGACTAGGGGGGTCCGTCACGGCTGAAGCCTACGAGCCAGGGGTCTGAAATTTGGCATGCGTCAACTAGATCTATGTATGAGGGAGTTTGCAAAATTTCATGAGCCCACGCCTTAGAGAACTTGTCTGGTGTAATTTCAAATGTCTAGTTTAAGGGAGCTAAAGGCCTCATAAAGGACTTGGGGGGTCCGTCACGGCTGAAGCCTACGAGCCAGGGGTCTGAAATTTGGCATGCGTCAACTAGATGTATGTATGAGGGAGTTTGCAAAATTTCATGAGCCCACGCCTTAGAGAACTTGTCTGGTGTAATTTTAAATGTCTAATTTAAGGGAGCTAAAGGCCTCATAAAGGACTAGGGGGGTCCGTCACGGCTGAAGCCTACGAGCCAGGGGTCTGAAATTTGGCATGCGTCAACTAGATGTATGTATGAGGGAGTTTGCAAAATTTCATGAGCCCACGCCTTAGAGAACTTGTCTGGTGTAATTTCAAATGTCTAATTTAAGGGAGCTAAAGGCCTCATAAAGGACTTGGGGGGTCCGTCACGGCTGAAGCCTACGAGCCAGGGGTCTGAAATTTGGCATGCGTCAACTAGATCTATGTATGAGGGAGTATTCCAAGTTTCATGCTTGTCAGTCATTCCAGTTAAAAGTTATGAGCATTTGACAAGGCCGAGCTCCTTTTTCCCCATATCAGAGTCCCAGCAACACATGTGTTGCTGCATCTCTGGTTCTCAACTTTAATTCTCAGTTTAATTTCTGAGGCACCGTCGGCTCCAGAGACTTGGAATTTGGTACACGCGTCTCCCAGGCAGTGCCGGTTCAGAATCTGCAAGTGCCCGGTCTCCAAGTCGCTGCGTTCTCCAAGTGGCCTCCGGGTGGCGCTCGAGCGTCGGGGCTAAGTGCGTCCCAGTCCCTTTCCCGCACTCCTGCCTAAGCTGTTTGTTGGTTACGCTAAGCCTAGCCAGATTTGCTAGGTCTAATTGATGTATTTGATAGTTATGCAAAGGCTGCCCAGATTTGCTAATGTCAAGTTATGGATTTGATAGTTACGCAAGGCCTAGCCAGATTTGCTAGGTCTAATTGATGTATTTGATAGTTATGCAAAGGCTGCCCAGATTTGCTAATGTCAAGTTATGGATTTGATAGTTACGCAAGGCCTAGCCAGATTTGCTAGGTCTAATTGATGTATTTGATAGTTATGCAAAGGCTGCCCAGATTTGCTAATGTCAAGTTATGGATTTGATAGTTACGCAAGGCCTAGCCAGATTTGCTAGGTCTAATTGATGTATTTGATAGTTATGCAAAGGCTGCCCAGATTTGCTAATGTCAAGTTATGGATTTGATAGTTACGCAAGGCCTAGCCAGATTTGCTAGGTCTAATTGATGTATTTGATAGTTATGCAAAGGCTGCCCAGATTTGCTAATGTCAAGTTATGGATTTGATAGTTACGCAAGGCCTAGCCAGATTTGCTAGGTCTAATTGATGTATTTGATAGTTATGCAAAGGCTGCCCAGATTTGCTAATGTCAAGTTATGGATTTGATAGTTACGCAAGGCCTAGCCAGATTTGCTAGGTCTAATTGATGTATTTGATAGTTATGCAAAGGCTGCCCAGATTTGCTAATGTCAAGTTATGGATTTGATAGTTACGCAAGGCCTAGCCAGATTTGCTAGGTCTAATTGATGTATTTGATAGTTATGCAAAGGCTGCCCAGATTTGCTAATGTCAAGTTATGGATTTGATAGTTACGCAAGGCCTAGCCAGATTTGCTAGGTCTAATTGATGTATTTGATAGTTATGCAAAGGCTGCCCAGATTTGCTAATGTCAAGTTATGGATTTGATAGTTACGCAAGGCCTAGCCAGATTTGCTAGGTCTAATTGATGTATTTGATAGTTATGCAAAGGCTGCCCAGATTTGCTAATGTCAAGTTATGGATTTGATAGTTACGCAAGGCCTAGCCAGATTTGCTAGGTCTAATTGATGTATTTGATAGTTATGCAAAGGCTGCCCAGATTTGCTAATGTCAAGTTATGGATTTGATAGTTACGCAAGGCCTAGCCAGATTTGCTAGGTCTAATTGATGTATTTGATAGTTATGCAAAGGCTGCCCAGATTTGCTAATGTCAAGTTATGGATTTGATAGTTACGCAAGGCCTAGCCAGATTTGCTAGGTCTAATTGATGTATTTGATAGTTATGCAAAGGCTGCCCAGATTTGCTAATGTCAAGTTATGGATTTGATAGTTACGCAAGGCCTAGCCAGATTTGCTAGGTCTAATTGATGTATTTGATAGTTATGCAAAGGCTGCCCAGATTTGCTAATGTCAAGTTATGGATTTGATAGTTACGCAAGGCCTAGCCAGATTTGCTAGGTCTATTTGATGTATTTGATAGTTATGCAAAGGCTGCCCAGATTTGCTAATGTCAAGTTATGGATTTGATAGTTACGCAAGGCCTAGCCTGATTTGCTAGGTCCAATTACTGATTTCAGGGTTTGGGTTAGAGTATGTGGTCAGGGCAGAGGGTCTAATGGTTAGGGAAGAGGGTCTTATGGTTAGGGAAGGTGGTTTCAGCGTTAGGGAAGGGGGTTTTAGGGTTAGGGAAGGGGGTTTTAGGGTTAGGGAAGGGGGTTTTAGGGTTAGGGAAGGGGGTTTTATGGTTAGGGAAGGGGGTTTCAGCGTTAGGGAAGGGGGTTTTAGGGTTAGGGAAGGGGGTTTCAGCGTTAGGGAAGGGGGTTTTACGGTTAGGGTTAGGGTTAGGGTTAGGGTTAGGGTTAGGGTATCGCGAGAGGGGGGTGCAATGGGCGTGGCTGCACCCCCCCTGGCCCCGCCCCCCGGCCGGTGCAGGGGGCGTGGCTGGGCGTGGCCTGGCGCACAGGCGCCACGCGTGCGAAGGAAGGCCGTATCTCGCTCCGTTTGCGAGATATTGCGAAAAAACGTCGTAACTTTTTTTCCATGTAGGCGGGCTTTGATTTGATTGGTGCAGGTGGCCTCTACTGGTGGAGAGGGATCTGAGGAACTTTGTTGCGGGTGTCTACGACGTTCCCAGGTGGAGATACGCCCACTTCCGGTTTGGATGCTAACAATGCTAACATGCTAACTTTTGCGATAAGAGCAGATTGCGCGCCCAGGACGCGCAGAACGTGTAGATCCAAAGTTCGGGCCCGATCCGGGCATGCTAAGACATGCTAAACGCTAGCATGCTAACACGCTAACTCTTGAGACGACGGCGGATTGCGCACCTGCAGAAGGTGTATATCAAGATCTGAGCATGCCAAGACATGCTAAATGCTAACACGCTAACTTGAGAATGCGACGGGGCTAAGTGCGTCCCAGTCCCTTTCCCGCACTCCTGCCTAAGCTGTTTGTTGGTTACGCTAAGCCTAGCCAGATTTGCTAGGTCTAACTGATGTATTTGATAGTTATGCAAAGGCTGCCCAGATTTGCTAATGTCAAGTTATGGATTTGATAGTTACGCAAGGCCTAGCCTGATTTGCTAGGTCCAATTACTGATTTCAGGGTTTGGGTTAGGGTTAGGGTTAGGGTTAGGGTTAGGGTTAGGGTATCGCGAGAGGGGGGTGCAATGGGCGTGGCTGCACCCCCCCTGGCCCCGCCCCCCGGCCGGTGCAGGGGGCGTGGCTGGGCGTGGCCTGGCGCACAGGCGCCACGCGTGCGAAGGAAGGCCGTATCTCGCTCCGTTTGCGAGATATTGCGAAAAAACGTCGTAACTTTTTTTCCATGTAGGCGGGCTTTGATTTGATTGGTGCAGGTGGCCTCTACTGGTGGAGAGGGATCTGAGGAACTTTGTTGCGGGTGTCTACGACGTTCCCAGGTGGAGATACGCCCACTTCCGGTTTGGATGCTAACAATGCTAACATGCTAACTTTTGCGATAAGAGCAGATTGCGCGCCCAGGACGCGCAGAACGTGTAGATCCAAAGTTCGGGCCCGATCCGGGCATGCTAAGACATGCTAAACGCTAGCATGCTAACACGCTAACTCTTGAGACGACGGCGGATTGCGCACCTGCAGAAGGTGTATATCAAGATCTGAGCATGCCAAGACATGCTAAATGCTAACACGCTAACTTGAGAATGCGACGGGGCTAAGTGCGTCCCAGTCCCTTTCCCGCACTCCTGCCTAAGCTGTTTGTTGGTTACGCTAAGCCTAGCCAGATTTGCTAGGTCTAACTGATGTATTTGATAGTTATGCAAAGGCTGCCCAGATTTGCTAATGTCAAGTTATGGATTTGATAGTTACGCAAGGCCTAGCCTGATTTGCTAGGTCCAATTACTGATTTCAGGGTTTGGGTTAGAGTATGTGGTCAGGGCAGAGGGTCTAATGGTTAGGGAAGAGGGTCTTATGGTTAGGGAAGGGGGTTTTAGGGTTAGGGAAGGGGGTTTTAGGGTTAGGGAAGGGGGTTTTATGGTTAGGGAAGGGGGTTTCAGCGTTAGGGAAGGGGGTTTTAGGGTTAGGGAAGGGGGTTTCAGTGTTAGGGAAGGGGGTATTATGACTAGGGAAGAGGTAAGGGTTTTTTATGGTTAGGGCTGGGGGTAAGGGGTTTAAGCGTAATGGCTGTCCCTTACTGCGAATGCCTTGCTCAGCACCACCTCCAGCCTGACCCTACGAGCCAGGGGTCTGAAATTTGGCATGCGTCAACTAGATCTATGTATGAGGGAGTTTGCAAAATTTCATGAGCCCACGCCTTAGAGAACTTGTCTGGTGTAATTTCAAATGTCTAATTTAAGGGAGCTAAAGGCCTCATAAAGGACTTGGGGGGTCCGTCACGGCTGAAGCCTACGAGCCAGGGGTCTGAAATTTGGCATGCGTCAACTAGATCTACGTATGAGGGAGTTTGCAAAATTTCATGAGCCCACGCCTTAGAGAACTTGTCTGGTGTAATTTTAAATGTCTAGTTTAAGGGAGCTAAAGGCCTCATAAAGGACTTGGGGGGTCCGTCACGGCTGAAGCCTACGAGCCAGGGGTCTGAAATTTGGCATGCGTCAACTAGATGTATGTATGAGGGAGTTTCCAAAATTTCATGAGCCCACGCCTTAGAGAACTTGTCTGGTGTAATTTTAAATGTCTAATTTAAGGGAGCTAAAGGCCTCATAAAGGACTTGGGGGGTCCGTCACGGCTGAAGCCTACGAGCCAGGGGTCTGAAATTTGGCATGCGTCAACTAGATCTATGTATGAGGGAGTTTGCAAAATTTCATGAGCCCACGCCTTAGAGAACTTGTCTGGTGTAATTTCAAATGTCTAATTTAAGGGAGCTAAAGGCCTCATAAAGGACTTGGGGGGTCCGTCACGGCTGAAGCCTACGAGCCAGGGGTCTGAAATTTGGCATGCGTCAGCTAGATCTATGTATGAGGGAGTTTGCAAAATTTCATGAGCCCACGCCTTAGAGAACTTGTCTGGTGTAATTTTAAATGTCTAGTTTAAGGGAGCTAAAGGCCTCATAAAGGACTTGGGGGGTCCGTCACGGCTGAAGCCTACGAGCCAGGGGTCTGAAATTTGGCATGCGTCAACTAGATCTATGTATGAGGGAGTTTGCAAAATTTCATGAGCCCACGCCTTAGAGAACTTGTCTGGTGTAATTTTAAATGTCTAGTTTAAGGGAGCTAAAGGCCTCATAAAGGACTTGGGGGGTCCGTCACGGCTGAAGCCTACGAGCCAGGGGTCTGAAATTTGGCATGCGTCAACTAGATCTATGTATGAGGGAGTTTGCAAAATTTCATGAGCCCACGCCTTAGAGAACTTGTCTTGTGTAATTTTAAATGTCTAAGGGAGCTAAAGGCCTCATAAAGGACTTGGGGGGTCCGTCACGGCTGAAGCCTACGAGCCAGGGGTCTGAAATTTGGCATGCGTCAACTAGATCTATGTATGAGGGAGTTTGCAAAATTTCATGAGCCCACGCCTTAGAGAACTTGTCTTGTGTAATTTTAAATGTCTAAGGGAGCTAAAGGCCTCATAAAGGACTTGGGGGGTCCGTCACGGCTGAAGCCTACGAGCCAGGGGTCTGAAATTTGGCATGCGTCAACTAGATCTATGTATGAGGGAGTTTGCAAAATTTCATGAGCCCACGCCTTAGAGAACTTGTCTGGTGTAATTTCAAATGTCTAGTTTAAGGGAGCTAAAGGCCTCATAAAGGACTTGGGGGGTCCGTCACGGCTGAAGCCTACGAGCCAGGGGTCTGAAATTTGGCATGCGTCAACTAGATGTATGTATGAGGGAGTTTGCAAAATTTCATGAGCCCACGCCTTAGAGAACTTGTCTGGTGTAATTTTAAATGTCTAATTTAAGGGAGCTAAAGGCCTCATAAAGGACTAGGGGGGTCCGTCACGGCTGAAGCCTACGAGCCAGGGGTCTGAAATTTGGCATGCGTCAACTAGATCTATGTATGAGGGAGTTTCCAAAATTTCATGAGCCCACGCCTTAGAGAACTTGTCTGGTGTAATTTTAAATGTCTAATTTAAGGGAGCTAAAGGCCTCATAAAGGACTTGGGGGGTCCGTCACGGCTGAAGCCTACGAGCCAGGGGTCTGAAATTTGGCATGCGTCAACTAGATCTATGTATGAGGGAGTTTGCAAAATTTCATGAGCCCACGCCTTAGAGAACTTTTCTTGTGTAATTTTAAATGTCTAAGGGAGCTAAAGGCCTCATAAAGGACTTGGGGGGTCCGTCACGGCTGAAGCCTACGAGCCAGGGGTCTGAAATTTGGCATGCATCAACTAGATCTATGTATGAGGGAGTTTGCAAAATTTCATGAGCCCACGCCTTAGAGAACTTGTCTTGTGTAATTTTAAATGTCTAAGGGAGCTAAAGGCCTCATAAAGGACTAGGGGGGTCCGTCACGGCTGAAGCCTACGAGCCAGGGGTCTGAAATTTGGCATGCGTCAACTAGATCTATGTATGAGGGAGTTTGCAAAATTTCATGAGCCCACGCCTTAGAGAACTTGTCTGGTGTAATTTCAAATGTCTAAGGGAGCTAAAGGCCTCATAAAGGACTTGGGGGGTCCGTCACGGCTGAAGCCTACGAGCCAGGGGTCTGAAATTTGGCATGCGTCAACTAGATCTATGTATGAGGGAGTTTGCAAAATTTCATGAGCCCACGCCTTAGAGAACTTGTCTTGTGTAATTTTAAATGTCTAAGGGAGCTAAAGGCCTCATAAAGGACTTGGGGGGTCCGTCACGGCTGAAGCCTACGAGCCAGGGGTCTGAAATTTGGCATGCGTCAACTAGATGTATGTATGAGGGAGTTTGCAAAATTTCATGAGCCCACGCCTTAGAGAACTTGTCTGGTGTAATTTCAAATGTCTAATTTAAGGGAGCTAAAGGCCTCATAAAGGACTTGGGGGGTCCGTCACGGCTGAAGCCTACGAGCCAGGGGTCTGAAATTTGGCATGCGTCAACTAGATCTATGTATGAGGGAGTTTGCAAAATTTCATGAGCCCACGCCTTAGAGAACTTGTCTGGTGTAATTTCAAATGTCTAGTTTAAGGGAGCTAAAGGCCTCATAAAGGACTTGGGGGGTCCGTCACGGCTGAAGCCTACGAGCCAGGGGTCTGAAATTTGGCATGCGTCAACTAGATGTATGTATGAGGGAGTTTGCAAAATTTCATGAGCCCACGCCTTAGAGAACTTGTCTGGTGTAATTTTAAATGTCTAATTTAAGGGAGCTAAAGGCCTCATAAAGGACTAGGGGGGTCCGTCACGGCTGAAGCCTACGAGCCAGGGGTCTGAAATTTGGCATGCGTCAACTAGATCTATGTATGAGGGAGTTTCCAAAATTTCATGAGCCCACGCCTTAGAGAACTTGTCTGGTGTAATTTTAAATGTCTAATTTAAGGGAGCTAAAGGCCTCATAAAGGACTTGGGGGGTCCGTCACGGCTGAAGCCTACGAGCCAGGGGTCTGAAATTTGGCATGCGTCAACTAGATCTATGTATGAGGGAGTTTGCAAAATTTCATGAGCCCACGCCTTAGAGAACTTTTCTTGTGTAATTTTAAATGTCTAAGGGAGCTAAAGGCCTCATAAAGGACTTGGGGGGTCCGTCACGGCTGAAGCCTACGAGCCAGGGGTCTGAAATTTGGCATGCATCAACTAGATCTATGTATGAGGGAGTTTGCAAAATTTCATGAGCCCACGCCTTAGAGAACTTGTCTTGTGTAATTTTAAATGTCTAAGGGAGCTAAAGGCCTCATAAAGGACTTGGGGGGTCCGTCACGGCTGAAGCCTACGAGCCAGGGGTCTGAAATTTGGCATGCGTCAACTAGATCTATGTATGAGGGAGTTTGCAAAATTTCATGAGCCCACGCCTTAGAGAACTTGTCTTGTGTAATTTTAAATGTCTAAGGGAGCTAAAGGCCTCATAAAGGACTTGGGGGGTCCGTCACGGCTGAAGCCTACGAGCCAGGGGTCTGAAATTTGGCATGCGTCAACTAGATCTATGTATGAGGGAGTTTGCAAAATTTCATGAGCCCACGCCTTAGAGAACTTGTCTGGTGTAATTTCAAATGTCTAATTTAAGGGAGCTAAAGGCCTCATAAAGGACTTGGGGGGTCCGTCACGGCTGAAGCCTACGAGCCAGGGGTCTGAAATTTGGCATGCGTCAACTAGATCTATGTATGAGGGAGTTTGCAAAATTTCATGAGCCCACGCCTTAGAGAACTTGTCTGGTGTAATTTTAAATGTCTAGTTTAAGGGAGCTAAAGGCCTCATAAAGGACTTGGGGGTCCGTCACGGCTGAGGCCTACGAGCCAGGGGTCTGAAATTTGGCATGCGTCAACTAGATCTATGTATGAGGGAGTTTGCAAAATTTCATGAGCCCACGCCTTAGAGAACTTGTCTGGTGTAATTTCAAATGTCTAATTTAAGGGAGCTAAAGGCCTCATAAAGGACTTGGGGGGTCCGTCACGGCTGAAGCCTACGAGCCAGGGGTCTGAAATTTGGCATGCGTCAACTAGATCTACGTATGAGGGAGTTTGCAAAATTTCATGAGCCCACGCCTTAGAGAACTTGTCTGGTGTAATTTTAAATGTCTAGTTTAAGGGAGCTAAAGGCCTCATAAAGGACTTGGGGGGTCCGTCACGGCTGAAGCCTACGAGCCAGGGGTCTGAAATTTGGCATGCGTCAACTAGATCTATGTATGAGGGAGTTTGCAAAATTTCATGAGCCCACGCCTTAGAGAACTTGTCTGGTGTAATTTTAAATGTCTAGTTTAAGGGAGCTAAAGGCCTCATAAAGGACTTGGGGGGTCCGTCACGGCTGAAGCCTACGAGCCAGGGGTCTGAAATTTGGCATGCGTCAACTAGATGTATGTATGAGGGAGTTTGCAAAATTTCATGAGCCCACGCCTTAGAGAACTTGTCTTGTGTAATTTTAAATGTCTAAGGGAGCTAAAGGCCTCATAAAGGACTTGGGGGGTCCGTCACGGCTGAAGCCTACGAGCCAGGGGTCTGAAATTTGGCATGCGTCAACTAGATCTATGTATGAGGGAGTTTGCAAAATTTCATGAGCCCACGCCTTAGAGAACTTGTCTTGTGTAATTTTAAATGTCTAAGGGAGCTAAAGGCCTCATAAAGGACTTGGGGGGTCCGTCACGGCTGAAGCCTACGAGCCAGGGGTCTGAAATTTGGCATGCGTCAACTAGATGTATGTATGAGGGAGTTTGCAAAATTTCATGAGCCCACGCCTTAGAGAACTTGTCTGGTGTAATTTTAAATGTCTAATTTAAGGGAGCTAAAGGCCTCATAAAGGACTAGGGGGGTCCGTCACGGCTGAAGCCTACGAGCCAGGGGTCTGAAATTTGGCATGCGTCAACTAGATCTATGTATGAGGGAGTTTGCAAAATTTCATGAGCCCACGCCTTAGAGAACTTGTCTGGTGTAATTTCAAATGTCTAGTTTAAGGGAGCTAAAGGCCTCATAAAGGACTTGGGGGGTCCGTCACGGCTGAAGCCTACGAGCCAGGGGTCTGAAATTTGGCATGCGTCAACTAGATGTATGTATGAGGGAGTTTGCAAAATTTCATGAGCCCACGCCTTAGAGAACTTGTCTGGTGTAATTTTAAATGTCTAATTTAAGGGAGCTAAAGGCCTCATAAAGGACTAGGGGGGTCCGTCACGGCTGAAGCCTACGAGCCAGGGGTCTGAAATTTGGCATGCGTCAACTAGATGTATGTATGAGGGAGTTTGCAAAATTTCATGAGCCCACGCCTTAGAGAACTTGTCTGGTGTAATTTCAAATGTCTAGTTTAAGGGAGCTAAAGGCCTCATAAAGGACTTGGGGGGTCCGTCACGGCTGAAGCCTACGAGCCAGGGGTCTGAAATTTGGCATGCGTCAGCTAGATCTATGTATGAGGGAGTTTGCAAAATTTCATGAGCCCACGCCTTAGAGAACTTGTCTGGTGTAATTTTAAATGTCTAGTTTAAGGGAGCTAAAGGCCTCATAAAGGACTTGGGGGGTCCGTCACGGCTGAAGCCTACGAGCCAGGGGTCTGAAATTTGGCATGCGTCAACTAGATCTATGTATGAGGGAGTTTGCAAAATTTCATGAGCCCACGCCTTAGAGAACTTGTCTGGTGTAATTTTAAATGTCTAGTTTAAGGGAGCTAAAGGCCTCATAAAGGACTTGGGGGGTCCGTCACGGCTGAAGCCTACGAGCCAGGGGTCTGAAATTTGGCATGCGTCAACTAGATGTATGTATGAGGGAGTTTGCAAAATTTCATGAGCCCACGCCTTAGAGAACTTGTCTTGTGTAATTTTAAATGTCTAAGGGAGCTAAAGGCCTCATAAAGGACTTGGGGGGTCCGTCACGGCTGAAGCCTACGAGCCAGGGGTCTGAAATTTGGCATGCGTCAACTAGATCTATGTATGAGGGAGTTTGCAAAATTTCATGAGCCCACGCCTTAGAGAACTTGTCTTGTGTAATTTTAAATGTCTAAGGGAGCTAAAGGCCTCATAAAGGACTTGGGGGGTCCGTCACGGCTGAAGCCTACGAGCCAGGGGTCTGAAATTTGGCATGCGTCAACTAGATGTATGTATGAGGGAGTTTGCAAAATTTCATGAGCCCACGCCTTAGAGAACTTGTCTGGTGTAATTTTAAATGTCTAATTTAAGGGAGCTAAAGGCCTCATAAAGGACTAGGGGGGTCCGTCACGGCTGAAGCCTACGAGCCAGGGGTCTGAAATTTGGCATGCGTCAACTAGATCTATGTATGAGGGAGTTTGCAAAATTTCATGAGCCCACGCCTTAGAGAACTTGTCTGGTGTAATTTCAAATGTCTAGTTTAAGGGAGCTAAAGGCCTCATAAAGGACTTGGGGGGTCCGTCACGGCTGAAGCCTACGAGCCAGGGGTCTGAAATTTGGCATGCGTCAACTAGATGTATGTATGAGGGAGTTTGCAAAATTTCATGAGCCCACGCCTTAGAGAACTTGTCTGGTGTAATTTTAAATGTCTAATTTAAGGGAGCTAAAGGCCTCATAAAGGACTAGGGGGGTCCGTCACGGCTGAAGCCTACGAGCCAGGGGTCTGAAATTTGGCATGCGTCAACTAGATGTATGTATGAGGGAGTTTGCAAAATTTCATGAGCCCACGCCTTAGAGAACTTGTCTGGTGTAATTTCAAATGTCTAATTTAAGGGAGCTAAAGGCCTCATAAAGGACTTGGGGGGTCCGTCACGGCTGAAGCCTACGAGCCAGGGGTCTGAAATTTGGCATGCGTCAACTAGATCTATGTATGAGGGAGTATTCCAAGTTTCATGCTTGTCAGTCATTCCAGTTAAAAGTTATGAGCATTTGACAAGGCCGAGCTCCTTTTTCCCCATATCAGAGTCCCAGCAACACATGTGTTGCTGCATCTCTGGTTCTCAACTTTAATTCTCAGTTTAATTTCTGAGGCACCGTCGGCTCCAGAGACTTGGAATTTGGTACACGCGTCTCCCAGGCAGTGCCGGTTCAGAATCTGCAAGTGCCCGGTCTCCAAGTCGCTGCGTTCTCCAAGTGGCCTCCGGGTGGCGCTCGAGCGTCGGGGCTAAGTGCGTCCCAGTCCCTTTCCCGCACTCCTGCCTAAGCTGTTTGTTGGTTACGCTAAGCCTAGCCAGATTTGCTAGGTCTAATTGATGTATTTGATAGTTATGCAAAGGCTGCCCAGATTTGCTAATGTCAAGTTATGGATTTGATAGTTACGCAAGGCCTAGCCAGATTTGCTAGGTCTAATTGATGTATTTGATAGTTATGCAAAGGCTGCCCAGATTTGCTAATGTCAAGTTATGGATTTGATAGTTACGCAAGGCCTAGCCAGATTTGCTAGGTCTAATTGATGTATTTGATAGTTATGCAAAGGCTGCCCAGATTTGCTAATGTCAAGTTATGGATTTGATAGTTACGCAAGGCCTAGCCAGATTTGCTAGGTCTAATTGATGTATTTGATAGTTATGCAAAGGCTGCCCAGATTTGCTAATGTCAAGTTATGGATTTGATAGTTACGCAAGGCCTAGCCAGATTTGCTAGGTCTAATTGATGTATTTGATAGTTATGCAAAGGCTGCCCAGATTTGCTAATGTCAAGTTATGGATTTGATAGTTACGCAAGGCCTAGCCAGATTTGCTAGGTCTAATTGATGTATTTGATAGTTATGCAAAGGCTGCCCAGATTTGCTAATGTCAAGTTATGGATTTGATAGTTACGCAAGGCCTAGCCAGATTTGCTAGGTCTAATTGATGTATTTGATAGTTATGCAAAGGCTGCCCAGATTTGCTAATGTCAAGTTATGGATTTGATAGTTACGCAAGGCCTAGCCAGATTTGCTAGGTCTAATTGATGTATTTGATAGTTATGCAAAGGCTGCCCAGATTTGCTAATGTCAAGTTATGGATTTGATAGTTACGCAAGGCCTAGCCAGATTTGCTAGGTCTAATTGATGTATTTGATAGTTATGCAAAGGCTGCCCAGATTTGCTAATGTCAAGTTATGGATTTGATAGTTACGCAAGGCCTAGCCAGATTTGCTAGGTCTAATTGATGTATTTGATAGTTATGCAAAGGCTGCCCAGATTTGCTAATGTCAAGTTATGGATTTGATAGTTACGCAAGGCCTAGCCAGATTTGCTAGGTCTAATTGATGTATTTGATAGTTATGCAAAGGCTGCCCAGATTTGCTAATGTCAAGTTATGGATTTGATAGTTACGCAAGGCCTAGCCAGATTTGCTAGGTCTAATTGATGTATTTGATAGTTATGCAAAGGCTGCCCAGATTTGCTAATGTCAAGTTATGGATTTGATAGTTACGCAAGGCCTAGCCAGATTTGCTAGGTCTAATTGATGTATTTGATAGTTATGCAAAGGCTGCCCAGATTTGCTAATGTCAAGTTATGGATTTGATAGTTACGCAAGGCCTAGCCAGATTTGCTAGGTCTAATTGATGTATTTGATAGTTATGCAAAGGCTGCCCAGATTTGCTAATGTCAAGTTATGGATTTGATAGTTACGCAAGGCCTAGCCAGATTTGCTAGGTCTATTTGATGTATTTGATAGTTATGCAAAGGCTGCCCAGATTTGCTAATGTCAAGTTATGGATTTGATAGTTACGCAAGGCCTAGCCTGATTTGCTAGGTCCAATTACTGATTTCAGGGTTTGGGTTAGAGTATGTGGTCAGGGCAGAGGGTCTAATGGTTAGGGAAGAGGGTCTTATGGTTAGGGAAGGTGGTTTCAGCGTTAGGGAAGGGGGTTTTAGGGTTAGGGAAGGGGGTTTTAGGGTTAGGGAAGGGGGTTTTAGGGTTAGGGAAGGGGGTTTTATGGTTAGGGAAGGGGGTTTCAGCGTTAGGGAAGGGGGTTTTAGGGTTAGGGAAGGGGGTTTCAGCGTTAGGGAAGGGGGTTTTACGGTTAGGGTTAGGGTTAGGGTTAGGGTTAGGGTTAGGGTATCGCGAGAGGGGGGTGCAATGGGCGTGGCTGCACCCCCCCTGGCCCCGCCCCCCGGCCGGTGCAGGGGGCGTGGCTGGGCGTGGCCTGGCGCACAGGCGCCACGCGTGCGAAGGAAGGCCGTATCTCGCTCCGTTTGCGAGATATTGCGAAAAAACGTCGTAACTTTTTTTCCATGTAGGCGGGCTTTGATTTGATTGGTGCAGGTGGCCTCTACTGGTGGAGAGGGATCTGAGGAACTTTGTTGCGGGTGTCTACGACGTTCCCAGGTGGAGATACGCCCACTTCCGGTTTGGATGCTAACAATGCTAACATGCTAACTTTTGCGATAAGAGCAGATTGCGCGCCCAGGACGCGCAGAACGTGTAGATCCAAAGTTCGGGCCCGATCCGGGCATGCTAAGACATGCTAAACGCTAGCATGCTAACACGCTAACTCTTGAGACGACGGCGGATTGCGCACCTGCAGAAGGTGTATATCAAGATCTGAGCATGCCAAGACATGCTAAATGCTAACACGCTAACTTGAGAATGCGACGGGGCTAAGTGCGTCCCAGTCCCTTTCCCGCACTCCTGCCTAAGCTGTTTGTTGGTTACGCTAAGCCTAGCCAGATTTGCTAGGTCTAACTGATGTATTTGATAGTTATGCAAAGGCTGCCCAGATTTGCTAATGTCAAGTTATGGATTTGATAGTTACGCAAGGCCTAGCCTGATTTGCTAGGTCCAATTACTGATTTCAGGGTTTGGGTTAGAGTATGTGGTCAGGGCAGAGGGTCTAATGGTTAGGGAAGAGGGTCTTATGGTTAGGGAAGGGGGTTTTAGGGTTAGGGAAGGGGGTTTTAGGGTTAGGGAAGGGGGTTTTATGGTTAGGGAAGGGGGTTTCAGCGTTAGGGAAGGGGGTTTTAGGGTTAGGGAAGGGGGTTTCAGTGTTAGGGAAGGGGGTATTATGACTAGGGAAGAGGTAAGGGTTTTTTATGGTTAGGGCTGGGGGTAAGGGGTTTAAGCGTAATGGCTGTCCCTTACTGCGAATGCCTTGCTCAGCACCACCTCCAGCCTGACCCTACGAGCCAGGGGTCTGAAATTTGGCATGCGTCAACTAGATGTATGTATGAGGGAGTTTGCAAAATTTCATGAGCCCACGCCTTAGAGAACTTGTCTGGTGTAATTTTAAATGTCTAATTTAAGGGAGCTAAAGGCCTCATAAAGGACTAGGGGGGTCCGTCACGGCTGAAGCCTACGAGCCAGGGGTCTGAAATTTGGCATGCGTCAACTAGATCTATGTATGAGGGAGTTTGCAAAATTTCATGAGCCCACGCCTTAGAGAACTTGTCTGGTGTAATTTCAAATGTCTAGTTTAAGGGAGCTAAAGGCCTCATAAAGGACTTGGGGGGTCCGTCACGGCTGAAGCCTACGAGCCAGGGGTCTGAAATTTGGCATGCGTCAACTAGATGTATGTATGAGGGAGTTTGCAAAATTTCATGAGCCCACGCCTTAGAGAACTTGTCTGGTGTAATTTTAAATGTCTAATTTAAGGGAGCTAAAGGCCTCATAAAGGACTAGGGGGGTCCGTCACGGCTGAAGCCTACGAGCCAGGGGTCTGAAATTTGGCATGCGTCAACTAGATGTATGTATGAGGGAGTTTGCAAAATTTCATGAGCCCACGCCTTAGAGAACTTGTCTGGTGTAATTTCAAATGTCTAGTTTAAGGGAGCTAAAGGCCTCATAAAGGACTTGGGGGGTCCGTCACGGCTGAAGCCTACGAGCCAGGGGTCTGAAATTTGGCATGCGTCAGCTAGATCTATGTATGAGGGAGTTTGCAAAATTTCATGAGCCCACGCCTTAGAGAACTTGTCTGGTGTAATTTTAAATGTCTAGTTTAAGGGAGCTAAAGGCCTCATAAAGGACTTGGGGGGTCCGTCACGGCTGAAGCCTACGAGCCAGGGGTCTGAAATTTGGCATGCGTCAACTAGATCTATGTATGAGGGAGTTTGCAAAATTTCATGAGCCCACGCCTTAGAGAACTTGTCTGGTGTAATTTTAAATGTCTAGTTTAAGGGAGCTAAAGGCCTCATAAAGGACTTGGGGGGTCCGTCACGGCTGAAGCCTACGAGCCAGGGGTCTGAAATTTGGCATGCGTCAACTAGATGTATGTATGAGGGAGTTTGCAAAATTTCATGAGCCCACGCCTTAGAGAACTTGTCTTGTGTAATTTTAAATGTCTAAGGGAGCTAAAGGCCTCATAAAGGACTTGGGGGGTCCGTCACGGCTGAAGCCTACGAGCCAGGGGTCTGAAATTTGGCATGCGTCAACTAGATCTATGTATGAGGGAGTTTGCAAAATTTCATGAGCCCACGCCTTAGAGAACTTGTCTTGTGTAATTTTAAATGTCTAAGGGAGCTAAAGGCCTCATAAAGGACTTGGGGGGTCCGTCACGGCTGAAGCCTACGAGCCAGGGGTCTGAAATTTGGCATGCGTCAACTAGATGTATGTATGAGGGAGTTTGCAAAATTTCATGAGCCCACGCCTTAGAGAACTTGTCTGGTGTAATTTTAAATGTCTAATTTAAGGGAGCTAAAGGCCTCATAAAGGACTAGGGGGGTCCGTCACGGCTGAAGCCTACGAGCCAGGGGTCTGAAATTTGGCATGCGTCAACTAGATCTATGTATGAGGGAGTTTGCAAAATTTCATGAGCCCACGCCTTAGAGAACTTGTCTGGTGTAATTTCAAATGTCTAGTTTAAGGGAGCTAAAGGCCTCATAAAGGACTTGGGGGGTCCGTCACGGCTGAAGCCTACGAGCCAGGGGTCTGAAATTTGGCATGCGTCAACTAGATGTATGTATGAGGGAGTTTGCAAAATTTCATGAGCCCACGCCTTAGAGAACTTGTCTGGTGTAATTTTAAATGTCTAATTTAAGGGAGCTAAAGGCCTCATAAAGGACTAGGGGGGTCCGTCACGGCTGAAGCCTACGAGCCAGGGGTCTGAAATTTGGCATGCGTCAACTAGATGTATGTATGAGGGAGTTTGCAAAATTTCATGAGCCCACGCCTTAGAGAACTTGTCTGGTGTAATTTCAAATGTCTAGTTTAAGGGAGCTAAAGGCCTCATAAAGGACTTGGGGGGTCCGTCACGGCTGAAGCCTACGAGCCAGGGGTCTGAAATTTGGCATGCGTCAACTAGATCTATGTATGAGGGAGTTTGCAAAATTTCATGAGCCCACGCCTTAGAGAACTTGTCTGGTGTAATTTCAAATGTCTAATTTAAGGGAGCTAATGGCCTCATAATGATTTGGGGGGTCCGTCACGGCTGAAGCCTACGAGCCAGGGGTCTGAAATTTGGCATGCGTCAACTAGATGTATGTATGAGGGAGTATGCAAAATTTCATGAGCCCACGCCTTAGAGAACTTGTCTGGTGTAATTTTAAATGTCTAATGTAAGGGAGCTAATGGCCTCATAATGATTTGGGGGGTCCGTCACGGCTGAAGCCTACGAGCCAGGGGTCTGAAATTTGGCATGCGTCAACTAGATGTATGTATGAGGGAGTATGCAAAATTTCATGAGCCCACGCCTTAGAGAACTTGTCTGGTGTAATTTTAAATGTCTAATGTAAGGCAGCTAATGGCCTCATAATGATTTGGGTGGTCCGTCACGGCTGAAGCCTACGAGCCAGGGGTCTGAAATTTGGCATGCGTCAACTAGATGTATGTATGAGGGAGTATGCAAAATTTCATGAGCCCACGCCTTAGAGAACTTGTCTGGTGTAATTTTAAATGTCTAATGTAAGGCAGCTAATGGCCTCATAATGATTTGGGGGGTCCGTCACGGCTGAAGCCTACGAGCCAGGGGTCTGAAATTTGGCATGCGTCAACTAGATGTATGTATGAGGGAGTATGCAAAATTTCATGAGCCCACGCCTTAGAGAACTTGTCTGGTGTAATTTTAAATGTCTAATGTAAGGGAGCTAATGGCCTCATAATGATTTGGGGGGTCCGTCACGGCTGAAGCCTACGAGCCAGGGGTCTGAAATTTGGCATGCGTCAACTAGATGTATGTATGAGGGAGTATGCAAAATTTCATGAGCCCACGCCTTAGAGAACTTGTCTGGTGTAATTTTAAATGTCTAATGTAAGGGAGCTAAAGGCCTCATAAATTAATTGGGTGGTCCGTCACGGCTGAAGCCTACGAGCCAGGGGTCTGAAATTTGGCATGCGTCAACTAGATGTATGTATGAGGGAGTATGCAAAATTTCATGAGCCCACGCCTTAGAGAACTTGTCTGGTGTAATTTTAAATGTCTAATGTAAGGGAGCTAATGGCCTCATAATGATTTGGGGGGTCCGTCACGGCTGAAGCCTACGAGCCAGGGGTCTGAAATTTGGCATGCGTCAACTAGATGTATGTATGAGGGAGTATGCAAAATTTCATGAGCCCACACCTTAGAGAACTTGTCTGGTGTAATTTTAAATGTCTAATGTAAGGGAGCTAATGGCCTCATAATGATTTGGGGGGTCCGTCACGGCTGAAGCCTACGAGCCAGGGGTCTGAAATTTGGCATGCGTCAACTAGATGTATGTATGAGGGAGTATGCCAAGTTTCATGCTTGTCAGTCATTCCAGTTAAAAGTTATGAGCATTTGACAAGGCCGAGCTCCTTTTTCCCCATATCAGAGTCCCAGCAACACATGTGTTGCTGCATCTCTGGTTCTCAACTTTAATTCTCAGTTTAATTTCTGAGGCACCGTCGGCTCCAGAGACTTGGAATTTGGTACACGCGTCTCCCAGGCAGTGCCGGTTCAGAATCTGCAAGTGCCCGGTCTCCAAGTCGCTGCGTTCTCCAAGTGGCCTCCTGGTGGCGCTAGAACGACGGGGTTAAGTGGCAAAGTCCCAGTCCCTTTCCCGCACTGATGCCTAAGGGTTATATTACCCTTAGAATCAGGGTTAGAATCAGGGGGTGGTTAAGTTTGAGAACCTATGGTTAAATTACTCTTAGGGTTAGGACTAGTCCGCCATGAACCAACAGGCTAAAGTAAGTAACACCAATGTATTGTGTTGGATGTGTACACAGGTGTGGTGTCTTTGAAATACATGATTGGTCACGACCTGGAAATACCTTTTATAACGTTTACTGGTGAAATCCATACACGCATGCATTGATAATGTAAGAGTGCCATCTACTGGACATCTACTGTATCACATCCAGTTCAGGTCCAGTCCTTCGCCAGCAAAGGACCTCCTCCTGACCCCATAGTCATACAAGAGCTCATCATCAACTGCAATGTCCTCCACCTAAGGATATGAATAACTTATAAGAATAATATGTTTATATATATATATATTTATATTATAACTATAACATGTTATAGTTATAACTCATAATACGTATTGTTCTAAATAACTCTTGTCTAGCATATGCGTAGTGACAAATGAGAAGCGTATGTTCATTTCGCATTGAATCGTGACTGCATGGCTACGTATTCCTGTATGTAGCAGATGTGTTTTATTATTTACTAGTGTATTGCTTAAATGTTACGTATATGTTAGTTATTATAAATTATAATATTGTTCTACCGAATTTTTGTCTAGCACACGTTGTGTCTGCTGAAAACCGCATGGTTTGTTATGAATAGGCTGCAAAGTACACTATACAGGCAGGATGTAAAAAAAAAAAAAAGATCACTATACAACCGCAGATTTCCGCGATAGAAAATGACATATATATTACATATGTTCCACAGAAAAATCCGCGATACAGCGGGCCCCCTCGAGCTTCATGAAGACATTACGGAGGTCAAACATTTATATGACGGGGGTTAGGGTACACAAAATCATTTAGCGTATAACTGTACGGAGGAGCGACCTAAAAGGATAATTTGAAATGCATACCAAAGTGGACATATATGGGTCTCAGACTTTTCCCCACGTATCTATGCAAAATCACCGAAAATTGCAATTTAGGGCATTGCGTCAGCATTTTCTTTCACTGGGTGGGGAGGGGGGGGGGGGGTGTTTGGTGGGGGTAGTGAGTAGCGCGCGAACTTTAATTAGAATTTGAAATTTGAAATTATTTCAAGTATAACACTTACTACAGATTTGCCTAGTCTGGATATTATCGGTCCACATACTTAGACATCATGTAGTTTAAACATTTATATTACGGTCAAAGACAATACCACATAATGAATTAGCGTATAACTCGACGTAGGAGCGACTTAAAAGGATAATTGGAAATGCATGTGAAAGAGGACATTCTGCCCTTCGTGGCCATATATAGGGGTTTCTGGGACTTCTCTCGAGGTATCCATTGAAAGTCACCCAAAATTGTATTTCAGGGCTTTGCGCCAGCATTTTCTTTCACGGGGGGTGGCGCGCGGGCGGGGGCGTGCCTATAAGTGAGCAGCAAGCTAACTTTCCTCATTAGTGTTTATTCGGGACGGGGCAGAGAAGCAGCCGAATTGGTACATCTTCAATTTGAAGTTTTCCCCCAGCACTTCGTAAGTACTTTACGCTTTTTAGACAATGCATTACTTAAGATTTCAAAGTAACTGTTTTACAAAGCATATCGCAGTTTAATTCCATGTTTAGATAAACTTAGTCTGCCGCTTTGATACGAACGCTGCTGTTACAATGTATATGGCTGTTTTGCGTTTGTCTAAACGGGGAATTAATTAATCTGCCGCTTTGATACGAACGCTGCTGTTACAATGTATATGTCTGTTTTGCGTTTGTCTAGACATATAATTAATCTGCCGCTTCTGAAATGCATACGGCTGTCTAATTGGTCTTTGTAAGCTGACGCAACACTCGCCGTGGCCGCAGTTTGTTGGGGGTAGAATCGCCATTTCGGGTGTGTGCTACTCAAGAGCCACCATTTGCCGCGTGGCGTTGCTCGGATACACGTAATCTGCCGCTTTGATACGAACGCTGCTGTTACAATGTATATGGCTGTTTTGCGTTTGTCTAAACGGGGAATTAATTAATCTGCCGCTTTGATACGAACGCTGCTGTTACAATGTATATGGCTGTTTTGCGTTTGTCTAAACGGGGAATTAATTAATCTGCCGCTTTGATACGAACGCTGCTGTTACAATGTATATGGCTGTTTTGCGTTTGTCTAAACGGGGAATTAATTAATCTGCCGCTTTGATACGAACGCTGCTGTTACAATGTATATGTCTGTTTTGCGTTTGTCTAGACATATAATTAATCTGCCGCTTCTGAAATGCATACGGCTGTCTAATTGGTCTTTGTAAGCTGACGCAACACTCGCCGTGGCCGCAGTTTGTTGGGGGTAGAATCGCCATTTCGGGTGTGTGCTACTCAAGAGCCACCATTTGCCGTGTGGCGTTGCTCGGATAAACGTAATCTGCCGGTTTGAAACGAGCGCTGCTGTTACAATGTATATCGCTGTTTAATTGCATGTTTAGACAAACTTAAATCAACAGTCGATTGTGCATATGTGGCTTTGAAGTTAATGCTTGGTTGCCTACCGGTTACGTCAACCTCTTCCTATACGTGCGTGACCACAAGGTGCGCCAGTTCTTCCACCAATGGGTTTATGCTCCCATTTAACCTATAATTGAAATTAAATGGTTGAATAATTAAGTACTTGGTACCACTAGATGGGTAGAGCAATGGACTCTGAACCATATGTAATCAAATGTGCCTCTTTCTAGATGGTTAATAATTTTGAAATTTCTTCTTCATTTCAGGTACTGTTTTTGTGTTTTTCCATCATGCCCCGCAAGCCCCAGGCCTGCCCGCTTTGCCGGGCTGTCTACAAGAACGTTTCGGTCCACCTCCGTGCCGTGCACAAGGTGGACAGCAACGCGGAGAGGAGGCTGCTGAACTCCTTGTCGTCGGGCAGATTTGCCGGGCCGATAGATTGCCCCGTGCCCCTCTGCCCGGCGACAAACCTCAGCCGAATTGACCGCCACCTGAAGCTGCGGCACTCGCTGGACGGCGACGAGCTGAAGCGGCTGGTATTGCATCCCATTCCATTTAATTGTATCTGTATAGGAAATCTATGCTGCAGTTCATCTTAAAGAATCTCACACGATTACCTCCTGCCCAAAACCCAGATTGCGATCGCCAAGAAGGCGGCGGCACGAAGGTCGTTGCACGACTTGAGAGGCGCACGCAAGCAGAGGGAGGATGAGATGGCACGGCTGAAACGGCGGCTCCGACGCCTGGAGAAGGAGGTGGCCAAGCTGAAAAGGCAAAGCTCCTCTGTGCCTCAGGGGTCGGGATCCTGGTCACGTTCGCAGCATTCTGGCGGTCGGCAGTCTCGGAGCGAGGAGGGCGACATGCCATCCCTCAGCTGCAGACGGCGACGATCAGCTCCTGTGCTCGTCACCACCTCCTCCTCCTCAGATGAGGTGGTCACCACAGCGGTCCAGCTCTCCGGGGAAGGCCCCAGTGGCGCCACATGTAGTCAGGGTGAGTCCAGCCGGGTGCAGTTGCTACCCCTAATATGTTCCACAGAAGGTGGAAACGACCTGTGGTGGAAGACACGTCAATCACTTCAGCAAGGGAACAGCTATGGTGAGGCTAAAACAACATATCTTCCAACAGGTGGCACTGCCCAGGTGGAGGGAGACCTGGGGGCACATGGCACGCAGCCATCGTGTAAGGTGGTGGTTGTCCTCCAGCAGCTGGAGCAGGAGGAGGAGGAGGAGGAGCAGCAGCAGCAGCAGCAGCTGGAGGAGTCGGAGTTTGAAGTAAGTTTAACCGGTTAATTTTGGTAATTGAAGCATTAATAACGTGTGTGTGTGTGTGTGTGTGTGTGTACATGTCAAACTGAACACATCTCTTTGACAGGTCCCAAGTCCTCTGCCAAAAGCAGTGCCGTTTGCTCGGGTAATGCCAAGGCGTCTTTTTTTTTTTTATTTTATTTTTTTTAACTTTTCAAACATGTTTTGGGTAATTTCTCTGTGATAATGTGCAGTGATCAAAGTAATGTCATTTCTTTAAAATCACAGAAGGCACTCGTCCGACGCAAGATAACGTATCCTGAGACCCTGAAGGATATGCTTCGGCAGCAATTCAGGGACCATTGGCAGGAACGGCCAATAAGAACAGACACGGTTAGTATGCTATTTGGTATCATATCAGTTACTGCCACCGATGTATCACGCATGACTGAAATGGAATACTGTCTCTTTCAGATCAACAGAGTCTTGTCCCGGTCTCCCACCCTCCTCCAGCACTGCAAAGACCTCCGACTGACGATTGATAACGTCCGAGGCTTATTGAAGCAAATGCAACAGTAAGCCACCTTCACTGAACATTTAAAACATTTAAGATGGTGGTTGTTACTAATACTTTACTGTTGTGCTTGCTGTTGCTCATATGCTTTTTTTTTTTTTTTTTTTTCTCTCTGCTTGTCTACATTTCAGATCATCAGTCCCTACATAAGGAGGAAGGATGCCTCTCTGAAAGGCCATCTTTCTTCCCTGTTTTATATCTCCTCTATTAAGTATTTATATTTCTATTTATTTTATTTATATTTTTGTCACAGCTGTTTTATTTGTTGCTTTGCACTTAAGCTTTGAAGTTTACATAGGAACAGGCAAATAAAAGGCCTTTGTTTAATTAATGTCTCAGTTTTCCCTTGTCATGTCCTCCACAAGTCACTGTGCATGGGGTTATGGTAGGCATACTTTTTAACTGATGGGTTCATTAAACACTCGTATGGTTGGGGAAGGGGGGTCTTAGGGTTCGGGAAGGGGGTAAGGGGTTTTAGCGTAATGGCTGTCCCTTACTGCGAATGCCTTGGTCAGCACCACCTCTAGCCTGACCCTACGAGCCAGGGGTCTGAAATTTGGCATGCGTCAACTAGATCTATGTATGAGGGAGTATGCAAAATTTCATGAGCCCACGCCTTAGAGAACTTGTCTGGTGTAATTTTAAATGTCTAGTTTAAGGGAGCTAAAGGCCTCATAAAGGACTTGGGGGGTCCGTCACGGCTGAAGCCTACGAGCCAGGGGTCTGAAATTTGGCATGCGTCAACTAGATGTATGTATGAGGGAGTTTGCAAAATTTCATGAGCCCACGCCTTAGAGAACTTGTCTGGTGTAATTTTAAATGTCTAATTTAAGGGAGCTAAAGGCCTCATAAAGGACTAGGGGGGTCCGTCACGGCTGAAGCCTACGAGCCAGGGGTCTGAAATTTGGCATGCGTCAACTAGATGTATGTATGAGGGAGTTTGCAAAATTTCATGAGCCCACGCCTTAGAGAACTTGTCTGGTGTAATTTCAAATGTCTAATTTAAGGGAGCTAAAGGCCTCATAAAGGACTTGGGGGGTCCGTCACGGCTGAAGCCTACGAGCCAGGGGTCTGAAATTTGGCATGCGTCAACTAGATCTATGTATGAGGGAGTATTCCAAGTTTCATGCTTGTCAGTCATTCCAGTTAAAAGTTATGAGCATTTGACAAGGCCGAGCTCCTTTTTCCCCATATCAGAGTCCCAGCAACACATGTGTTGCTGCATCTCTGGTTCTCAACTTTAATTCTCAGTTTAATTTCTGAGGCACCGTCGGCTCCAGAGACTTGGAATTTGGTACACGCGTCTCCCAGGCAGTGCCGGTTCAGAATCTGCAAGTGCCCGGTCTCCAAGTCGCTGCGTTCTCCAAGTGGCCTCCGGGTGGCGCTCGAGCGTCGGGGCTAAGTGCGTCCCAGTCCCTTTCCCGCACTCCTGCCTAAGCTGTTTGTTGGTTACGCTAAGCCTAGCCAGATTTGCTAGGTCTAATTGATGTATTTGATAGTTATGCAAAGGCTGCCCAGATTTGCTAATGTCAAGTTATGGATTTGATAGTTACGCAAGGCCTAGCCAGATTTGCTAGGTCTAATTGATGTATTTGATAGTTATGCAAAGGCTGCCCAGATTTGCTAATGTCAAGTTATGGATTTGATAGTTACGCAAGGCCTAGCCAGATTTGCTAGGTCTAATTGATGTATTTGATAGTTATGCAAAGGCTGCCCAGATTTGCTAATGTCAAGTTATGGATTTGATAGTTACGCAAGGCCTAGCCAGATTTGCTAGGTCTAATTGATGTATTTGATAGTTATGCAAAGGCTGCCCAGATTTGCTAATGTCAAGTTATGGATTTGATAGTTACGCAAGGCCTAGCCAGATTTGCTAGGTCTAATTGATGTATTTGATAGTTATGCAAAGGCTGCCCAGATTTGCTAATGTCAAGTTATGGATTTGATAGTTACGCAAGGCCTAGCCAGATTTGCTAGGTCTAATTGATGTATTCGATAGTTATGCAAAGGCTGCCCAGATTTGCTAATGTCAAGTTATGGATTTGATAGTTACGCAAGGCCTAGCCAGATTTGCTAGGTCTAATTGATGTATTTGATAGTTATGCAAAGGCTGCCCAGATTTGCTAATGTCAAGTTATGGATTTGATAGTTACGCAAGGCCTAGCCAGATTTGCTAGGTCTAATTGATGTATTTGATAGTTATGCAAAGGCTGCCCAGATTTGCTAATGTCAAGTTATGGATTTGATAGTTACGCAAGGCCTAGCCAGATTTGCTAGGTCTAATTGATGTATTTGATAGTTATGCAAAGGCTGCCCAGATTTGCTAATGTCAAGTTATGGATTTGATAGTTACGCAAGGCCTAGCCAGATTTGCTAGGTCTAATTGATGTATTTGATAGTTATGCAAAGGCTGCCCAGATTTGCTAATGTCAAGTTATGGATTTGATAGTTACGCAAGGCCTAGCCAGATTTGCTAGGTCTAATTGATGTATTTGATAGTTATGCAAAGGCTGCCCAGATTTGCTAATGTCAAGTTATGGATTTGATAGTTACGCAAGGCCTAGCCAGATTTGCTAGGTCTAATTGATGTATTTGATAGTTATGCAAAGGCTGCCCAGATTTGCTAATGTCAAGTTATGGATTTGATAGTTACGCAAGGCCTAGCCAGATTTGCTAGGTCTAATTGATGTATTTGATAGTTATGCAAAGGCTGCCCAGATTTGCTAATGTCAAGTTATGGATTTGATAGTTACGCAAGGCCTAGCCAGATTTGCTAGGTCTAATTGATGTATTTGATAGTTATGCAAAGGCTGCCCAGATTTGCTAATGTCAAGTTATGGATTTGATAGTTACGCAAGGCCTAGCCAGATTTGCTAGGTCTATTTGATGTATTTGATAGTTATGCAAAGGCTGCCCAGATTTGCTAATGTCAAGTTATGGATTTGATAGTTACGCAAGGCCTAGCCTGATTTGCTAGGTCCAATTACTGATTTCAGGGTTTGGGTTAGAGTATGTGGTCAGGGCAGAGGGTCTAATGGTTAGGGAAGAGGGTCTTATGGTTAGGGAAGGTGGTTTCAGCGTTAGGGAAGGGGGTTTTAGGGTTAGGGAAGGGGGTTTTAGGGTTAGGGAAGGGGGTTTTAGGGTTAGGGAAGGGGGTTTTAGGGTTAGGGAAGGGGGTTTCAGCGTTAGGGAAGGGGGTTTCAGCGTTAGGGAAGGGGGTTTTAGGGTTAGGGAAGGGGGTTTCAGCGTTAGGGAAGGGGGTTTTAGGGTTAGGGAAGGGGGTTTCAGTGTTAGGGAAGGGGGTATTATGACTAGGGAAGAGGTAAGGGTTTTTTATGGTTAGGGCTGGGGGTAAGGGGTTTAAGCGTAATGGCTGTCCCTTACTGCGAATGCCTTGCTCAGCACCACCTCCAGCCTGACCCTACGAGCCAGGGGTCTGAAATTTGGCATGCGTCAACTAGATCTATGTATGAGGGAGTTTCCAAAATTTCATGAGCCCACGCCTTAGAGAACTTGTCTGGTGTAATTTTAAATGTCTAATTTAAGGGAGCTAAAGGCCTCATAAAGGACTTGGGGGGTCCGTCACGGCTGAAGCCTACGAGCCAGGGGTCTGAAATTTGGCATGCGTCAACTAGATCTATGTATGAGGGAGTTTGCAAAATTTCATGAGCCCACGCCTTAGAGAACTTTTCTTGTGTAATTTTAAATGTCTAAGGGAGCTAAAGGCCTCATAAAGGACTTGGGGGGTCCGTCACGGCTGAAGCCTACGAGCCAGGGGTCTGAAATTTGGCATGCATCAACTAGATCTATGTATGAGGGAGTTTGCAAAATTTCATGAGCCCACGCCTTAGAGAACTTGTCTTGTGTAATTTTAAATGTCTAAGGGAGCTAAAGGCCTCATAAAGGACTTGGGGGGTCCGTCACGGCTGAAGCCTACGAGCCAGGGGTCTGAAATTTGGCATGCGTCAACTAGATCTATGTATGAGGGAGTTTGCAAAATTTCATGAGCCCACGCCTTAGAGAACTTGTCTTGTGTAATTTTAAATGTCTAAGGGAGCTAAAGGCCTCATAAAGGACTTGGGGGGTCCGTCACGGCTGAAGCCTACGAGCCAGGGGTCTGAAATTTGGCATGCGTCAACTAGATCTATGTATGAGGGAGTTTGCAAAATTTCATGAGCCCACGCCTTAGAGAACTTGTCTGGTGTAATTTCAAATGTCTAATTTAAGGGAGCTAAAGGCCTCATAAAGGACTTGGGGGGTCCGTCACGGCTGAAGCCTACGAGCCAGGGGTCTGAAATTTGGCATGCGTCAACTAGATCTATGTATGAGGGAGTTTGCAAAATTTCATGAGCCCACGCCTTAGAGAACTTGTCTGGTGTAATTTTAAATGTCTAGTTTAAGGGAGCTAAAGGCCTCATAAAGGACTTGGGGGTCCGTCACGGCTGAGGCCTACGAGCCAGGGGTCTGAAATTTGGCATGCGTCAACTAGATCTATGTATGAGGGAGTTTGCAAAATTTCATGAGCCCACGCCTTAGAGAACTTGTCTGGTGTAATTTCAAATGTCTAATTTAAGGGAGCTAAAGGCCTCATAAAGGACTTGGGGGGTCCGTCACGGCTGAAGCCTACGAGCCAGGGGTCTGAAATTTGGCATGCGTCAACTAGATCTACGTATGAGGGAGTTTGCAAAATTTCATGAGCCCACGCCTTAGAGAACTTGTCTGGTGTAATTTTAAATGTCTAGTTTAAGGGAGCTAAAGGCCTCATAAAGGACTTGGGGGGTCCGTCACGGCTGAAGCCTACGAGCCAGGGGTCTGAAATTTGGCATGCGTCAGCTAGATCTATGTATGAGGGAGTTTGCAAAATTTCATGAGCCCACGCCTTAGAGAACTTGTCTGGTGTAATTTTAAATGTCTAGTTTAAGGGAGCTAAAGGCCTCATAAAGGACTTGGGGGGTCCGTCACGGCTGAAGCCTACGAGCCAGGGGTCTGAAATTTGGCATGCGTCAACTAGATCTATGTATGAGGGAGTTTGCAAAATTTCATGAGCCCACGCCTTAGAGAACTTGTCTGGTGTAATTTTAAATGTCTAGTTTAAGGGAGCTAAAGGCCTCATAAAGGACTTGGGGGGTCCGTCACGGCTGAAGCCTACGAGCCAGGGGTCTGAAATTTGGCATGCGTCAACTAGATCTATGTATGAGGGAGTTTGCAAAATTTCATGAGCCCACGCCTTAGAGAACTTGTCTTGTGTAATTTTAAATGTCTAAGGGAGCTAAAGGCCTCATAAAGGACTTGGGGGGTCCGTCACGGCTGAAGCCTACGAGCCAGGGGTCTGAAATTTGGCATGCGTCAACTAGATCTATGTATGAGGGAGTTTGCAAAATTTCATGAGCCCACGCCTTAGAGAACTTGTCTTGTGTAATTTTAAATGTCTAAGGGAGCTAAAGGCCTCATAAAGGACTTGGGGGGTCCGTCACGGCTGAAGCCTACGAGCCAGGGGTCTGAAATTTGGCATGCGTCAACTAGATCTATGTATGAGGGAGTTTGCAAAATTTCATGAGCCCACGCCTTAGAGAACTTGTCTGGTGTAATTTCAAATGTCTAGTTTAAGGGAGCTAAAGGCCTCATAAAGGACTTGGGGGGTCCGTCACGGCTGAAGCCTACGAGCCAGGGGTCTGAAATTTGGCATGCGTCAACTAGATGTATGTATGAGGGAGTTTGCAAAATTTCATGAGCCCACGCCTTAGAGAACTTTTCTTGTGTAATTTTAAATGTCTAATTTAAGGGAGCTAAAGGCCTCATAAAGGACTAGGGGGGTCCGTCACGGCTGAAGCCTACGAGCCAGGGGTCTGAAATTTGGCATGCGTCAACTAGATCTATGTATGAGGGAGTTTGCAAAATTTCATGAGCCCACGCCTTAGAGAACTTGTCTTGTGTAATTTTAAATGTCTAAGGGAGCTAAAGGCCTCATAAAGGACTTGGGGGGTCCGTCACGGCTGAAGCCTACGAGCCAGGGGTCTGAAATTTGGCATGCGTCAACTAGATCTATGTATGAGGGAGTTTGCAAAATTTCATGAGCCCACGCCTTAGAGAACTTGTCTTGTGTAATTTTAAATGTCTAAGGGAGCTAAAGGCCTCATAAAGGACTTGGGGGGTCCGTCACGGCTGAAGCCTACGAGCCAGGGGTCTGAAATTTGGCATGCGTCAACTAGATCTATGTATGAGGGAGTTTGCAAAATTTCATGAGCCCACGCCTTAGAGAACTTGTCTGGTGTAATTTCAAATGTCTAATTTAAGGGAGCTAAAGGCCTCATAAAGGACTTGGGGGGTCCGTCACGGCTGAAGCCTACGAGCCAGGGGTCTGAAATTTGGCATGCGTCAACTAGATCTATGTATGAGGGAGTTTGCAAAATTTCATGAGCCCACGCCTTAGAGAACTTGTCTGGTGTAATTTTAAATGTCTAGTTTAAGGGAGCTAAAGGCCTCATAAAGGACTTGGGGGGTCCGTCACGGCTGAAGCCTACGAGCCAGGGGTCTGAAATTTGGCATGCGTCAACTAGATCTATGTATGAGGGAGTTTGCAAAATTTCATGAGCCCACGCCTTAGAGAACTTGTCTGGTGTAATTTCAAATGTCTAATTTAAGGGAGCTAAAGGCCTCATAAAGGACTTGGGGGGTCCGTCACGGCTGAAGCCTACGAGCCAGGGGTCTGAAATTTGGCATGCGTCAACTAGATCTACGTATGAGGGAGTTTGCAAAATTTCATGAGCCCACGCCTTAGAGAACTTGTCTGGTGTAATTTTAAATGTCTAGTTTAAGGGAGCTAAAGGCCTCATAAAGGACTTGGGGGGTCCGTCACGGCTGAAGCCTACGAGCCAGGGGTCTGAAATTTGGCATGCGTCAACTAGATGTATGTATGAGGGAGTTTCCAAAATTTCATGAGCCCACGCCTTAGAGAACTTGTCTGGTGTAATTTTAAATGTCTAATTTAAGGGAGCTAAAGGCCTCATAAAGGACTTGGGGGGTCCGTCACGGCTGAAGCCTACGAGCCAGGGGTCTGAAATTTGGCATGCGTCAACTAGATGTATGTATGAGGGAGTTTCCAAAATTTCATGAGCCCACGCCTTAGAGAACTTGTCTGGTGTAATTTTAAATGTCTAATTTAAGGGAGCTAAAGGCCTCATAAAGGACTAGGGGGGTCCGTCACGGCTGAAGCCTACGAGCCAGGGGTCTGAAATTTGGCATGCGTCAACTAGATCTATGTATGAGGGAGTTTGCAAAATTTCATGAGCCCACGCCTTAGAGAACTTGTCTGGTGTAATTTCAAATGTCTAGTTTAAGGGAGCTAAAGGCCTCATAAAGGACTTGGGGGGTCCGTCACGGCTGAAGCCTACGAGCCAGGGGTCTGAAATTTGGCATGCGTCAACTAGATGTATGTATGAGGGAGTTTGCAAAATTTCATGAGCCCACGCCTTAGAGAACTTGTCTGGTGTAATTTTAAATGTCTAGTTTAAGGGAGCTAAAGGCCTCATAAAGGACTTGGGGGGTCCGTCACGGCTGAAGCCTACGAGCCAGGGGTCTGAAATTTGGCATGCGTCAACTAGATCTATGTATGAGGGAGTTTGCAAAATTTCATGAGCCCACGCCTTAGAGAACTTGTCTGGTGTAATTTTAAATGTCTAGTTTAAGGGAGCTAAAGGCCTCATAAAGGACTTGGGGGGTCCGTCACGGCTGAAGCCTACGAGCCAGGGGTCTGAAATTTGGCATGCGTCAACTAGATGTATGTATGAGGGAGTTTGCAAAATTTCATGAGCCCACGCCTTAGAGAACTTGTCTTGTGTAATTTTAAATGTCTAAGGGAGCTAAAGGCCTCATAAAGGACTTGGGGGGTCCGTCACGGCTGAAGCCTACGAGCCAGGGGTCTGAAATTTGGCATGCGTCAACTAGATCTATGTATGAGGGAGTTTGCAAAATTTCATGAGCCCACGCCTTAGAGAACTTGTCTTGTGTAATTTTAAATGTCTAAGGGAGCTAAAGGCCTCATAAAGGACTTGGGGGGTCCGTCACGGCTGAAGCCTACGAGCCAGGGGTCTGAAATTTGGCATGCGTCAACTAGATGTATGTATGAGGGAGTTTGCAAAATTTCATGAGCCCACGCCTTAGAGAACTTGTCTGGTGTAATTTTAAATGTCTAATTTAAGGGAGCTAAAGGCCTCATAAAGGACTAGGGGGGTCCGTCACGGCTGAAGCCTACGAGCCAGGGGTCTGAAATTTGGCATGCGTCAACTAGATCTATGTATGAGGGAGTTTGCAAAATTTCATGAGCCCACGCCTTAGAGAACTTGTCTGGTGTAATTTCAAATGTCTAGTTTAAGGGAGCTAAAGGCCTCATAAAGGACTTGGGGGGTCCGTCACGGCTGAAGCCTACGAGCCAGGGGTCTGAAATTTGGCATGCGTCAACTAGATGTATGTATGAGGGAGTTTGCAAAATTTCATGAGCCCACGCCTTAGAGAACTTGTCTGGTGTAATTTTAAATGTCTAATTTAAGGGAGCTAAAGGCCTCATAAAGGACTAGGGGGGTCCGTCACGGCTGAAGCCTACGAGCCAGGGGTCTGAAATTTGGCATGCGTCAACTAGATGTATGTATGAGGGAGTTTGCAAAATTTCATGAGCCCACGCCTTAGAGAACTTGTCTGGTGTAATTTCAAATGTCTAATTTAAGGGAGCTAAAGGCCTCATAAAGGACTTGGGGGGTCCGTCACGGCTGAAGCCTACGAGCCAGGGGTCTGAAATTTGGCATGCGTCAACTAGATCTATGTATGAGGGAGTATTCCAAGTTTCATGCTTGTCAGTCATTCCAGTTAAAAGTTATGAGCATTTGACAAGGCCGAGCTCCTTTTTCCCCATATCAGAGTCCCAGCAACACATGTGTTGCTGCATCTCTGGTTCTCAACTTTAATTCTCAGTTTAATTTCTGAGGCACCGTCGGCTCCAGAGACTTGGAATTTGGTACACGCGTCTCCCAGGCAGTGCCGGTTCAGAATCTGCAAGTGCCCGGTCTCCAAGTCGCTGCGTTCTCCAAGTGGCCTCCGGGTGGCGCTCGAGCGTCGGGGCTAAGTGCGTCCCAGTCCCTTTCCCGCACTCCTGCCTAAGCTGTTTGTTGGTTACGCTAAGCCTAGCCAGATTTGCTAGGTCTAATTGATGTATTTGATAGTTATGCAAAGGCTGCCCAGATTTGCTAATGTCAAGTTATGGATTTGATAGTTACGCAAGGCCTAGCCAGATTTGCTAGGTCTAATTGATGTATTTGATAGTTATGCAAAGGCTGCCCAGATTTGCTAATGTCAAGTTATGGATTTGATAGTTACGCAAGGCCTAGCCAGATTTGCTAGGTCTAATTGATGTATTTGATAGTTATGCAAAGGCTGCCCAGATTTGCTAATGTCAAGTTATGGATTTGATAGTTACGCAAGGCCTAGCCAGATTTGCTAGGTCTAATTGATGTATTTGATAGTTATGCAAAGGCTGCCCAGATTTGCTAATGTCAAGTTATGGATTTGATAGTTACGCAAGGCCTAGCCAGATTTGCTAGGTCTAATTGATGTATTTGATAGTTATGCAAAGGCTGCCCAGATTTGCTAATGTCAAGTTATGGATTTGATAGTTACGCAAGGCCTAGCCAGATTTGCTAGGTCTAATTGATGTATTTGATAGTTATGCAAAGGCTGCCCAGATTTGCTAATGTCAAGTTATGGATTTGATAGTTACGCAAGGCCTAGCCAGATTTGCTAGGTCTAATTGATGTATTTGATAGTTATGCAAAGGCTGCCCAGATTTGCTAATGTCAAGTTATGGATTTGATAGTTACGCAAGGCCTAGCCAGATTTGCTAGGTCTAATTGATGTATTTGATAGTTATGCAAAGGCTGCCCAGATTTGCTAATGTCAAGTTATGGATTTGATAGTTACGCAAGGCCTAGCCAGATTTGCTAGGTCTAATTGATGTATTTGATAGTTATGCAAAGGCTGCCCAGATTTGCTAATGTCAAGTTATGGATTTGATAGTTACGCAAGGCCTAGCCAGATTTGCTAGGTCTAATTGATGTATTTGATAGTTATGCAAAGGCTGCCCAGATTTGCTAATGTCAAGTTATGGATTTGATAGTTACGCAAGGCCTAGCCAGATTTGCTAGGTCTAATTGATGTATTTGATAGTTATGCAAAGGCTGCCCAGATTTGCTAATGTCAAGTTATGGATTTGATAGTTACGCAAGGCCTAGCCAGATTTGCTAGGTCTAATTGATGTATTTGATAGTTATGCAAAGGCTGCCCAGATTTGCTAATGTCAAGTTATGGATTTGATAGTTACGCAAGGCCTAGCCAGATTTGCTAGGTCTAATTGATGTATTTGATAGTTATGCAAAGGCTGCCCAGATTTGCTAATGTCAAGTTATGGATTTGATAGTTACGCAAGGCCTAGCCAGATTTGCTAGGTCTAATTGATGTATTTGATAGTTATGCAAAGGCTGCCCAGATTTGCTAATGTCAAGTTATGGATTTGATAGTTACGCAAGGCCTAGCCAGATTTGCTAGGTCTATTTGATGTATTTGATAGTTATGCAAAGGCTGCCCAGATTTGCTAATGTCAAGTTATGGATTTGATAGTTACGCAAGGCCTAGCCTGATTTGCTAGGTCCAATTACTGATTTCAGGGTTTGGGTTAGAGTATGTGGTCAGGGCAGAGGGTCTAATGGTTAGGGAAGAGGGTCTTATGGTTAGGGAAGGTGGTTTCAGCGTTAGGGAAGGGGGTTTTAGGGTTAGGGAAGGGGGTTTTAGGGTTAGGGAAGGGGGTTTTAGGGTTAGGGAAGGGGGTTTTATGGTTAGGGAAGGGGGTTTCAGCGTTAGGGAAGGGGGTTTTAGGGTTAGGGAAGGGGGTTTCAGCGTTAGGGAAGGGGGTTTTAGGGTTAGGGAAGGGGGTTTCAGTGTTAGGGAAGGGGGTATTATGACTAGGGAAGAGGTAAGGGTTTTTTATGGTTAGGGCTGGGGGTAAGGGGTTTAAGCGTAATGGCTGTCCCTTACTGCGAATGCCTTGCTCAGCACCACCTCCAGCCTGACCCTACGAGCCAGGGGTCTGAAATTTGGCATGCGTCAACTAGATGTATGTATGAGGGAGTTTGCAAAATTTCATGAGCCCACGCCTTAGAGAACTTGTCTGGTGTAATTTCAAATGTCTAATTTAAGGGAGCTAAAGGCCTCATAAAGGACTTGGGGGGTCCGTCACGGCTGAAGCCTACGAGCCAGGGGTCTGAAATTTGGCATGCGTCAACTAGATCTATGTATGAGGGAGTTTGCAAAATTTCATGAGCCCACGCCTTAGAGAACTTGTCTTGTGTAATTTTAAATGTCTAAGGGAGCTAAAGGCCTCATAAAGGACTTGGGGGGTCCATCACGGCTGAAGCCTACGAGCCAGGGGTCTGAAATTTGGCATGCGTCAACTAGATCTATGTATGAGGGAGTTTGCAAAATTTCATGAGCCCACGCCTTAGAGAACTTGTCTTGTGTAATTTTAAATGTCTAAGGGAGCTAAAGGCCTCATAAAGGACTTGGGGGGTCCGTCACGGCTGAAGCCTACGAGCCAGGGGTCTGAAATTTGGCATGCGTCAACTAGATCTATGTTTGAGGGAGTTTGCAAAATTTCATGAGCCCACGCCTTAGAGAACTTGTCTTGTGTAATTTTAAATGTCTAAGGGAGCTAAAGGCCTCATAAAGGACTTGGGGGGTCCGTCACGGCTGAAGCCTACGAGCCAGGGGTCTGAAATTTGGCATGCGTCAACTAGATCTATGTATGAGGGAGTTTGCAAAATTTCATGAGCCCACGCCTTAGAGAACTTGTCTGGTGTAATTTCAAATGTCTAATTTAAGGGAGCTAAAGGCCTCATAAAGGACTTGGGGGGTCCGTCACGGCTGAAGCCTACGAGCCAGGGGTCTGAAATTTGGCATGCGTCAACTAGATCTATGTATGAGGGAGTTTGCAAAATTTCATGAGCCCACGCCTTAGAGAACTTGTCTGGTGTAATTTTAAATGTCTAGTTTAAGGGAGCTAAAGGCCTCATAAAGGACTTGGGGGTCCGTCACGGCTGAAGCCTACGAGCCAGGGGTCTGAAATTTGGCATGCGTCAACTAGATCTATGTATGAGGGAGTTTGCAAAATTTCATGAGCCCACGCCTTAGAGAACTTGTCTGGTGTAATTTCAAATGTCTAATTTAAGGGAGCTAAAGGCCTCATAAAGGAATTGGGGGGTCCGTCACGGCTGAAGCCTACGAGCCAGGGGTCTGAAATTTGGCATGCGTCAACTAGATCTACGTATGAGGGAGTTTGCAAAATTTCATGAGCCCACGCCTTAGAGAACTTGTCTGGTGTAATTTTAAATGTCTAGTTTAAGGGAGCTAAAGGCCTCATAAAGGACTTGGGGGGTCCGTCACGGCTGAAGCCTACGAGCCAGGGGTCTGAAATTTGGCATGCGTCAACTAGATGTATGTATGAGGGAGTTTCCAAAATTTCATGAGCCCACGCCTTAGAGAACTTGTCTGGTGTAATTTTAAATGTCTAATTTAAGGGAGCTAAAGGCCTCATAAAGGACTTGGGGGGTCCGTCACGGCTGAAGCCTACGAGCCAGGGGTCTGAAATTTGGCATGCGTCAACTAGATCTATGTATGAGGGAGTTTGCAAAATTTCATGAGCCCACGCCTTAGAGAACTTGTCTGGTGTAATTTTAAATGTCTAGTTTAAGGGAGCTAAAGGCCTCATAAAGGACTTGGGGGGGTCCGTCACGGCTGAAGCCTACGAGCCAGGGGTCTGAAATTTGGCATGCGTCAACTAGATGTATGTATGAGGGAGTTTCCAAAATTTCATGAGCCCACGCCTTAGAGAACTTGTCTGGTGTAATTTTAAATGTCTAATTTAAGGGAGCTAAAGGCCTCATAAAGGACTTGGGGGGTCCGTCACGGCTGAAGCCTACGAGCCAGGGGTCTGAAATTTGGCATGCGTCAACTAGATCTATGTATGAGGGAGTTTGCAAAATTTCATGAGCCCACGCCTTAGAGAACTTGTCTGGTGTAATTTCAAATGTCTAATTTAAGGGAGCTAAAGGCCTCATAAAGGACTTGGGGGGTCCGTCACGGCTGAAGCCTACGAGCCAGGGGTCTGAAATTTGGCATGCGTCAGCTAGATCTATGTATGAGGGAGTTTGCAAAATTTCATGAGCCCACGCCTTAGAGAACTTGTCTGGTGTAATTTTAAATGTCTAGTTTAAGGGAGCTAAAGGCCTCATAAAGGACTTGGGGGGTCCGTCACGGCTGAAGCCTACGAGCCAGGGGTCTGAAATTTGGCATGCATCAACTAGATCTATGTATGAGGGAGTTTGCAAAATTTCATGAGCCCACGCCTTAGAGAACTTGTCTTGTGTAATTTTAAATGTCTAAGGGAGCTAAAGGCCTCATAAAGGACTTGGGGGGTCCGTCACGGCTGAAGCCTACGAGCCAGGGGTCTGAAATTTGGCATGCGTCAACTAGATCTATGTATGAGGGACTTTGCAAAATTTCATGAGCCCACGCCTTAGAGAACTTGTCTTGTGTAATTTTAAATGTCTAAGGGAGCTAAAGGCCTCATAAAGGACTTGGGGGGTCCGTCACGGCTGAAGCCTACGAGCCAGGGGTCTGAAATTTGGCATGCGTCAACTAGATCTATGTATGAGGGAGTTTGCAAAATTTCATGAGCCCACGCCTTAGAGAACTTGTCTGGTGTAATTTCAAATGTCTAATTTAAGGGAGCTAAAGGCCTCATAAAGGACTTGGGGGGTCCGTCACGGCTGAAGCCTACGAGCCAGGGGTCTGAAATTTGGCATGCGTCAACTAGATCTATGTATGAGGGAGTTTGCAAAATTTCATGAGCCCACGCCTTAGAGAACTTGTCTGGTGTAATTTTAAATGTCTAGTTTAAGGGAGCTAAAGGCCTCATAAAGGACTTGGGGGTCCGTCACGGCTGAGGCCTACGAGCCAGGGGTCTGAAATTTGGCATGCGTCAACTAGATCTATGTATGAGGGAGTTTGCAAAATTTCATGAGCCCACGCCTTAGAGAACTTGTCTGGTGTAATTTCAAATGTCTAATTTAAGGGAGCTAAAGGCCTCATAAAGGACTTGGGGGGTCCGTCACGGCTGAAGCCTACGAGCCAGGGGTCTGAAATTTGGCATGCGTCAACTAGATCTACGTATGAGGGAGTTTGCAAAATTTCATGAGCCCACGCCTTAGAGAACTTGTCTGGTGTAATTTTAAATGTCTAGTTTAAGGGAGCTAAAGGCCTCATAAAGGACTTGGGGGGTCCGTCACGGCTGAAGCCTACGAGCCAGGGGTCTGAAATTTGGCATGCGTCAACTAGATGTATGTATGAGGGAGTTTCCAAAATTTCATGAGCCCACGCCTTAGAGAACTTGTCTGGTGTAATTTTAAATGTCTAATTTAAGGGAGCTAAAGGCCTCATAAAGGACTTGGGGGGTCCGTCACGGCTGAAGCCTACGAGCCAGGGGTCTGAAATTTGGCATGCGTCAACTAGATCTATGTATGAGGGAGTTTGCAAAATTTCATGAGCCCACGCCTTAGAGAACTTGTCTGGTGTAATTTCAAATGTCTAGTTTAAGGGAGCTAAAGGCCTCATAAAGGACTTGGGGGGTCCGTCACGGCTGAAGCCTACGAGCCAGGGGTCTGAAATTTGGCATGCGTCAACTAGATGTATGTATGAGGGAGTATTCCAAGTTTCATGCTTGTCAGTCATTCCAGTTAAAAGTTATGAGCATTTGACAAGGCCGAGCTCCTTTTTCCCCATATCAGAGTCCCAGCAACACATGTGTTGCTGCATCTCTGGTTCTCAACTTTAATTCTCAGTTTAATTTCTGAGGCACCGTCGGCTCCAGAGACTTGGAATTTGGTACACGCGTCTCCCAGGCAGTGCCGGTTCAGAATCTGCAAGTGCCCGGTCTCCAAGTCGCTGCGTTCTCCAAGTGGCCTCCGGGTGGCGCTAGAGCGTCGGGGCTAAGTGCGTCCCAGTCCCTTTCCCGCACTCATGCCTAAGCTAAGGTTTGGTGCTTGTAAGTCATTCCAGTTAAAAGTTATGAGCATTTGACAAGGCCTAGCTCCTTTTTCCCCATATCAGAGTCCCAGCAACACATGTGTTGCTGCATCTCTGGTTCTCAACTTTAATTCTCAGTTTAATTTCTGACGCACCGTCGGCTCCAGAGACTTGGAATTTGGTACACGCGTCTCCCAGGCACTGCCAGTTCAGAATCTGCAAGTGCCCGGTCTCCAAGTCGCCACCGGGTGGCGCTAGAGCGATTAGCGGTTAGGTGCTCTGGCCTGCCATCTGGTGGCGACTGGCATGCGTGCCTACAAATGACTGGTGGTTAGTTGCGTAGTGAGCTTTTGGCTGCGGTTGTCAGTTTTTTTGTTTTAGTTGTGTGTGACTAGACCTCTATGTAAGTAGGGTATCGCGAGAGGGGGGTGCAATGGGCGTGGCTGCACCCCCCCTGGCCCCGCCCCCCGGCCGGTGCAGGGGGCGTGGCTGGGCGTGGCCTGGCGCACAGGCGCCACGCGTGCGAAGGAAGGCCGTATCTCGCTCCGTTTGCGAGATATTGCGAAAAAACGTCGTAACTTTTTTTCCATGTAGGCGGGCTTTGATTTGATTGGTGCAGGTGGCCTCTACTGGTGGAGAGGGATCTGAGGAACTTTGTTGCGGGTGTCTACGACGTTCCCAGGTGGAGATACGCCCACTTCCGGTTTGGATGCTAACAATGCTAACATGCTAACTTTTGCGATAAGAGCAGATTGCGCGCCCAGGACGCGCAGAACGTGTAGATCCAAAGTTCGGGCCCGATCCGGGCATGCTAAGACATGCTAAACGCTAGCATGCTAACACGCTAACTCTTGAGACGACGGCGGATTGCGCACCTGCAGAAGGTGTATATCAAGATCTGAGCATGCCAAGACATGCTAAATGCTAACACGCTAACTTGAGAATGCGACGGGGCTAAGTGCGTCCCAGTCCCTTTCCCGCACTCCTGCCTAAGCTGTTTGTTGGTTACGCTAAGCCTAGCCAGATTTGCTAGGTCTAACTGATGTATTTGATAGTTATGCAAAGGCTGCCCAGATTTGCTAATGTCAAGTTATGGATTTGATAGTTACGCAAGGCCTAGCCTGATTTGCTAGGTCCAATTACTGATTTCAGGGTTTGGGTTAGAGTATGTGGTCAGGGCAGAGGGTCTAATGGTTAGGGAAGAGGGTCTTATGGTTAGGGAAGGGGGTTTTAGGGTTAGGGAAGGGGGTTTTAGGGTTAGGGAAGGGGGTTTTATGGTTAGGGAAGGGGGTTTCAGCGTTAGGGAAGGGGGTTTTAGGGTTAGGGAAGGGGGTTTCAGTGTTAGGGAAGGGGGTATTATGACTAGGGAAGAGGTAAGGGTTTTTTATGGTTAGGGCTGGGGGTAAGGGGTTTAAGCGTAATGGCTGTCCCTTACTGCGAATGCCTTGCTCAGCACCACCTCCAGCCTGACCCTACGAGCCAGGGGTCTGAAATTTGGCATGCGTCAACTAGATCTATGTATGAGGGAGTTTGCAAAATTTCATGAGCCCACGCCTTAGAGAACTTGTCTGGTGTAATTTCAAATGTCTAATTTAAGGGAGCTAAAGGCCTCATAAAGGACTTGGGGGGTCCGTCACGGCTGAAGCCTACGAGCCAGGGGTCTGAAATTTGGCATGCGTCAACTAGATCTACGTATGAGGGAGTTTGCAAAATTTCATGAGCCCACGCCTTAGAGAACTTGTCTGGTGTAATTTTAAATGTCTAGTTTAAGGGAGCTAAAGGCCTCATAAAGGACTTGGGGGGTCCGTCACGGCTGAAGCCTACGAGCCAGGGGTCTGAAATTTGGCATGCGTCAACTAGATGTATGTATGAGGGAGTTTCCAAAATTTCATGAGCCCACGCCTTAGAGAACTTGTCTGGTGTAATTTTAAATGTCTAATTTAAGGGAGCTAAAGGCCTCATAAAGGACTTGGGGGGTCCGTCACGGCTGAAGCCTACGAGCCAGGGGTCTGAAATTTGGCATGCGTCAACTAGATCTATGTATGAGGGAGTTTGCAAAATTTCATGAGCCCACGCCTTAGAGAACTTGTCTTGTGTAATTTCAAATGTCTAATTTAAGGGAGCTAAAGGCCTCATAAAGGACTTGGGGGGTCCGTCACGGCTGAAGCCTACGAGCCAGGGGTCTGAAATTTGGCATGCGTCAGCTAGATCTATGTATGAGGGAGTTTGCAAAATTTCATGAGCCCACGCCTTAGAGAACTTGTCTGGTGTAATTTTAAATGTCTAGTTTAAGGGAGCTAAAGGCCTCATAAAGGACTTGGGGGGTCCGTCACGGCTGAAGCCTACGAGCCAGGGGTCTGAAATTTGGCATGCGTCAACTAGATCTATGTATGAGGGAGTTTGCAAAATTTCATGAGCCCACGCCTTAGAGAACTTGTCTGGTGTAATTTTAAATGTCTAGTTTAAGGGAGCTAAAGGCCTCATAAAGGACTTGGGGGGTCCGTCACGGCTGAAGCCTACGAGCCAGGGGTCTGAAATTTGGCATGCGTCAACTAGATCTATGTATGAGGGAGTTTGCAAAATTTCATGAGCCCACGCCTTAGAGAACTTGTCTTGTGTAATTTTAAATGTCTAAGGGAGCTAAAGGCCTCATAAAGGACTTGGGGGGTCCGTCACGGCTGAAGCCTACGAGCCAGGGGTCTGAAATTTGGCATGCGTCAACTAGATCTATGTATGAGGGAGTTTGCAAAATTTCATGAGCCCACGCCTTAGAGAACTTGTCTTGTGTAATTTTAAATGTCTAAGGGAGCTAAAGGCCTCATAAAGGACTTGGGGGGTCCGTCACGGCTGAAGCCTACGAGCCAGGGGTCTGAAATTTGGCATGCGTCAACTAGATCTATGTATGAGGGAGTTTGCAAAATTTCATGAGCCCACGCCTTAGAGAACTTGTCTGGTGTAATTTCAAATGTCTAGTTTAAGGGAGCTAAAGGCCTCATAAAGGACTTGGGGGGTCCGTCACGGCTGAAGCCTACGAGCCAGGGGTCTGAAATTTGGCATGCGTCAACTAGATGTATGTATGAGGGAGTTTGCAAAATTTCATGAGCCCACGCCTTAGAGAACTTGTCTGGTGTAATTTTAAATGTCTAATTTAAGGGAGCTAAAGGCCTCATAAAGGACTAGGGGGGTCCGTCACGGCTGAAGCCTACGAGCCAGGGGTCTGAAATTTGGCATGCGTCAACTAGATCTATGTATGAGGGAGTTTCCAAAATTTCATGAGCCCACGCCTTAGAGAACTTGTCTGGTGTAATTTTAAATGTCTAATTTAAGGGAGCTAAAGGCCTCATAAAGGACTTGGGGGGTCCGTCACGGCTGAAGCCTACGAGCCAGGGGTCTGAAATTTGGCATGCGTCAACTAGATCTATGTATGAGGGAGTTTGCAAAATTTCATGAGCCCACGCCTTAGAGAACTTTTCTTGTGTAATTTTAAATGTCTAAGGGAGCTAAAGGCCTCATAAAGGACTTGGGGGGTCCGTCACGGCTGAAGCCTACGAGCCAGGGGTCTGAAATTTGGCATGCATCAACTAGATCTATGTATGAGGGAGTTTGCAAAATTTCATGAGCCCACGCCTTAGAGAACTTGTCTTGTGTAATTTTAAATGTCTAAGGGAGCTAAAGGCCTCATAAAGGACTTGGGGGGTCCGTCACGGCTGAAGCCTACGAGCCAGGGGTCTGAAATTTGGCATGCGTCAACTAGATCTATGTATGAGGGAGTTTGCAAAATTTCATGAGCCCACGCCTTAGAGAACTTGTCTTGTGTAATTTTAAATGTCTAAGGGAGCTAAAGGCCTCATAAAGGACTTGGGGGGTCCGTCACGGCTGAAGCCTACGAGCCAGGGGTCTGAAATTTGGCATGCGTCAACTAGATCTATGTATGAGGGAGTTTGCAAAATTTCATGAGCCCACGCCTTAGAGAACTTGTCTGGTGTAATTTCAAATGTCTAATTTAAGGGAGCTAAAGGCCTCATAAAGGACTTGGGGGGTCCGTCACGGCTGAAGCCTACGAGCCAGGGGTCTGAAATTTGGCATGCGTCAACTAGATCTATGTATGAGGGAGTTTGCAAAATTTCATGAGCCCACGCCTTAGAGAACTTGTCTGGTGTAATTTTAAATGTCTAGTTTAAGGGAGCTAAAGGCCTCATAAAGGACTTGGGGGTCCGTCACGGCTGAGGCCTACGAGCCAGGGGTCTGAAATTTGGCATGCGTCAACTAGATCTATGTATGAGGGAGTTTGCAAAATTTCATGAGCCCACGCCTTAGAGAACTTGTCTGGTGTAATTTCAAATGTCTAATTTAAGGGAGCTAAAGGCCTCATAAAGGACTTGGGGGGTCCGTCACGGCTGAAGCCTACGAGCCAGGGGTCTGAAATTTGGCATGCGTCAACTAGATCTACGTATGAGGGAGTTTGCAAAATTTCATGAGCCCACGCCTTAGAGAACTTGTCTGGTGTAATTTTAAATGTCTAGTTTAAGGGAGCTAAAGGCCTCATAAAGGACTTGGGGGGTCCGTCACGGCTGAAGCCTACGAGCCAGGGGTCTGAAATTTGGCATGCGTCAGCTAGATCTATGTATGAGGGAGTTTGCAAAATTTCATGAGCCCACGCCTTAGAGAACTTGTCTGGTGTAATTTTAAATGTCTAGTTTAAGGGAGCTAAAGGCCTCATAAAGGACTTGGGGGGTCCGTCACGGCTGAAGCCTACGAGCCAGGGGTCTGAAATTTGGCATGCGTCAACTAGATCTATGTATGAGGGAGTTTGCAAAATTTCATGAGCCCACGCCTTAGAGAACTTGTCTGGTGTAATTTTAAATGTCTAGTTTAAGGGAGCTAAAGGCCTCATAAAGGACTTGGGGGGTCCGTCACGGCTGAAGCCTACGAGCCAGGGGTCTGAAATTTGGCATGCGTCAACTAGATCTATGTATGAGGGAGTTTGCAAAATTTCATGAGCCCACGCCTTAGAGAACTTGTCTTGTGTAATTTTAAATGTCTAAGGGAGCTAAAGGCCTCATAAAGGACTTGGGGGGTCCGTCACGGCTGAAGCCTACGAGCCAGGGGTCTGAAATTTGGCATGCGTCAACTAGATCTATGTATGAGGGAGTTTGCAAAATTTCATGAGCCCACGCCTTAGAGAACTTGTCTTGTGTAATTTCAAATGTCTAATTTAAGGGAGCTAAAGGCCTCATAAAGGACTTGGGGGGTCCGTCACGGCTGAAGCCTACGAGCCAGGGGTCTGAAATTTGGCATGCGTCAACTAGATCTATGTATGAGGGAGTTTGCAAAATTTCATGAGCCCACGCCTTAGAGAACTTGTCTGGTGTAATTTTAAATGTCTAGTTTAAGGGAGCTAAAGGCCTCATAAAGGACTTGGGGGTCCGTCACGGCTGAGGCCTACGAGCCAGGGGTCTGAAATTTGGCATGCGTCAACTAGATCTATGTATGAGGGAGTTTGCAAAATTTCATGAGCCCACGCCTTAGAGAACTTGTCTGGTGTAATTTCAAATGTCTAATTTAAGGGAGCTAAAGGCCTCATAAAGGACTTGGGGGGTCCGTCACGGCTGAAGCCTACGAGCCAGGGGTCTGAAATTTGGCATGCGTCAACTAGATCTACGTATGAGGGAGTTTGCAAAATTTCATGAGCCCACGCCTTAGAGAACTTGTCTGGTGTAATTTTAAATGTCTAGTTTAAGGGAGCTAAAGGCCTCATAAAGGACTTGGGGGGTCCGTCACGGCTGAAGCCTACGAGCCAGGGGTCTGAAATTTGGCATGCGTCAGCTAGATCTATGTATGAGGGAGTTTGCAAAATTTCATGAGCCCACGCCTTAGAGAACTTGTCTGGTGTAATTTTAAATGTCTAGTTTAAGGGAGCTAAAGGCCTCATAAAGGACTTGGGGGGTCCGTCACGGCTGAAGCCTACGAGCCAGGGGTCTGAAATTTGGCATGCGTCAACTAGATCTATGTATGAGGGAGTTTGCAAAATTTCATGAGCCCACGCCTTAGAGAACTTGTCTGGTGTAATTTTAAATGTCTAGTTTAAGGGAGCTAAAGGCCTCATAAAGGACTTGGGGGGTCCGTCACGGCTGAAGCCTACGAGCCAGGGGTCTGAAATTTGGCATGCGTCAACTAGATCTATGTATGAGGGAGTTTGCAAAATTTCATGAGCCCACGCCTTAGAGAACTTGTCTTGTGTAATTTTAAATGTCTAAGGGAGCTAAAGGCCTCATAAAGGACTTGGGGGGTCCGTCACGGCTGAAGCCTACGAGCCAGGGGTCTGAAATTTGGCATGCGTCAACTAGATCTATGTATGAGGGAGTTTGCAAAATTTCATGAGCCCACGCCTTAGAGAACTTGTCTTGTGTAATTTTAAATGTCTAAGGGAGCTAAAGGCCTCATAAAGGACTTGGGGGGTCCGTCACGGCTGAAGCCTACGAGCCAGGGGTCTGAAATTTGGCATGCGTCAACTAGATCTATGTATGAGGGAGTTTGCAAAATTTCATGAGCCCACGCCTTAGAGAACTTGTCTGGTGTAATTTCAAATGTCTAGTTTAAGGGAGCTAAAGGCCTCATAAAGGACTTGGGGGGTCCGTCACGGCTGAAGCCTACGAGCCAGGGGTCTGAAATTTGGCATGCGTCAACTAGATGTATGTATGAGGGAGTTTGCAAAATTTCATGAGCCCACGCCTTAGAGAACTTGTCTGGTGTAATTTTAAATGTCTAATTTAAGGGAGCTAAAGGCCTCATAAAGGACTAGGGGGGTCCGTCACGGCTGAAGCCTACGAGCCAGGGGTCTGAAATTTGGCATGCGTCAACTAGATCTATGTATGAGGGAGTTTCCAAAATTTCATGAGCCCACGCCTTAGAGAACTTGTCTGGTGTAATTTTAAATGTCTAATTTAAGGGAGCTAAAGGCCTCATAAAGGACTTGGGGGGTCCGTCACGGCTGAAGCCTACGAGCCAGGGGTCTGAAATTTGGCATGCGTCAACTAGATCTATGTATGAGGGAGTTTGCAAAATTTCATGAGCCCACGCCTTAGAGAACTTTTCTTGTGTAATTTTAAATGTCTAAGGGAGCTAAAGGCCTCATAAAGGACTTGGGGGGTCCGTCACGGCTGAAGCCTACGAGCCAGGGGTCTGAAATTTGGCATGCATCAACTAGATCTATGTATGAGGGAGTTTGCAAAATTTCATGAGCCCACGCCTTAGAGAACTTGTCTTGTGTAATTTTAAATGTCTAAGGGAGCTAAAGGCCTCATAAAGGACTTGGGGGGTCCGTCACGGCTGAAGCCTACGAGCCAGGGGTCTGAAATTTGGCATGCGTCAACTAGATCTATGTATGAGGGAGTTTGCAAAATTTCATGAGCCCACGCCTTAGAGAACTTGTCTTGTGTAATTTTAAATGTCTAAGGGAGCTAAAGGCCTCATAAAGGACTTGGGGGGTCCGTCACGGCTGAAGCCTACGAGCCAGGGGTCTGAAATTTGGCATGCGTCAACTAGATCTATGTATGAGGGAGTTTGCAAAATTTCATGAGCCCACGCCTTAGAGAACTTGTCTGGTGTAATTTCAAATGTCTAATTTAAGGGAGCTAAAGGCCTCATAAAGGACTTGGGGGGTCCGTCACGGCTGAAGCCTACGAGCCAGGGGTCTGAAATTTGGCATGCGTCAACTAGATCTATGTATGAGGGAGTTTGCAAAATTTCATGAGCCCACGCCTTAGAGAACTTGTCTGGTGTAATTTTAAATGTCTAGTTTAAGGGAGCTAAAGGCCTCATAAAGGACTTGGGGGTCCGTCACGGCTGAGGCCTACGAGCCAGGGGTCTGAAATTTGGCATGCGTCAACTAGATCTATGTATGAGGGAGTTTGCAAAATTTCATGAGCCCACGCCTTAGAGAACTTGTCTGGTGTAATTTCAAATGTCTAATTTAAGGGAGCTAAAGGCCTCATAAAGGACTTGGGGGGTCCGTCACGGCTGAAGCCTACGAGCCAGGGGTCTGAAATTTGGCATGCGTCAGCTAGATCTATGTATGAGGGAGTTTGCAAAATTTCATGAGCCCACGCCTTAGAGAACTTGTCTGGTGTAATTTTAAATGTCTAGTTTAAGGGAGCTAAAGGCCTCATAAAGGACTTGGGGGGTCCGTCACGGCTGAAGCCTACGAGCCAGGGGTCTGAAATTTGGCATGCGTCAACTAGATCTATGTATGAGGGAGTTTGCAAAATTTCATGAGCCCACGCCTTAGAGAACTTGTCTGGTGTAATTTTAAATGTCTAGTTTAAGGGAGCTAAAGGCCTCATAAAGGACTTGGGGGGTCCGTCACGGCTGAAGCCTACGAGCCAGGGGTCTGAAATTTGGCATGCGTCAACTAGATGTATGTATGAGGGAGTTTGCAAAATTTCATGAGCCCACGCCTTAGAGAACTTGTCTTGTGTAATTTTAAATGTCTAAGGGAGCTAAAGGCCTCATAAAGGACTTGGGGGGTCCGTCACGGCTGAAGCCTACGAGCCAGGGGTCTGAAATTTGGCATGCGTGAACTAGATCTATGTATGAGGGAGTTTGCAAAATTTCATGAGCCCACGCCTTAGAGAACTTGTCTTGTGTAATTTTAAATGTCTAAGGGAGCTAAAGGCCTCATAAAGGACTTGGGGGGTCCGTCACGGCTGAAGCCTACGAGCCAGGGGTCTGAAATTTGGCATGCGTCAACTAGATGTATGTATGAGGGAGTTTGCAAAATTTCATGAGCCCACGCCTTAGAGAACTTGTCTGGTGTAATTTTAAATGTCTAATTTAAGGGAGCTAAAGGCCTCATAAAGGACTAGGGGGGTCCGTCACGGCTGAAGCCTACGAGCCAGGGGTCTGAAATTTGGCATGCGTCAACTAGATCTATGTATGAGGGAGTTTGCAAAATTTCATGAGCCCACGCCTTAGAGAACTTGTCTGGTGTAATTTCAAATGTCTAGTTTAAGGGAGCTAAAGGCCTCATAAAGGACTTGGGGGGTCCGTCACGGCTGAAGCCTACGAGCCAGGGGTCTGAAATTTGGCATGCGTCAACTAGATGTATGTATGAGGGAGTTTGCAAAATTTCATGAGCCCACGCCTTAGAGAACTTGTCTGGTGTAATTTTAAATGTCTAATTTAAGGGAGCTAAAGGCCTCATAAAGGACTAGGGGGGTCCGTCACGGCTGAAGCCTACGAGCCAGGGGTCTGAAATTTGGCATGCGTCAACTAGATGTATGTATGAGGGAGTTTGCAAAATTTCATGAGCCCACGCCTTAGAGAACTTGTCTGGTGTAATTTCAAATGTCTAGTTTAAGGGAGCTAAAGGCCTCATAAAGGACTTGGGGGGTCCGTCACGGCTGAAGCCTACGAGCCAGGGGTCTGAAATTTGGCATGCGTCAGCTAGATCTATGTATGAGGGAGTTTGCAAAATTTCATGAGCCCACGCCTTAGAGAACTTGTCTGGTGTAATTTTAAATGTCTAGTTTAAGGGAGCTAAAGGCCTCATAAAGGACTTGGGGGGTCCGTCACGGCTGAAGCCTACGAGCCAGGGGTCTGAAATTTGGCATGCGTCAACTAGATCTATGTATGAGGGAGTTTGCAAAATTTCATGAGCCCACGCCTTAGAGAACTTGTCTGGTGTAATTTTAAATGTCTAGTTTAAGGGAGCTAAAGGCCTCATAAAGGACTTGGGGGGTCCGTCACGGCTGAAGCCTACGAGCCAGGGGTCTGAAATTTGGCATGCGTCAACTAGATGTATGTATGAGGGAGTTTGCAAAATTTCATGAGCCCACGCCTTAGAGAACTTGTCTTGTGTAATTTTAAATGTCTAAGGGAGCTAAAGGCCTCATAAAGGACTTGGGGGGTCCGTCACGGCTGAAGCCTACGAGCCAGGGGTCTGAAATTTGGCATGCGTCAACTAGATCTATGTATGAGGGAGTTTGCAAAATTTCATGAGCCCACGCCTTAGAGAACTTGTCTTGTGTAATTTTAAATGTCTAAGGGAGCTAAAGGCCTCATAAAGGACTTGGGGGGTCCGTCACGGCTGAAGCCTACGAGCCAGGGGTCTGAAATTTGGCATGCGTCAACTAGATGTATGTATGAGGGAGTTTGCAAAATTTCATGAGCCCACGCCTTAGAGAACTTGTCTGGTGTAATTTTAAATGTCTAGTTTAAGGGAGCTAAAGGCCTCATAAAGGACTTGGGGGGTCCGTCACGGCTGAAGCCTACGAGCCAGGGGTCTGAAATTTGGCATGCGTCAACTAGATCTATGTATGAGGGAGTTTGCAAAATTTCATGAGCCCACGCCTTAGAGAACTTGTCTTGTGTAATTTTAAATGTCTAAGGGAGCTAAAGGCCTCATAAAGGACTTGGGGGGTCCGTCACGGCTGAAGCCTACGAGCCAGGGGTCTGAAATTTGGCATGCGTCAACTAGATCTATGTATGAGGGAGTTTGCAAAATTTCATGAGCCCACGCCTTAGAGAACTTGTCTTGTGTAATTTTAAATGTCTAAGGGAGCTAAAGGCCTCATAAAGGACTTGGGGGGTCCGTCACGGCTGAAGCCTACGAGCCAGGGGTCTGAAATTTGGCATGCGTCAACTAGATCTATGTATGAGGGAGTTTGCAAAATTTCATGAGCCCACGCCTTAGAGAACTTGTCTGGTGTAATTTCAAATGTCTAGTTTAAGGGAGCTAAAGGCCTCATAAAGGACTTGGGGGGTCCGTCACGGCTGAAGCCTACGAGCCAGGGGTCTGAAATTTGGCATGCGTCAACTAGATGTATGTATGAGGGAGTTTGCAAAATTTCATGAGCCCACGCCTTAGAGAACTTGTCTGGTGTAATTTTAAATGTCTAATTTAAGGGAGCTAAAGGCCTCATAAAGGACTAGGGGGGTCCGTCACGGCTGAAGCCTACGAGCCAGGGGTCTGAAATTTGGCATGCGTCAACTAGATCTATGTATGAGGGAGTTTCCAAAATTTCATGAGCCCACGCCTTAGAGAACTTGTCTGGTGTAATTTTAAATGTCTAATTTAAGGGAGCTAAAGGCCTCATAAAGGACTTGGGGGGTCCGTCACGGCTGAAGCCTACGAGCCAGGGGTCTGAAATTTGGCATGCGTCAACTAGATCTATGTATGAGGGAGTTTGCAAAATTTCATGAGCCCACGCCTTAGAGAACTTTTCTTGTGTAATTTTAAATGTCTAAGGGAGCTAAAGGCCTCATAAAGGACTTGGGGGGTCCGTCACGGCTGAAGCCTACGAGCCAGGGGTCTGAAATTTGGCATGCATCAACTAGATCTATGTATGAGGGAGTTTGCAAAATTTCATGAGCCCACGCCTTAGAGAACTTGTCTTGTGTAATTTTAAATGTCTAAGGGAGCTAAAGGCCTCATAAAGGACTTGGGGGGTCCGTCACGGCTGAAGCCTACGAGCCAGGGGTCTGAAATTTGGCATGCGTCAACTAGATCTATGTATGAGGGAGTTTGCAAAATTTCATGAGCCCACGCCTTAGAGAACTTGTCTTGTGTAATTTTAAATGTCTAAGGGAGCTAAAGGCCTCATAAAGGACTTGGGGGGTCCGTCACGGCTGAAGCCTACGAGCCAGGGGTCTGAAATTTGGCATGCGTCAACTAGATCTATGTATGAGGGAGTTTGCAAAATTTCATGAGCCCACGCCTTAGAGAACTTGTCTGGTGTAATTTCAAATGTCTAATTTAAGGGAGCTAAAGGCCTCATAAAGGACTTGGGGGGTCCGTCACGGCTGAAGCCTACGAGCCAGGGGTCTGAAATTTGGCATGCGTCAACTAGATCTATGTATGAGGGAGTTTGCAAAATTTCATGAGCCCACGCCTTAGAGAACTTGTCTGGTGTAATTTTAAATGTCTAGTTTAAGGGAGCTAAAGGCCTCATAAAGGACTTGGGGGTCCGTCACGGCTGAGGCCTACGAGCCAGGGGTCTGAAATTTGGCATGCGTCAACTAGATCTATGTATGAGGGAGTTTGCAAAATTTCATGAGCCCACGCCTTAGAGAACTTGTCTGGTGTAATTTCAAATGTCTAATTTAAGGGAGCTAAAGGCCTCATAAAGGACTTGGGGGGTCCGTCACGGCTGAAGCCTACGAGCCAGGGGTCTGAAATTTGGCATGCGTCAGCTAGATCTATGTATGAGGGAGTTTGCAAAATTTCATGAGCCCACGCCTTAGAGAACTTGTCTGGTGTAATTTTAAATGTCTAGTTTAAGGGAGCTAAAGGCCTCATAAAGGACTTGGGGGGTCCGTCACGGCTGAAGCCTACGAGCCAGGGGTCTGAAATTTGGCATGCGTCAACTAGATCTATGTATGAGGGAGTTTGCAAAATTTCATGAGCCCACGCCTTAGAGAACTTGTCTGGTGTAATTTTAAATGTCTAGTTTAAGGGAGCTAAAGGCCTCATAAAGGACTTGGGGGGTCCGTCACGGCTGAAGCCTACGAGCCAGGGGTCTGAAATTTGGCATGCGTCAACTAGATGTATGTATGAGGGAGTTTGCAAAATTTCATGAGCCCACGCCTTAGAGAACTTGTCTTGTGTAATTTTAAATGTCTAAGGGAGCTAAAGGCCTCATAAAGGACTTGGGGGGTCCGTCACGGCTGAAGCCTACGAGCCAGGGGTCTGAAATTTGGCATGCGTGAACTAGATCTATGTATGAGGGAGTTTGCAAAATTTCATGAGCCCACGCCTTAGAGAACTTGTCTTGTGTAATTTTAAATGTCTAAGGGAGCTAAAGGCCTCATAAAGGACTTGGGGGGTCCGTCACGGCTGAAGCCTACGAGCCAGGGGTCTGAAATTTGGCATGCGTCAACTAGATGTATGTATGAGGGAGTTTGCAAAATTTCATGAGCCCACGCCTTAGAGAACTTGTCTGGTGTAATTTTAAATGTCTAATTTAAGGGAGCTAAAGGCCTCATAAAGGACTAGGGGGGTCCGTCACGGCTGAAGCCTACGAGCCAGGGGTCTGAAATTTGGCATGCGTCAACTAGATCTATGTATGAGGGAGTTTGCAAAATTTCATGAGCCCACGCCTTAGAGAACTTGTCTGGTGTAATTTCAAATGTCTAGTTTAAGGGAGCTAAAGGCCTCATAAAGGACTTGGGGGGTCCGTCACGGCTGAAGCCTACGAGCCAGGGGTCTGAAATTTGGCATGCGTCAACTAGATGTATGTATGAGGGAGTTTGCAAAATTTCATGAGCCCACGCCTTAGAGAACTTGTCTGGTGTAATTTTAAATGTCTAATTTAAGGGAGCTAAAGGCCTCATAAAGGACTAGGGGGGTCCGTCACGGCTGAAGCCTACGAGCCAGGGGTCTGAAATTTGGCATGCGTCAACTAGATGTATGTATGAGGGAGTTTGCAAAATTTCATGAGCCCACGCCTTAGAGAACTTGTCTGGTGTAATTTCAAATGTCTAGTTTAAGGGAGCTAAAGGCCTCATAAAGGACTTGGGGGGTCCGTCACGGCTGAAGCCTACGAGCCAGGGGTCTGAAATTTGGCATGCGTCAGCTAGATCTATGTATGAGGGAGTTTGCAAAATTTCATGAGCCCACGCCTTAGAGAACTTGTCTGGTGTAATTTTAAATGTCTAGTTTAAGGGAGCTAAAGGCCTCATAAAGGACTTGGGGGGTCCGTCACGGCTGAAGCCTACGAGCCAGGGGTCTGAAATTTGGCATGCGTCAACTAGATCTATGTATGAGGGAGTTTGCAAAATTTCATGAGCCCACGCCTTAGAGAACTTGTCTGGTGTAATTTTAAATGTCTAGTTTAAGGGAGCTAAAGGCCTCATAAAGGACTTGGGGGGTCCGTCACGGCTGAAGCCTACGAGCCAGGGGTCTGAAATTTGGCATGCGTCAACTAGATGTATGTATGAGGGAGTTTGCAAAATTTCATGAGCCCACGCCTTAGAGAACTTGTCTTGTGTAATTTTAAATGTCTAAGGGAGCTAAAGGCCTCATAAAGGACTTGGGGGGTCCGTCACGGCTGAAGCCTACGAGCCAGGGGTCTGAAATTTGGCATGCGTCAACTAGATCTATGTATGAGGGAGTTTGCAAAATTTCATGAGCCCACGCCTTAGAGAACTTGTCTTGTGTAATTTTAAATGTCTAAGGGAGCTAAAGGCCTCATAAAGGACTTGGGGGGTCCGTCACGGCTGAAGCCTACGAGCCAGGGGTCTGAAATTTGGCATGCGTCAACTAGATGTATGTATGAGGGAGTTTGCAAAATTTCATGAGCCCACGCCTTAGAGAACTTGTCTGGTGTAATTTTAAATGTCTAATTTAAGGGAGCTAAAGGCCTCATAAAGGACTAGGGGGGTCCGTCACGGCTGAAGCCTACGAGCCAGGGGTCTGAAATTTGGCATGCGTCAACTAGATCTATGTATGAGGGAGTTTGCAAAATTTCATGAGCCCACGCCTTAGAGAACTTGTCTGGTGTAATTTCAAATGTCTAGTTTAAGGGAGCTAAAGGCCTCATAAAGGACTTGGGGGGTCCGTCACGGCTGAAGCCTACGAGCCAGGGGTCTGAAATTTGGCATGCGTCAACTAGATGTATGTATGAGGGAGTTTGCAAAATTTCATGAGCCCACGCCTTAGAGAACTTGTCTGGTGTAATTTTAAATGTCTAATTTAAGGGAGCTAAAGGCCTCATAAAGGACTAGGGGGGTCCGTCACGGCTGAAGCCTACGAGCCAGGGGTCTGAAATTTGGCATGCGTCAACTAGATGTATGTATGAGGGAGTTTGCAAAATTTCATGAGCCCACGCCTTAGAGAACTTGTCTGGTGTAATTTCAAATGTCTAGTTTAAGGGAGCTAAAGGCCTCATAAAGGACTTGGGGGGTCCGTCACGGCTGAAGCCTACGAGCCAGGGGTCTGAAATTTGGCATGCGTCAACTAGATCTATGTATGAGGGAGTTTGCAAAATTTCATGAGCCCACGCCTTAGAGAACTTGTCTGGTGTAATTTCAAATGTCTAATTTAAGGGAGCTAATGGCCTCATAATGATTTGGGGGGTCCGTCACGGCTGAAGCCTACGAGCCAGGGGTCTGAAATTTGGCATGCGTCAACTAGATGTATGTATGAGGGAGTATGCAAAATTTCATGAGCCCACGCCTTAGAGAACTTGTCTGGTGTAATTTTAAATGTCTAATGTAAGGGAGCTAATGGCCTCATAATGATTTGGGGGGTCCGTCACGGCTGAAGCCTACGAGCCAGGGGTCTGAAATTTGGCATGCGTCAACTAGATGTATGTATGAGGGAGTATGCAAAATTTCATGAGCCCACGCCTTAGAGAACTTGTCTGGTGTAATTTTAAATGTCTAATGTAAGGCAGCTAATGGCCTCATAATGATTTGGGTGGTCCGTCACGGCTGAAGCCTACGAGCCAGGGGTCTGAAATTTGGCATGCGTCAACTAGATGTATGTATGAGGGAGTATGCAAAATTTCATGAGCCCACGCCTTAGAGAACTTGTCTGGTGTAATTTTAAATGTCTAATGTAAGGCAGCTAATGGCCTCATAATGATTTGGGGGGTCCGTCACGGCTGAAGCCTACGAGCCAGGGGTCTGAAATTTGGCATGCGTCAACTAGATGTATGTATGAGGGAGTATGCAAAATTTCATGAGCCCACGCCTTAGAGAACTTGTCTGGTGTAATTTTAAATGTCTAATGTAAGGGAGCTAATGGCCTCATAATGATTTGGGGGGTCCGTCACGGCTGAAGCCTACGAGCCAGGGGTCTGAAATTTGGCATGCGTCAACTAGATGTATGTATGAGGGAGTATGCAAAATTTCATGAGCCCACGCCTTAGAGAACTTGTCTGGTGTAATTTTAAATGTCTAATGTAAGGGAGCTAAAGGCCTCATAAATTAATTGGGTGGTCCGTCACGGCTGAAGCCTACGAGCCAGGGGTCTGAAATTTGGCATGCGTCAACTAGATGTATGTATGAGGGAGTATGCAAAATTTCATGAGCCCACGCCTTAGAGAACTTGTCTGGTGTAATTTTAAATGTCTAATGTAAGGGAGCTAATGGCCTCATAATGATTTGGGGGGTCCGTCACGGCTGAAGCCTACGAGCCAGGGGTCTGAAATTTGGCATGCGTCAACTAGATGTATGTATGAGGGAGTATGCAAAATTTCATGAGCCCACACCTTAGAGAACTTGTCTGGTGTAATTTTAAATGTCTAATGTAAGGGAGCTAATGGCCTCATAATGATTTGGGGGGTCCGTCACGGCTGAAGCCTACGAGCCAGGGGTCTGAAATTTGGCATGCGTCAACTAGATGTATGTATGAGGGAGTATGCCAAGTTTCATGCTTGTCAGTCATTCCAGTTAAAAGTTATGAGCATTTGACAAGGCCGAGCTCCTTTTTCCCCATATCAGAGTCCCAGCAACACATGTGTTGCTGCATCTCTGGTTCTCAACTTTAATTCTCAGTTTAATTTCTGAGGCACCGTCGGCTCCAGAGACTTGGAATTTGGTACACGCGTCTCCCAGGCAGTGCCGGTTCAGAATCTGCAAGTGCCCGGTCTCCAAGTCGCTGCGTTCTCCAAGTGGCCTCCTGGTGGCGCTAGAACGACGGGGTTAAGTGGCAAAGTCCCAGTCCCTTTCCCGCACTGATGCCTAAGGGTTATATTACCCTTAGAATCAGGGTTAGAATCAGGGGGTGGTTAAGTTTGAGAACCTATGGTTAAATTACTCTTAGGGTTAGGACTAGTCCGCCATGAACCAACAGGCTAAAGTAAGTAACACCAATGTATTGTGTTGGATGTGTACACAGGTGTGGTGTCTTTGAAATACATGATTGGTCACGACCTGGAAATACCTTTTATAACGTTTACTGGTGAAATCCATACACGCATGCATTGATAATGTAAGAGTGCCATCTACTGGACATCTACTGTATCACATCCAGTTCAGGTCCAGTCCTTCGCCAGCAAAGGACCTCCTCCTGACCCCAT